>NW_005871278.1:458912-552956 GCF_000147115.1 Myotis lucifugus
CCCTGGTAGCCAGGCAGCCACTTGGCTGGACACAATGGAGAGAGCAACGTGTTTTCTTGTTGCATCCCCATGTCCCACAGTGTGGCCTCAGCAAAGCCCTCAGCAGCAGTCTCTTTAGATCAGCGGTTCTCAACCTGTGGGACGCTACCCCTTTGGGGGTCGAATGACCCTTTCACAGGGGTCGCCTAAGACCATCAGAAAATGCATATATAATTACATATTGTTTTTGTGATTAATCACTATGCTTTAATTATGTTCAATTTGTAACAATGAAAATACATCCTGCATATCAGATATTTACATTATGATTCATAACTAGCAAAATTACTGTCATGAAGTAGCAAAGAAAATACTTTTATGGTTGGGGGTCATCACAACATGAGGAACTGTATTAAAGGGTCACAGCATTAGGAAGGTTGAGAACCACTGCTCTAGATGATGCAGATGCTGTGGGTCCCCCTGGCCCTTTTCCCAGAGGGACCCAGAGGTAACTCAGGGAGGTAACTCAGGGTGGTCCAGTGCAGGCCAGGCCACCGCACTGATGGCACCTGGGCATCCTTATGTTCCTGGCAATGTGTGTGTGTGTGTGTGTGTGTGTGTGTGTGTGTGGAAAGGGGGTTCACCTTTGGTGAGGGACTGCCCAATGCAGGAGGTCTGTCCAAATACGGGGCTGAACCTGATCTGGGAGCAGAAGGTCCAGTTATAGAATTTTTCATTGCCCCCAAAAAGAAACCCTGCACCAAAAGTACTCACTCCCCATTCTTCCATATCTGACAACCTCTGTTCTGCTTTCTGTCTCTGCTCCTTTACCTATTCTGGACATTTCCTATAAATGAAATCTTACAATAAGTGCCTTTTGTGTCTGGTCACACATATTTTTTAATATATTTTTACTAGAGGCCCGGTGCACAAAAATTTGTGCACTCGGGGGGGTGAGGAGGGGGGTCCCCCAGCCCGGCCTGTGCCCTCTCGCAGTCTGGGACCCCTCGGGAGATAACAACCTGCTGGCTTAGGCCTGCTCCCGGGTGGCAGAGGGCAGGCCCAATCCCTAGATGCAGCCCCTGGTCAGGCTCAGAGCAGGGCCGATTGGGGAGTTGGGGCACCGCCCCCTGTCACACTCAAGGCAGGGTCGATGGGGAGGTTGCGGCGCCACCCCCTGTCACGCACAGAGCAGGGCCGATCAGGGGGTTGGGGCGCTGCCCCCTGTCACTCACAGAGCAGGGCCCATCAGGGGGTTGGGGCTCTGCCCCCTGTCACTCACAGAGTAGGGCCAATAGGGGAGTAGGGGCACTGCCCCCTCTCACACACAGAGCAGGGCGGATCAGGGGGTTGGGGCCCTGCACCCTGTCACACTCAGGGCAGGGCCAATGGGGAGGTTATGGCTCTACCCTGTCACACACAGAGCAAGGCCCGTGGAGGGGGGTTGGGGCGCCACCCTCTATCACCCACAGAGCAGGGCCGATCAGGGGGTTGGGGCACCGCCACTGTCACACTCGGGGCAGGGCCGATGGAGAGGTTATGGCTCTACCCTGTCACACACAGAGCAGAGCCCATGGGGGGGTGGGGGTTGGGGCGCTGCACCCTGTCACACACAGAGCAGGGCCGATCAGGGGGTTGGTGCTCTGCACCCTGTCAAACACAGAGCTGCGGGGCAATCAGGGGATTGGGGAGCTCCCCCCTATCAGGCACAGAGCAGGGCAGATAGGGAGGTTGTGGCCCCACACCCTGTCACACACAGAGGGCGATCAGGGGGTTTGGGCGCTGCCCCCTGTCACGCTGATCCCGGTGCCGGGAGGCATATTACCCTTTTACTATATAGAATAGAGGCCTGGTGCATGGGTAGGGGCCGGCTGGTTTGCCCTGAATGGTGTCCTGGATCAGGGTGGGGGTCCCCACTGGGGTGCCTGGCCAGTCTGTGTGAGGGGCTGAGGGCTGTTTTCCCGAAGCGAGTGACTGAAGCTTCCAACCGCTCCTTGTTTTCTTTTTTTTTTTTTTTAATTCTGGGCCAGCTTTAGCTCTGAGGCCTCGCCGCTGAAAACATTGATACAATGTTGCTAAAGCCCGGATGACTGAAAGCCGGTTTCTGGGGTTTTGTTTATCTTCTATGTTTGCAACATAGTACATCTTGGCTGACAGTTAATTTGCATATACTCACTGATTAGCCAATGAAAAGGGTAGCGGTTGTACGCTAATTACCATGTTTCTCTTTTATTAGTGTAGATAGCCAAGGTTTGGAAGCAACCCAAGTGCCCATCAGTAGATGAGCAGATAAAAACTGTGGTACATTTATACAATGGAATACTACTCAGCTGTAAGAAAAGAAGGAAATCTTACCTTTTGTGACAGCATGGATGAGCCTAGAGAGTATTATGCTAAGTGAAATAAGCCAGTCAGAGAAAGACAAATACCATGTGATTTCACTTATATGTGGAATCTAATGAACAAAATAAACTAACAAAGTGGAGACAGACTTATGGATACAGAGAACAGGGATGTAGAAGAAGATAAAAGAGGGATAAGTGGTAATAGAAGGAGATTTGACTTAGAGTTGTGAACACACAATACAATATACAGATGATGTATTGTAGAATCAATCATATACCTGAAATCTATATAATTTTATTAACCAATGTCACCCCAATAAATTCAATAAAAATAAATAAAAATAGGTAGGATTTGAAGTTGTTTAAATGAGATTACTTAATTTTGCCACATCATATAGGCTTTGTTCTGTGACCTCCTCTTTCTTCTTTTGCTCTGATCCTAATAAACACATCAGGGAGAATGTGGTCAGTTTTAAGCTCTCTTTCCTGGTGCTTAGTAAGTCTAGTGTTTGTTGAATGAATGAATACATGAGTTAATGATTAAATCAATTATGTGCTGACTATGCTCCTTTGCCAATACTGCTAATGTTTTCCAGATTAACTCGGGGTCAGTTAAAAAGCAACTAGATATACAAGAGTTCCTACACATGAATCCAGGTTGTTGGTCAGATATACCTCTGTACCATTCAAACTTAAACTATATGTATTTCAAGAGCAATTAATTAATAATGTTTCTCCTTTAGTTTTGTACCTCTGATTCCATGATGCTGGTATGTGTTGGAACCTCAGAAAAAAAGTCTTGAAGAATAGTTATCATTACATTTGCTTCCTTCGTGGCTTTCTGAAAAGATGAATAGTGAATGCTGGCCTCTTGACCATTTTGGCAATGCACTGAAAATAGATTTATCTAGGATGTCAACAGTCTAATAGCCTCCAGAATAAGATTCTTACAATGAACAAATGACCACAAACTACTCATTAAAATCTAAATTTCAGATAAAAAAGAGAAATATAAAATGATAGATGGATGAATAGATAGATAGAGATATATAGATAATAGATAACTTTTGTTGTAGATATACTGTTTGATGCCACAGATATTTTTTGAAGGCTAGCTTATAAGATTCTTCACTATACTGTGGCAGGACACTTAATTGCTAAAATGTATTTGTATTTCTATTAGGGCTCCCAGTTGTGTCCAAAAACAAATATGAGATTTCACCTTGCATCTCACTGGAGAAGTGGTGTGAGTACATGTGACTGTTCCCTCCATTAAGCACCTTTCCCTTGCCTTCTGAGTTCCCACACTTCCTTAATTTTACTGCTATACTATTAACTATTCTTTTATGATCTCCTTTGCTGAATATTTTTTTTAATTTCCCAAAGTGTAAATTGTGCCCTGCCAGCACAGCCAAGGGTTCCCTGAGCCTGAGGGGCGGCGGGGGGGGGGGGGGAGGGGGGGGAGCAGGAGGGCGGTGAAGGATGTGGAAAAGACAAAGTACAGTGGTTCTCAACCTTCTGGCCCTTTAAATACAGTTCCTCATGTTGTGACCCAACCATAAAATTATTTTTGTTGCTACTTCATAACTGTAATGTTACTACTGTTATGAATCGTAATGGAAATATCTGATATGCAGGATGGTCTTAGGCAACCGCTTTGAAAGGGTCGTTCGACCGCCAAAGGGGTCGCAACCCACAGGTTGAGAACCGCTGGACAAAGAGACTAAGCTGGGTCTAGGTGGATCTTCCTGTGCCTGGCTGAGGCCACAGAGAGAGATCCAGAGGCAAGCTGAGCCTTTATTTTACAGCCAAAGGTAAACAAGGTAGTGGTCTCAATATTCTTGTGAGTTTCACTTGTTTTGGCAGCTTTTGCTGCACCTCCCACAGCCCATTAGCTACCCAGATAAGATCTAGGGAGCATCATAAGGTCAAGCCTAATTATGCTAAGGAGACTGTGCCCTCTAAACTGGGACTTGTTTGTGACTTTGTCAACAGGTCAGTCCGAGGCTTAACCCTATAGCCGCTCCCTACACTAAATATGGGGATACTTCAGAACTCAGTATTTGGAAATCTTTGTGTCTCTTACTACGTTACTTTCTAGGTCAAAGTATTAAAGCTTTCACAGTTTTGGTATTTTTATTGCCTCTGTAGTGTTTATCAGAATACCTCTAGGCCACAAGAAATACCTAATTGTTTCACTTAGCATAATGTTCTCCAGTTCCATCCATGCTGTTGCAAATGGTAAGAACTCCTTCTTTTTTACCTCAGCATAGCATTCCATTGTGTAGAATACCACAGTTTTTTAATCCACTCATCTGCTGATGGGCACTTAGGCTGTTTCCAAATCTTAGCTATGGTGAATTGTGCTGCTATGAACATAAGGGTGCATATATCCTTTCTAACTGGTGTTTCTAGTTTCTTGGGATATATTCCTAGAAGTGGGATCACTGGGTCAAATGGCTGTTCCATTTTTAGTTTTTTGAGGAAACTCCATACTGTTCTCCACAGTGGCTGTACCAGCCTGCATTCCCACCAGCAGTGCACGAGGGTTCCTTTTTCTTCACATCCTCACCAGCACTTGTCTTTTGTTGATTTGTTGATGATAGCCATTCTGACAGCTCAGAGGGAAGGTAGGGGAGGGTGGGGGTAAAGGGGGAAAATCAACCAAATGACTTGTATGCATGCATATAGGCCTAACCAATGGACAAAGACAACAGGGGGTGAGGGCATGAGTTGGGGGGGGGATGGGGGTAATGTGGGGATAAGGACACATATGTAATAACTTACTCAATAAAGAAATTAAAAAAAAAAAGACTGGGTCAAAAAAAGTAAAAAATAAAAATGCTTTAGAAAAAAAATACCTAATTGTTCCATTTTTAAAATAATTAGTTTCAGGCAACTTACTATATATTCATGTCCTGTGGTAGGTTGAAAAAATGTCCTCCAAAGATATTCAGAACCAAATCCCCAGAGTCTGTGAATGCTTTACCTATATGACAGAAGTTACTTTGCATACATGATTAATTTAAGGATATAAAGATAGGCAGAATATGCTGGATTATCTGAATGGCATGCTGTCATCACAGAGGTCCTTACAAGAGGGAGGAAAAAAGGTAAAAGGAGACAGCAGGTAGATTGTCCATAGAAACAGAAAACTTTGAATGCTGCACTGCTGTGTTGAAAGATGGAGGAAGGAGCCCGGAGCCCAGTCCTCCAAAGGATGCAGCTGCAGAAGCTGGAAAAGGCAAAGAAACAGATCCGCCAGTGCCCACAGAGGTGTGTAGTCCTCCACCATTTCCCTTTCCTGCAGTGAAACAATTTAGGACTTCTGACCTCTCAGAATTGGGATAGAATAACTTCGTGTTGTCTTAAGTAACTCAATCTGTGGTAATTTATTACAGCAGCCATGGGAAATTAATTCATTATCTAACAACTTTACAATCATATTAAAGATACACCATATTTGAAAGAAAAATGATATGCTGATTTTGTTACCATGCCATGCATGCATCTTTGGGGCATTGTGCAACTTCTCACATTGCAAAATCCAATGGAGTCGACATTCTCACTTCCTGTTCAATGTTGGTTTTCATGCAGTACATAGTTGACAAAAATATGATGACATCAAAAGGAATGTGGTTCTATTTAATGTTAGTAGTTCAGGTGTTGTTCAATAGGTATCAGGAATCAATGTTTTTCACTCAAAGACATAAATGTCCTGCAGAGCTTTGGGAACACTTTTTTGGCATACATTTTTATAGCAGATCTTAGGTGATTAAATCTGGCCCTGTGACTTTTAAAAGTATCTATATACTGATTTTCAATTTTTTGTTTCATCCCAAATTACTCCTTTTAACCCCCAACTTGTGTATTCAAGAGCCTACTCATTTTCTCAACTTGAATATCTAAGAGTATCTCAAGTTACATATATACATGACAAAATTGCTATTACCTTCAAACTTCTCTCCCTCTCTTGATGTCCCTCCTCCCAACTTTTTACCCCTCACCTCTAGTGAGGGTTTCTCACTGAAGTTAATGGGTGTATTGAAGATCTCCAGAGAAACAGAACCAAAAAGATAATAAGATAGATAGATGATAGATGATAGATAGATAGATAGATAGATAGATAGATAGATAGATAGATGATAGAAAGAAAGAAGATAATATTTATTATAGTAATTGGCTCATGAGATGATGAAAGCTGAAAGACCCACAATCTGCTATCTGCAAGCTGAAGAACTAAGAAAGCCAACAGTATAATTTATTCTGAATCCAAAGACTTAAGAATCAGGGGGCCGACGTGTAATTTCTGGTTCCAGTTTGAAGTCTGGAGAAACTGAAGACTCAAGAATCAGGAGTGCTGATGCCCAAGGGCAAGAGAAGAGAGATGTCCCACCTCAAGGAAAGAGAGCAAAATCAACCTCCCTTAGTACTTTTGTTTTATCCAGGCCCTCTTTGTGTTGCACGGGTGGGGAACATCTGGCCCTGCCAAGGCATTAGGAGTGAGTTAATTAAATGTTTGACCAAATATAGCAGGCTAATTTTTTTTAAAATGTGTCTTTTATTTATTTCAGAGAGAAGAAGAGAGAGGGAGAGGGGGAGAGAAACATCAGTGATGAGAGAGAATCACTGACCATCTGCCTCCTGCATGTCGCCCTAGTGGGGATCAAGCCCACAACCCATGCGTGTGCCCTGACCGAGAATCAAACCGTGACCTTTTGGCTCATAGTTGACACTCAACCACTGGGCCACACTGGTTGGGCTGGCTAGTTTTGAAGCTGACACTTTCATATGGCCTGCGAATGATGTTAGAAATGGCCCCACACTTGATGCATTGTATAATACCTGCCTTATATTGGTGAGGGCTATTTTCTTTACTCAGTCTGTTGATTGAAATGTCAATCTCTTCTGGAAACCCTATCAGAGACAAACCCAGAAAAAATGTTTTACTGCTATCTGGGCATCCTTTACCCAAGTAATGTTGACACATAAAATTAACCATCAAATTGACCTTTTCATTCTCTAATTACTCTGGTCAAAAATTGGAGTCTCTTTTATTGTATTTCTTTCTCTTACTCTTTCTATCACACTCATCAGTAAATCCTATTAATAATGGCTTCTGCAGTCCAAGTCCAGTTATATCTCACCTGGATCTCTACTATTGTTTCCTCACTGACCTCCCTTCGTACCCCCATGTCTAGTGTGGTCCTTTATATAATGTCCATCATATCTTGCAACTTCTCTATTAAATGGTCAATAATCTTGGATAACACAGAATAAATAGAAAGGACTTTGCATGGGTTGCAATAGCAGTTCTGAACCAGAAACAGTGTGCCTCCTAGGGACATTTGCCAAAGTCTAGAGACATTTTGGTTATCACACGGAAAGGGGTTTCTATTGCTGGTGGGCAGGGGTCAAAAATGCTGCTAATGCTGCTAATTAACCTACAATGCATAAGACAGCCTTCACAACAAAAATTATCTGGATCAAATTACAATAGTGCCAAGACTGAGAAACACTGAATTACCAAACCAGTGTTATCTGGTTCTTGCCAAGAACTCTGACCTGATTTTCTACCTTTGCTTTCCTTTGGTCAAACTGACTTTTCTATTCCTCTAAATATCAAGCACCTGTCCACCTCAGGGATATAGCCTTTGTTGCTTCTCTTACCTAGAATGATCTCACCCTGATATGCACATTTATTTTGTTCAGTAGACTCATATATCACCTCCCGGAAAGGCCCTTCCTGACCACCCTAAGATACCTGGGAAGGTGGAGCTTTCTTCAAAAATCTACTTGGTGGATACCACCAAGATGGCGGCATAGGTAAACACCGGAGACTGCTGCCTCAAACAACCACTTCAAAAATACAACTAAAAGACGGAATGGACATCACCCAGAACCACAGGAAGGCTGGCTGAGGAGAGACTCTTCAACTAGAAGGAAAGACAACAGCATACCCAGGCTCAGAGGAGGCGCAGTGTGGAAAATTTAAAGGTGCGGAGGTGCGTGAGCAAAGCGGGCTGGTGGCTGAGGGTGCGGTTGTCGTTTTCAATCAGGAGGGAGTCTCAGACTCTGAGCTCCAGATCCGGGTGAGTCTCTAGGGACTCAGACTCAAACGGGAGAAGCGGGATTATCTAGCATCAGTTGGAACGTGAGGGCAGCTTTTTCTCTGAGGTTTGCAGCGGTTGCCGGGGTTCTGAGAAGCAGAGCCTCTGGGAACGGGACTGAGAGCAGCCATAACTGCTCCCTCCACCCGCCCTGTTGATCCTGCCCCGCCCAAGCCCTGCGCAGAGCCATTTGCCAGATCGCCTCAGGCAAAGGCTAGATTAGCACCTCCCCAGAGGACAGAAGTTTTCCCACAGCTGATTCTCACAGCCAGTCGGCCTGGTGGTCAAATCCCTCTAGTATTAACTACAACAATCAAGGCTTAACTAGAACAAGACTGCACACAAAGACCACAAGGGGGTGCACCAAGAAAGCATAAAAAATGCGGAGACAAAAAAACATGACAGAAATGGAGGATATAGAGCTAAAAAATGCAATTTTGAGGGCTTGCAATAAACTTGAGGAGAGCCTCACGAAAACTAATGAGACCCTCGATGCTATGATAAAGAACCAACTAGAAATTAAGCATACACGGACTGAAATAAAGAATATTATACCCAATAGCAGACCATAGGAGCGCAAGAATCAAGCCAAAGATTTGAAATGCGAAGAAGCAAAAAACACCCAACCGGAAAAGCAAAATGAAAAAAGAATCCGAAAATACGAAGATAGTGTAAGGAGCCTCTGGGACAGCTTCAAGCGCACTAATATCAGAATTATAGGGGTGCCAGAAGATGAGAGACAGCAAGATATTGAAAACCTATTTGAAGAAATAATGACAGAAAACTTCCCCCACCTGGTGAAAGAAATGGACTTACAGGTCCAAGAAGCGCAGAGAACCCCAAACAAAAGGAATCCAAAGAGGACCACACCAAGACACATCATAATTAAAATGCCAAGAGCAAAAGACAAAGAGAGAATCTTAAAAGCAGCAAGAGAAAGAGACTCAATTACCTACAAGGGAATACCCATACGACTGTCAGCTGATTTCTCAACAGAAACTTTGCAGGCCAGAAGGGAATGGCAAGAAATATTCAAAGTGCTGAATACCAAGAACCTACAACCAAGATTACTTTATCCAGCAAAGCTATCATTCAGAATTGAAGGTCAGATAAAGAGCTTCACAGACAAGGAAAAGCTAAAGGAGTTCATCACCACTAAACCAGTATTATACGAAATGCTGAAAGGTATCCTTTAAGAAGAGGAAGAAGAAAAAGGTAAAGATACAAATTGTGAACAACAAACATGCATCTATAAACAAGTGAATCTAAGAATCAAGTGAATAAATAATCTGATGTACAGAATGAACTGGTGATTATAATGAATCAGGGACATAGAAAGGGAATGGACTGACTATTCTTGGGGGGGAAAGGGGAATGGGAGATGCGGGAAGAGACTGGACAAAAATCGTGCACCTATGGATGAGGACAGTGGGTGGGGAGTGAGGGCGGAGGGTGGGGCGGGAACTGGGAGGAGGGGAGTTATGGGGGGGGGGGAAGAGGAACAAATGTAATCTGAACAATAAAGATTTAAAAAAAAAATCTACTTGGTGTCATCAGACAGCGTTGTGCCATCAACTCAGGTTGTTCCGGATTTCAGTCCCCCTCACAAGAAGACCAACTCACAGCTATCCATGTATAAAATGCCATGGCAAACATCCACAGCAGGGGGATAGGGCTAAATCCCCCCCCTCTTTAGATCACAGGAACTGAGAGGACCACGTTAGAAAAGTAAGAGGAATGGCTACACTCTGACCACATTGTTCCCCACGCCCCCCCCCCCCGCCCTGCCCCATGCTGGTATAGCATCACACCAAGATGCTCCTGGGCCTATGGTTTATCCATTGGGGTGCGGGGGGGGGAAGAGCTCAGAGTGTACATCTGGCTACTTCAGTGTGGTAGGATGCTGCCTAGGACCCCACTACACCTCTCAGGGATCACAGGGGAATTTGCATATCTTGATAACTGGAGATCAGATTGAGACAGAGAAAAGGGATGAGGTTTACACCAACCAGCACTCAGATCTTGGCTGACTGCATTATTCCTCACAATGACACCCGAGTAGATATCTCAACCAGTGGCTCTGCCCATCTGCAGAGCTGAGCTGATGGCCAATCTGGTCAGGGAGCCTGATGGGCAGTTATGCCTGATTTGAGTCTCAGTCAATAAGCAATACTGGCCTTGAAACCTAGTCTGTGGCCCTGCCTGCACAGGGAATTAGCTTTAAAAGCCCTGTCTCCTTCATAATATAGCGCATAGTGCAGCCTGACCAAGAATCCTAACCAGAGCACCTGGGAAGCTGTGTGATTCACCCTGAAGTTCCACTTACCATGGCAGAGAGCCCATCCAACAGCTCTGACAATCTACAGAACTGAGCATGTGGCCTTGTTTGGCCAGGAAATTTGGCAGGCAGTTCTGTGTGATTCAGGTTCTTACCTAATGAGTATACCGGTCTTGTAGCTACCATAGCACTTTACTAGGAAAGCAAATTTTAAGCCCTGCCCACTGCTAAATACAGCACTTAGTTATAACCCACCAGGACACCTAAGCAGGACATCCAGGATTGGTGAATTTAAAACATGCATGCAAGAATTTAAAGTTCAGGAAGATTAAAACACAAGTAAGCCCAAGTGGTCAATTATTGAAATCAACCAAGCTCTAAAATGAAGGTGCCTCACTGGAGGGAGGTGGCCTGGCTTTTTATATGTTTGTGTGGCTATCAGTGTGTTGGCTGAAATAGCCTTCATTGAAATTGATGCCTCTTTGAAGTTAAAATCTTGGGAATCAAAGCTTAAAATAGGCATGTGCATTACAAAAAAGAAAAGCCACTGTAAGTGGACATTACAATTACTCATGTGTTTGTGGTGATGCTGGTGGAAATTAGCCTACTGTGCTGCCAGTCCTATAGAAGTATCTCATACTATTACAGTAGTAGGACATACCATCTAGATTTGTGTAGGTTCACACAGTGGTAAAATCACCTGATAATGCATTTCTCAGAATATATCCCTGTTGTTAAGTGGCACATAACTACAGATTGAATCTAAAAAGGGCTACACTGATAATGTTAATAAATTGTCAAAGACTAAGAGAGAACTTTGAAAGCAGCAAGAGAAAAGTGAGTTGCCACATACAATGGGATCCCTTTAGGACTATCATCAGTTTCTCAAGACAACTTTGCAAGCCAAGGGTGTGGAATAATATATTTTAAATATTGAAAGAAAAAACAAACTGTTAACCCAAAATACTATGCCTGAAAAAGCTGTCCTTCAGAAATGAAGAAGAGATAAAAGCTTTCACAAATAAACAAACAAAAGCTGAGGGAGTTAGTTCATCACCACTAGACCTATGTTATAAAACATGCTCAAGGATGTTTATCAAGAGTAATAAAAGGAGAAACATATTAATATACATGTATATGTAAAACTCACAGGCAATGTAAATATGCCTCAAAAATCAGATTTTCTAATATTGTGATGATAGTGTTTAATTCACTTACAATTCTAATTTAAAAGTTAAACACAAAATCATTAAAAATAACCATAGCTACAATATTTGCTATTGGACACAAAATATTAAAAATATGTAAATTGTAACATCAATAACTTGAAATGTGAGGAGGGAAAAAATAAAAGTATAAGGTTTCTGTATACTATTAAAATTAAACTTTATCAGCTTAAATATATTACAAATAAATATAGCTCGTATAAGAATTCATGTAATCACAAAGAAAAAGTAGCTACACAAAAATTAAGATAAAGGAGTCAAAGCATACAACTACAAAATATCATCAAATCATAGAGAAAGACAAGACAAACACAAGGAACAAAGAATGAAGTACACAGTCAGGAAAACAATGAACAAAATGGCGACAGTTTGTCCATACCCACCAATAATTACTTCAATTGTAAAAAGATTAAATGCTCCAGTGGAAGCTTTAAAGAGGCTGAATGGATTAAAATACAAAACCAAAATAAGATCCAATATTTTGCTGCCACAGAGACTCACTTTATCTCTCAGAATGCACATAGACTGAGAGTGCAGAAATGGACAAAAATATTTTAAGCAAATGGTAGCCAATATAAAACAGGCAGAGCTATACTTATACCAAACCAAATAGACTGGCTAAAAATGGTCAAAAGAGACAAAGAAAGTCATCATATCATAATAAAGGTGTCAATCTATCAAGGAACTAGAACAATGGTAAGTTCGTATGAACCCAACATCAGACACCAAAACATAGCAAATACTAACAGAACTAAAAAAGAGAAGTAAACAGAAATGCAATAATAGATGGGGAATGCAATAGTATACTCTCAAAAATACACTGATCATCCAGACAGAGAACTTATAAGGAAACAACAGATTTGAACAACACTATAGATCACAAGTACCTAGCAGACATTTACAGAATATTCCATCCAATAACAGCATACTGGACATTCTTCTTAAATACATTTAGAAAATTTTCTAGACTATGTCAGATGTTAGGAGACAAAACAGGCCTCAAAAAATTCAGAATATAGAAATTATATCAAATAACTTTTCTGACCACAATAGCATGATAAAACTAGAAATAAATAACTGAAAGAAAGTTGGAAAATTCTCAAACACATTGAAATTAAAGAAGGCACTCCTGAACAACCAACCAATAATCAAAGAAGAAAAAGAAGTGAAATAAAAAATACCTTGAGGGAGAACCAAGATGGTTGCAGAGATAAATTCAGGTACTCACCCCCACCCACAACCACATCAAAATTACAACTAAAATACAGAACAACCATCATTCAGAACTGCCCGAGTGTGGCTGGATGGAAACTAGAAAAGTAAAGAAGAAAGCACATTGAATTGGTAGGAGGGGTGGAGGCATGGAACAGGATGGTCCAACACTAAAGTGTGGCATTTTCTTAGTTGAAAGGGATGTCTCTAAGGCCTCCCATGAGAAGCAAGGGGTCCCAGCACCACACCCGATGTCCAGCCCAGAGTTCCAGAGCTAGGAAGAGAAGACCCTGTAACACTGGGCTGTAAAAACCAGCAGGGATTGTGGCTGAGTGACACAGAGACTGCCGGAGTCCCAGATGCCCCCTTAAAGGGCCTGTGCATGAACTTACACAGTCCTGTTTCCTCAGAGCTCCAGTGCTAGATGGTGGTTTTGTTGGAATCCAGGGACATACAGGGAGGAACTGGACTATCTGGCACTGGGACAGAAACTCAGCGATGGCTTTCTCCCAAACAGGGGTCATTGTTCCTGTCAGGACCTCCCCTGTCACAGAGCTGACTGGCAGCCATATCTGAGTTTCCATCAGCATGGCCCACACTGTTCGCTCCACCCTGGTGATTCCCTGAGACCCGGCCCCATCCAATTTGCAGCCCCAAGCTGTTTGCAGAGGCTTTTCCATACGAGTGACCTGTCCTGGCTCAGGCTGCAGACCTTGCCAAAATCTTTCAAACAAGCAGCAGCTGGCATCAGTGTGCCCCAAAACTATCTATAAAAGGCCTAAGACCCAGAGCTAGCACCAGCCTGCCTTGATCACAGCTGGGCCTCGCCTGGGCACTTCATAACCTCATATAAGTTGCAGCCATCTACAGATCTCTCTGTAGCTCTTGCTAAGTGGCCTCGGGCAGTGCATCTCCCAGGAGGCACCAGGTGGACAGCTTCATACCCTACCAGATTACAACTCTACACATCCACAAGTACCACACTCAATGGGCAGACTTAGTGAGCACCAAAACCCCAATAAAGCAAGTCTTGCTTCATAGGGGTGTCTCCTGCACAGAAGCTCATTCACTGTAGATGCAGTTGGTCCTCACAGCCAATTGGCCTGTAGATCAATTCCTCCCAGTGATGCCAACAGCAATCAAGGCTCCATGGACTACAACAAGACTGTGCACACAGCCCACACAGGGGCAAACCTAGAGTGCCCAGCTCAGGTGACTGGGGAGGCTGAGCCACTGAGCCCTACAGGACACCTGCTACACAAGGTCATCCTACAATTCCAGCAGACATAACAACTCTACCTAAAACATAGAAACAGAAACAGGGAAGCAGCCAAAATGTGAAAATAAAGAAATGTCACAAATGAAAGAAATGGAAGCAAGCAAACTACTGAGTAGAGAGTTCAAAACAATGGCTATAAGGTTACTCAAGGATCTTAATGGGAGCTTCAAGGGACTTAATGAGAGCTTCTAGGGACTTAGAATGTCAAAGACATGAGAAAGGACCAGTCAGAAATTAAGCATATAGTAACTGAAATAAGGAATAATTTAAAGGAATTCAACTGTAGGTAGAGGATTCTGTGAATCAAATCAATAATTTGGAATATGAGGAAGCAAAAAAAAAACACACACAAAAAACCCAATCAGAACAGAAAAACAAACAAGCAAAACTAATAAAAAAATATGAAAATAGTGTAAGGAGCCCATGGGACAACTTTAAGCATGACAACATTTGCATTATGGGGCTGCCAGAAAGAGAAGAGAGAGTACAAGATATTGAAAACCTTTTTGAAGGAACAATGAAAGAAAACTTCCCCTACCTGGTGAAAGAAATAGACTTACAAGTTTTGGAAGTGCAGAGAGTCTTCAACAAAATGAACAAAAAAAGGCCCACACCAAGATACATCATAATTAAAATACCAAGGGTTAAAGACAAAGACAGAATTTTAAAAGCAGCAAGAGAAAAGCAGTTAGTTACCTACAAGGGAGCACCCATATGACCATTAGCTGATTTCTCAACAGAAACTTTACAGACCAGAAAGAGTAGCAAGAAATATTTAAAGTGTTGAATAGCAAGGACCTACAACCAAGATTATGCTATTTAGCAAAACTATCATTTAGAATTGAAGGTCAGATAAAGAGCTTCACAGACAAGAGAAAGCTAAAGGAGTTAATCACCACCAAACCAGTCTTTAAGAAGAGGAAGAAAAAAGAAAAAGAAAAAGGAGAAGAAGAAGAAGAAGAAGAAGAAGAAGAAGAAGAAGAAGAAGAAGAAGAAAAAGAAGAAGAAGAAGAAATATGAACAATAAAATGGCAATAAATACATAGGTATCAACAATTGAATCTAAAAATCAAAATAAAGGAATAAGAAATCTAATGAACAAAATAAACCAATGCATAAAATAGAATCAGAGGCATGGAAACATGGAACAGACTGAAGAATCTCAGAGGAAAGGGGTGAGAGGGATGGGGGGGGTAATGGTAGGGGAAAGGGGTATATTTCTAATACTCTCAATAATAAAGATTTTTAAATAATAAAAAATATCTTGAGGAAAGTTAAAATAAAAATACAATATACAAACTTAAGGTGTGTGGCAAATGCATTTCTAAGGGGAAAGTGTATTGTGATAAATGCACATGTCAAAAAAGAAAGAGCTCAAATAAACATCCCAACTTTACAATTCAATAAACTGCGGGGGCGGGTGGGGAGAGGAGAATAAAAAAGAAAAACCTGAAGTTAACAAAATGACTGAAAACATAATTATTAGATTATTCATTAATGAAATGGAAAATTAGGAAAACAATAGAAAAGATTAACAAAAGTAAGAGTTGGTGCTCTGATCAGTGTGGCTCAGTTGGGTGTCATCCTAAGCACCAGAGGTTTGCTGGTTTGATTTCCTGTTGGGGCACATTGCCCGGATTATGGTCTCCACCCCAGGTGGAGTGGGGGAGGGGGCATGTGGGAAGCAGCTGATTGATATTTCGCTCTCCCATCAGTGTTTCCCTCTCTCTCTTTCACTCTCCCTTCCTCTCTCTCTAAAAATCAATAAAAACTAAAAAAAAGAGTAAGAGTTGCTTATTTGACAAGATAAAGAAAATTGACAAAACTTTTAGCTACAGAGAGAGAGAGAGAGAGAGAGAGAGAGAGAGAACATACCCAAATAAATAAAACAATAAATGAAAGAGGAGATATTACAGCTGACACCAGGGAAATTCAAAGAATCATTAGAGTATTAGACTATCATGAACAAATTAGACAATCTAATAAAAATGGACAAATTCTTAGAAACATACCACATACTAAACTGAATCATGAAGAAATAGAAACAGATTGATCAGGTCAATACTATGTAGAGATTGAATCAGTATTTTTAAATCTCTCCAAAAAGAAAAGCCCAGGACCAGATGATTTCACTGGTAAATTTTACCAAAGATTTAAAGAGAATTAATACTAATACAAAAGAGAGAACCCACCACATTTATTTTACATGGCTGCCATTGAATTGATACTAAATAAAGATAAGCAACCTACAATAAAAGTACAGTGCAATACCCCTGAGAAATATAAATGCAAAATTTTCAGCAAGATACCAGCAAATCAAATGTAACAGCTTATTAAAAAGGTAATCTGCCAGGATTAAGTGGGATTCACCCATGGGATGCAATGATAGTTCAACATACACAAATCAGTAAATTTATTACACCCATTAATAGAATGAAAGATAAAAATCATATGGTAGTCTCTATAAACGCATAAGTGCATTTGATAAATTAAACATTCATTCATAATAAAAACTCAACAAATTGAGTATAGATGGAACATTTAGCATCAAACTCAATGGTGAAAGACTAAAGACTTTTCCTTTCAATCTGGAACAAGGCAAGGATGCCAATCCTCATACTCCTATGCAGCATAGTACTAGAAGTCCTTGTCAGAGCAATCAAGGAAAAAAAAAGAAATAAAAAGCACCTGAATCTTGACAGGAAGAAATAAAAATGTCTCTTTAAATATGACAGGATTTTACATATAGAAAACCCTAAAATTTTCATCAAAACACTGTCAGAGCTAATTCAGTAATGCTGCAGATGAAAAGTCGACATACAACAATCAATACAGTACCAATAAGTTACTCCAAAAATATAAGGGAAACAATCTCATTTACAATAGCATCAAAAACAACAAAATACTGAAGAATATGTTTAACCTATAAGACATTGATGAAAGTAATTGAAGAGGATACATATAGATGGAAAAATAACCTGTGTTCATGGATTGAAAGAATTAATATTGTTAAAATGTTCATATTATCTAAAGACGCCCATAAATTTAATGCAATCCACGTCAAAATTCCAATGGCATTTTTATGGAAAAGAATAAAAATCCTAAATTTGTATTGAACCACAAAATACTCCAATTAGCTAACACAATCCACAGAATAACAAAGACGGATGCATCACACGTCTGATTTCAAACTGTAGTACAAATCTATACTAATTATAATAGTTTTGGTGTTGGCATAAAAATGGTCAAAGCCAATGGAAAGGAATCAAGAGTCCAGATATAGATCCATGCATATGAAGTCAGCTAATATTTGACAAAGGGACCAATAATACTCTATGGAGAAAAGAAAGTCTCTTCAATAAATGATACTGGAGACTTGGATATTCAAACGCAAAAGAATAAAGGTAGACTCCTATCTTAAATTATTTTAAAAAAGCATCTGAAAATGGATTAAAGGTTGAAATGTAAGACATAAAAATCATAAAACTCTCAGGAGAAAACAGGGAAAATGCTTCTTTGCATTGGTGTTGGCATAATTTTTAAAATTGACACCTAAAGCAAAAATAACAAATGGGATTACTTCGAAGTAAAAAGCTTCTGCTTTGCAAGAGAAATTATCTACAAATGCTCAACCTATACAATGGGAGAAAATATTTCTACACCACATTATCTGATAAGGTGTTAATATCCAAAATGTATAAAAAACTCATCCAACTAATAGAAAAAAAATAAAACAGTTTAAAATGGGGAAATAATGACTAGACATTTTCCCAAAGAAGATATACACATGGCCACTAGGAACATGAAAAAATACTCAGAAATAATTAATCATGAGGAAATGGGTGAAGGCGGTCAAAAGGCACATTCCTGCTATTGGATGAGTAAGTTCTTGTGCTGTAACGAGCATCATGGGGAGTAGAGTTAACAACACTGGCTTGAATATTTTAACAAAGCTAAGAGATTAGAACTAAAAATTCTTATCACACACAAAAATGTGTAATGTTGTTAGGTGATAGCTGTGTTAATTAAAATTGTTGTAAACATTTTGCAACATATATATACACGAAATCATTATGTTGTACAACTTAAAATAATGTAGTTACATGCCAACCATCTCTTAATAAACAGGACATAAAATTAAAAAAAAATTAAAAACAGGCTTCCACCCCAACACAGAAAAATGTATTATCCAGAGGAACTTGGAAGATGAGAGAGTAAACTCAGTCCAAAAAACGATATATGTGTCCCACGAAGCCTGGCCTCCTGGGCTAAGGGTACTGAGGAAATTACACTTATTCTGCAGGTGGCAGGGTACCTGTAGTACTGTGCTCAGGCTGCCATAAGAAAATTCCTGGGACTGATGGCATAAATGAAGAGATGCTTTGTTACAGTTCCCGTAACCGGGAAGTCCACAATTAAAGTGCAGATTTCGTTTCTGGGCTTCTGAGATTAGACTGTCTTTCTCACTGTGTCTTCGCATGGTGGAGTGAGAGAATTCTCTGGTCTCTCTTTTTCTTATAAAAGTAATAATCTCACAATGAGCTGTCCTTTCCCATGAGCACATCTACATTTAATTACCTCCCAAAGTTCCCATCTCCAAAGGGATTAGGGCTTTAACATGTTCATTGGTGGGGCCATACAAATATCCAACCCATAACAGTCTTTCAAACCTGTTTCATTTTCTTTAAGACATAACTTTGGACTAACTAATGATTACAGATTTGTGTGTGCGTGTGCGTGTGTGTGTGTGTGTATGTGTGCGTGTGTGTGTGTGTGTGTGTGTGTAGAAGGGGTGTGTGAACTATGGGGTAACTATGAAGTTTATGAAAATACGGAAGGTATGAGTAAAATCATTAAAACAAAACTACACTACAATCTCTGTACATTAACTATACTCTAGTATTTAATTGATAATAAACATAATTTTGTTACAGAAGAACTACAAAAATGTGTTAATACAATTGGTGTATAATTTTTTAAATATATATTTTATTGATTTTTTACAGAGAGGAAGGGAGAGGGATAGAGAGTTAGAAACATCGATGAGAGAGAAACATCGATCAGCTGCCTCCTGCACACTCCCTACTGGGTATGTGCCCACAACCAAGGTACATGCCCTTGACCAGAATTGAACCTGGGACCCTTGAGTCTGCAGGCTGACGCTCTATCCACTGAGCCAAACTGGTCAGGGCTTGGTGTATAATCACTCTAAGGCAACAGAGTCATACTTTCTTTAATGATATCATAGGAATTTCATCTTGATTTACACATTTCTTTAGTTTCTTCTTTAGAAAAATTATATGCATTATCATGGAAATATTGTAGAAGACAAAACATTTATTGAATCCTGGCCTCTCCTACTTTTGAGCTAAGTGACTATGGTGAAGTTATTTAATCTCTCTGCACCTCAGCTAGCATTTTCCTCATAAGACTATAATAAAGAATAAATAAGTTGACAGATTGAAAATAGCTTACAATAAGAACTTAGTAGATATGAGTTTGATGTAAGGTCAGGTTGCCCATGACAGTGTATATTTTTTTCCAGCATATTAAAGAGGATCTCTCTTTCACTCTCCAAAATGAAATGCTTAGAAGATAAATGGCCATTACTGAGCCATAATAATCATATCTTCCTCCTTCTCCTCCCCTTTCTCCCCCTCTTCATTATCATCATATATAGAAAGTTCCAGATGAAATCTTTAAAAAAACGCAAAATAGAACTAAATGAGCAAGAATATTTTTGGTTGTCCTATGTGCCTGCCACTAGGCTAGAAAACATGGAGAAGGCCTAAATATACTATGAAATTCTTTTGAGAATATATGACTATAATGAACTAATGCAACAGGTATAGAGAGAGGAATCAGGAGATTTAGGTAGTAAATTTATTTTTATTTTTTTCATTTTTTTAAAATTTTGTTTTATTGCTTAAAGTATTACAAAGAGTATTACATATGTCTCCTCCCCCCCCACACCCTTGACATTCCCCTGGCCTCCCCTACCCCCCAGTGTCTTTAGGTAGTAAATTTTGAAGATTCTGGGAAGAAAAAGAACTTTGTGAGCTGGGAATAATGAATATGCTCTCTCAGAGTGACAGCTGGTGGAATGGGAGAAGGGAGTTCAGGAAAATCATAACAGTGTCCACCACCTACTCACCTCAAGGGAGAATCTTGCAAAATTATCAACTGATTAGTTAAGCAATTTATTTGCCAAGAAGAGATTCTTTTGCATTACATCTCTAATTTTATCTTTCCAGTATTCTTTTCTGATTTTATGAGAATAATCACTTTTCTAATGAGATACAACAAACCTCAAGTTGAAAATGGGAAAGCAAACTAATAATCCTATATAATAAAGAGGTAATATGCAAATTTACTGTCACACCCTCACGCAATATGGCCGCCCCCATTGTGGTCAAAAGATGGCTGCCACAAGATGGCCGGCAGGGGAGGGCAGTTGTGGGAAATCAAGCCAGCAGGGGAGGGAAGTTGCTTGGGACCAGGCTGGCAGGGGAGCAGTTAGGCGTCAATCAGGCTTGCAGGGGAGTGGTTAGGGGGCGATCAGGCAGAAGTAGTTAGGGGCAATCAGACAGGCAGACAGGCAAGTGGTTGGGAGCCAGCAGTCCCGGATTGTGAGAGGGATGTCTGACTGCCAGTTTAGGCCTAATCCCTGTGGGACTGGGCCTAAACTGGCAATCGGACATCCCCCGAGGGGTCCCAGATTGGAGAGGGTGCAGGCTGGGCTGAGGGACACCCCCCATGCACGAATTTTGTGCACCGGTCCTCTAGTATTGAATAAAAGAAAAAAACACCCATTTCTAAGAAATCACTTTTTCTTTTGAGGATGGAGAGTAGTTAGAGTGCTAAAAGTTGCATCTATTTCAAATGTCAGCATTGATGAAGTCTGCTGATGTTTACCTTCATTCAATGAACAATTGTTTACTTTCTCACACTGCTACACTAAAATTCCTCTGAGATGCTAGAGAATTTGAATTTTTGATTAAATAAATAATATAAGAAAAACAAAATCCTATTTATCAGGATATTCCCCTGGAATTCACATCTTGCCAGATGATGTAACAAACTTTATTTAATGCAATGTTTTGTGGTCTTAGAACATCTTAGAACTGAAACATTTGGCTTAGCACCTTTGGCAAGCTTCATTAATTATCTCAGTCAGTGTATTATTTTGAGAATTTCTTGTTTATAGGATGCAAAGGGATTTTCTAGAGACTGTTCATTCATGTTTATATCTTTGTATGTTCTTTCCCTTTGCTCATCAGCCATGGACTTGAGATATACCATTATAAACATTGTATTTTTTTCTGAAAAACTGAAAACTGCAGATGGCCTCAGACAACAAACTTATCTTTTCAGAACTTATGAATAGGCCTCCTTGTTTCAGCAGTGGGGAAATGCCTTCCTGGTGAAGAGATGGAATGAGTCACGTGCTGATGGTGACCCTCTCTCTTCCGACATGTAAGGACCTCTGGCTACACTGGAAGAGTGTCATGGGCTGTGTTCACTGAGGTGTTTGGCTGCCAATGTTTTGAGATTGAGTAGACATATTGAGGAGTGAGGCTGGAATTAGGATAGACTGCATTTGGGTTTTAATTTTATTTTTGATTCAATGAGTGGGTTAATGTGACCTTCTACCTTTTCATTTTCCACTGATTTTTACACTCTGGGGGTTATTTGTGCCCATTTCTTGATTCACAACCAAAGAATTATGAGAAACATAAAGAGAGGAAACACTTAAATGTTTTGTTGTACTGTCTTATGGAACACAGTTTAGAAATATAGTTTTTGCAGGATGTATATTTTGAATAAAAGTCTGGCATTTGGGTCTCATTCATCCTACCCATCTATAGATTCTATACTCTATATACAGTCGAGATAATTCTACTAGATGCTTTCCTTCTTCTGCCTGCTAGCTTAATCAAACATTTGCTCTGCTGCAACAAAGATGGAGCAAGGAAAGGCTTTCTTACATTTCAATTCCACTTGAAACCAGAGACACAAACTCCCCTGAATCATTTGAATACGTCATTTGTAATTGGCATGTACCCCAATGCATAGGTCTTCGATGCTTTGAAAAATATACTGAGCCCTTCCATGGAGTAGGGGTTTCAGTTTCTTAAATGAAGGCTGCAAATCTGCTTGACATGTACATGGTATACACCAAATATGGTTTATCAGGGGTTCGGTTGGCACCATTTAGATATGGCATAGGTGCAAAATGATCTTGAGGTTCCCCATCACGGATACAATTATTTTTAAGTTTCAGAGCTGAAGGCTTCATTAAATGCATGTGACATGATGGCATGCCCAATTGCTAATGTAATATTTAGCTGCCAAAATTCTGAGAAAACACCTTGTGCTCCCCCCAGGTCTCCACAATCAGCCACATTTACTAATATTTTCCAATATGATTCAGTAGGCAGAGAAGGATGCAAAGTTTTAATTTGCTAATCACCCGGTTGGATACGGGCTGTGGGGAGATGCTAATCATCTGCAGACATCTGTAATGACCCTTGGACAAAAACGGAGGAAACGAAATCAAAGCTTTGACAAGGGCAGGAGAGCAGAAACAGAAGCCCTAATTGTGGCCATGTGAAGCGCACTCGCCCCTTTTGTGTCTTTTGTAGCCGGATTGTACAAAACTGTATAGAGTAACTTTTATGGACAGATCCAAAACTGACTTTGTCCATCTTTTGGGATAAATGGTCAAACTTGATCTGTGAAATATGTGAGAAGAGAGCGACATTATGGTGCAAATGTTGCAGACAAAAGGGTCTGGGCGAGCTTTTGCCAGTTAAATTTGGCTAACCTGCAGAAAGCCTATTGTCAAGCCAGCCATGCTTCACTGAGCTCCCTGCCACTCTCCTTGCCCTGCTTCCTCTTTATGGTTAAATGAACCTCAAAACAATGACAAAGAAATATGCACTGAGTCACATATTCTAAGAAACACACTGTACTCTCCTCAAATTGAAATAACAGCACCTTAATTCTTGGATTTTCCACATTTTGGCTGGTAAAGCTCCTCTTTGCTTTCTTTGAGTCTATCAGTTCATGCAGTTCTGCCCAGGGGAGAGCTTAGCAGGACACTGCCACGTTAGCTCTTGAAAGATCAAGATGAACAGAACAAGCCAAAGGTAAGCTCACTCACTTGCAGTGTTTTGAGTGTCTGTTTCTTTGCTGGGAGAGGATTTACTTTTTTTGGTTGAAAGGCATCCTGTGCTGAATAAATGACTCTTGTCGATGTTTTTAATAGCTGGAAGCATAGGAGAAGAAATAATTTGATGCCACTCCACATATAGAACAAAGTTACAGCCATGGGTTTGCACTTAAATATAGACTACACATATAATTGTCAGAGGTGAATGCTGTCTCCTCAAAAAAGCACAACTTACAGAAATTTTAAAACTCAGAATTGAAATTTTGGGATAATTTCCAGGGAACTTGTTTTGAAGATGAAACTCTGTTATAGAATTTGATCACAAAAAAATATACGCATGGTCTAAAAAGCTTGGTCTAAATTCTAAAGAGCTGCCAATTGTGTGACGATTTCCCGATCTTCTCTGCTGCACTTTCTTATGATTAAAATAACCCTTATCAATGGGTGTTTCAAACATTGAAACATTTTACTTATGGCGTCCTCCCAATGGAGCTTAGCGTCAGAGATGTTTTCTCAGTAAAAGCTGCTGAGTCCCCTCAGGGTGCAGGGCTGACATTAGGGTGACAGTGATTGCCCTTCTCTGAGCTGTACCCTTGAGGGGCGATCTAATGGAGTGATGAATCTTTTTGCTTTTCTTGCCACAGCAAGTTCTCTGGTTTCAGTCTTCCAAATTCTCTAGTATTGAGTTTTCTTGCTAGAGTAAAGGCATGCAACTTCTCTAAAACGCTCTCTAAAAGCTCCCAGTCAATACTGCAGTGCTGCTCCCCACATGGTCTGGACAGCTCTTTGCCCAGTCCCTTACTGCTCCGCCTCTGTGCTCCCAGCAGGTGTCCATCAACACCACACATCTTGTCTCTTACCATCTCCAGGAAATGCAAAACCTCATTGATTTCTCCTGCTCTCTGTTTCCAACCTTCTCACCTAGGAGTAAATGGAGTTCTTCGATGAAGAAACTCTCATGCTTAAAACTTTTCACCTTTATAGAAGTTCCACACACCCATTCCTTTATATTGATATATATGAACAGAGTCTATGATAAGTATTTCAAAGGCTGCTTGTCTTTGTATAAGGAAAAAAAAACTTTTACAAATATTTTAAGACAAATGCAAGTTGCTAGATTCTAATTATGTAGCAAGTTGCTTTGCTTTCCTGGGAGTATATGTTTGTGAAAATTGATATAGAACTGAAAAACAGTTATGAGTACACACAGCATCCCAAAGAGATGTGGCGCCCAGGTGACCAGCTTCATCCATGTTTGAGGGTGAAGGACCCAAAAACATCATTCAGCCTTGCCATTTGGACAGGCATCCAAAGGGGCAACATACCGCTTTCAAGTATGGTTGCTAATCTCTCCTAGGAAAAAAGCAGATTCACGTTGAAAGATGAAAGGCTGATAACTTGCTGATGTCATGTTTTGAACTCAAAGGATAGAATGCTGCCATAGGATGGCACCTCAAAACTCTTTGTAAAATACAGAATACAAACATAAACAGCACCTGTAAAGTAATGCTTGGGGTGGATTGATGGGACTATAGCTATTCTCAAATGTGCAACAAATATTATTTTAAGGAATTAACTGTAGATGTATGCCAGTGTTTAGGAGGACTGGAGAGTTTTCTGGTTCTCTGGTCCTTGAATATGAATAAGCAGCTAGAAGGAAAAGTTCACAGAAATGATTCATGATTTCTCAATGTGAAATAAAATATTCAAGGACTATCCTGATAACTTTCTTAGTAGACTTCTAGTGATTGTTTACTTTGAAATCTGAAATTTTGATAAGAAAAGTATGCATAAAAAATCTTAGCTAAATGTTATCTGTAACTTTTCTTTCTTTCATAGTCCCAATGATAGCAGATAGTGATATAAAAATTTACAGTTTATACTATGTAAAGAATTTTAGAAAGGATTTGTAACGCTCCAAAATATGTGATTTTCACAAATTTCAATTACTTTGAAACTTAATTAATAGGTTCTTTAAATTTTAGGAACATAATCTTTATATTTCCTTTTCAATGCCTCTATATGCAATACCCCGCTGTAATTTTTAAGTGTTGTAAGTTTATATGTTGTGGTTAATTGAATGCAGCATGAAAGAAGGAGTGGAGGAAGGAAGAAAGCTAACAAAAATGTCAATTTTACATTTCAACTGGTTATATCATTAATCTATAAGGGGAAAAATATTGAAAATTGGTGAAAATAAAAATAATGTGAAGACTGTGATACTGGGTATCCTCTTAAGATCTCAAATGCATGATTTATTTCTGCTCCCAGATCTGTTTTTTTATTTGAGCAGTTTCAATCATTTCACTTTTTAAAAATTACTTTTTCGTTTTTGACTGTTTTAATAGATAACTGGCCTAAGATACTGAAATTAATTTCCAAAAATTCTTTTAACTAAAAATAGCAACTAGTATAAAGCTAATTTTTTAAATCATTGTAATCAAGTTGGAACTTAAAAGGAGGGGTGAATATTACTTAGTTAACAGACATGTTATAAGTACAACATTAGTATGTGGGTATGCACATACTTTATATAAAATATTATATACAGCTATTGTGTGACATGTGTCATTTTATGAATATGCTCACATTGTTATCTCTCAAAGATTTACACACACATTTCCTAAAGTTTTAATACTGATTAAGTACAGAGTAAATGTACCAGACAAAATCACTACTTATATCTTATATCCAATTATTCTCATTGCACTAGGATAAGTAGGAATGTGTGTTTTGATTTTTTATTTTGTAGCTTGTATGTGACTTCTTATTAGTTTCATTTACTAGCCTAGTTACACATTGGGATCATATATCAAACATTGATGTCAATAGAATTTTAATGTATGTATGAATAAATATCAACACTGTTAACTGATACAAAGATAAAGATTAATGTTTTGATCATAAAAACTGTACCTTCACTATGAAAATTTTATTATTTATAATCTGATTAACACACTCCAATTGTACAGATGTTTAAATTGAATTAGTTCATAGTGGAGTAAAGATTAAGACTTTTGAGTTTTGATTTGCTGTAATTTAAGTTGTGTTATTAATATGAAAAGATTTTAAAATTTATATAGTTTATATTTTGGCTTCTGAATATTTATTTGAATAAATATAATCATTGAAATGTAATCAGGAAATCCTAGCTCTTCTCACCATACATTTAGGTATATAGAACTATGCCTTTCAATAAGTTAAAGGTATTACAGAAAAATTAACTTTATATAATAGAAAATTATATGGTTAAAATTAACTAAAAAGTAATTTTTGTTTCATGGAACCTGGCTTCTGTTAGTTTTAAATTTCATATGTATTTTTTATTTCAAAGAAGGCTTACTCTATGTAGTATTTAAATGGTCTAATTCATCTTCCTACAACCTATTGTTCAGTTATTTTATTCAATTTATTTTTATAATTATTTTATAATTAAAAGTATTCTCACTCTGTGTCAGAATATTATAACTTGAGTAAAGCAAACATGAACTCAAAGAACAACATTAACTTTGGGCTGAAACTAATCATAACACATTATAATCTTGAAGCATGATTCTTAAGGAGCTTATTACAGAATGAATAAGTGGATTGTGATGGAAATTTCCTCCTGGTGTCATCCAGGCGCTCACTCGCACACACTGCAATGGGCCTTTCCTGGCACTCTTGTTCCTTGATACTGGCTGGTGTAACAATTCACAGCCGCACTCCAACAGTGATAGCAACACTTAAATGAAATTGTTCTACATAATTTCATGATATATGAAAGAGATTAAAATAATTGAATTGCTTTAATACATCCTGTTAGTGTTTGAGATATCTTGATTCACATTTTCTTTTTAGGCCATATGAGGGCAGCTTCTGACCTGCGGTGCAGACTTTCATGAAGCTGGGGGTAGGGCAGAGTAAGTCAAGCTGCTGAGAGGGCGGGGGTGGCAGAGAGATCAGAAGTTGGTGTGGAATTGAGGGAAAACAAACAGATAATTTCTTAATTTCTTTATGAATATGTGGATTTTAATTAGGAGAATTTTTACATGGAAAACTTTAATTTTACACTTAACATTAACCAAAGCCTAAAAAGCCATTTTAATAAAAACACTTGTTTTACTACTTAATATGATAAAATTTCAAGAAAAAGGAATACAAACCATTCCTTCATATTCCATGAGATGAATTGACAATCTCAGGTTTATGTGGTGTATCACTCACCTAACAATGTTTAGAGTTAGAACAATATGTGTTCTTCATTAAGAAAGGGTGTCCACAGTGGCGGCCTCTTCTTTTATTATATAGATATATTACACTTGACTATTTGCTGGTACGATAATTTAGATTTACAATCAACTCACAATATTAAGATGCAATTAATACATGACATCCCAAGGGAGACTGAGCACAAGAGGAAACTGAGGAACCAGTAAGCTGTAAGTCTGGCCTAATTTGGGGGAAATAAAGAAACACGATAGGTCTGTGAGGATTACTTTGCTTAAGAATGTTGGATCACTGTGGTTGTTTGCTGATAAGATCATGTCCCTTTTATAACACCATCAGTCACTGAGTTGAGTTTGCCATCTATTTTGACCAAACTATAATGCTAGGAAGAACTCTCAATTGGAGTAAATAAAATTAATAACTCTATGAAATGATTATGTGCAAATGTATCTCATTGTCTTCTGAAAACATTTCTAAATCTAATTTTATTTATTACTGACATGGCAAGAAGCAAAGCTATTTTCAAATCTAGCCTTTGTATGGTAGAAATTGATGCGGCCCACAACTTTTTTCAAGTGAATATATTTTTACATAGAAATTATTACTTTGACTAAGAAAAGTTTATGGGGAAAAAGGAACTCGTGAATTCAATTTACATGAAGCAAATTTGACCTGAGCTTTGCTCTAAGGATTATTCAGCATTGGGCTGTGGTAGGTGCCTTCTCAGAAGGCTTCCTGTTTGCATGCTGCCCTCTCAGTAACTGAGCAGGAAGGAGGTGCGCTCGCCTTCCTGCGGTCCTGGTCCTGGGACAATGGCACCTTTTTCATGAGATCCTGGAACATTTAATGTTTTACTGCTACCGCAGCACATTTCTTTCTTTTAAATAAAATTAGACTTCAGAAATATTGGCTAATAAGGGCTCAACATGGCCTAGTATGCAGCAAATAGAGTAATTCTCTCTAAGTCTGTGATATAGCCGCTCACCTTAGCAGTCTTCATTCTCCCTCATAATGGGAGTCGCTTAGGACTTAAAGCCACAGAAAATGTGAAATACCTATGGGACATATTCCAGGACTTTACATTAAATTTGAGGATTTTACATGTGATAAAGTATGTCAGTGTTGCTTACAGGGAATTCCAGTGATACCTCAGCTTTCTTGGACTTATTATAAATCCTTTGTTGGAATTATTGTGGCTGGTTCAATAATTCAGATTAGCCCTCATGTTTATTAATGCACTACATCTGTGCAAACAACATGTCAAGCAGAGAGTTTATTGTAATTGCCTGAGCAAACAGAACCTGAAAGAAGCAATTTCCAGTTACAATGTGCTATGACAAGTAATGAGGTAATTGGCATTCTGTCCTGATTACTCCCACCTTCTTTTTCATCAGGTCTGTATTGTGTGTGATAGATAGTTTTATAAGAAATGAAGGTGTTTGATAATATGGTTCGCTGCTGCTTAAGGTTAGTGATTAAAGACAATCATCATTTTCTCTCAAAGATCTTATTAGCTTCAACATTATTTATTCATACGTGTGAGGATGTGCCCAGGCCCCGTCTCCTCGGTGCACTGCGTGCCGTTAAAATCTAAACGCAACTGCCAGCCCGTGAGTGCAGAGCGTCCTAGGTTCCAAACAGGGTGGGATGCGCAACTTCTCACGAATGCAGTCTCGGCAGGAGCCCTGTGAGTTGGAATAAGGGCTTCAGCCGGCATCTGCACCCCACGTTCACCTGCTCAGAACAACAGAAGCAGTGTGACATCTAAGGGCAAGATGGTACTTTGGTGCTGAATCCTCATTTCCAGGGTTTTATAACTTCCTGTAAAAATTCCTCTTTGCTTCAGCCTGTAGTGAGGGGAGACATGGAGGGCAGTGCATTTCTAGATGCAACATTAATAGTCTAGAAAGTGTCAGAGTCTTAGATTTAAACAAACAAACAAAAATGGAAAATGAGCAGAAGTTACTTTTAGGGGGAAGAAAAAAGTCCCATGTTTGTTCCAAAAGAATCTTTTCAGTATAGAAATTTTGTTTCTGGCGCTTTTAGTTTACAGAGGCAAACAAACTAAGGTTGCTGATAGGAGATGAAAGGAAGTGGGAGAATGAAAAAATATATTGAAAAATTAGCCAAAAACCCACAAACAACAACTCCTAAACACAGACAGCAGTATGGTGATTACCAGAGGGAAAGGGGGTGGGGGAATATAGGAAAGGGTAAAGGGGGAGAAATGGTGATAGAAGGAGTCTTGACATTGGGTGGTGAACACACAATACAACATACAGATGACATATTATAGAATTATGTATCTGAAGCCTACATAATTTATTAGCCAATGTCACCCCAATAGATCCATTTAAAAATTAGTAGGATTTCTGTAGGTTGCTTCCTTACAAGGGCTCAGAAGAGCATCCAAGTTCTCAGAAGCTGGATGGAATATACCACAACAGTTGAGATGCACAGAAAGTCTTCAGCAACTCTTGACTCCACCATTAACAAGATTATTCCGGTCTTCTGGTTGAAGAAGAAACCCAGATCAATACCTGGCACACAGGTACATCACAAGAACTACTTTGTGGAATGAATGAGGGTTTGCATGAAATCTATATTCAAATACCCCCACAGCCAGTAACTTATAACAATCCACATCTCCTTGCATGAGGGGCCCATTCAGCCACTAGTGATAGAGAACTCTTCCACTAATTCATTTGCAGACTTCAATACCAACCTAAGTGCTTCAGTCTTTTTCATGCATTTTTATTTGTCCCAGAATGTGAGTAACTTCACAAAAAGGCAGTTAGCAGAAATCACTTATGCCTCAGCCTCAGCAAGCAGACAGACTGGTGGCGGTGGAGCAGAGGGGCCTGAGGTCCCGGACAAGCTGTGCAGAGGACAGGTGTGCTTACCAAGGGAGACTCGGCCTGGACACAGCCTCTTTAACTGTCCATTTCCACCATCTTTTCACCCCCTTGTGTCTATTCTCTCTTTCCTTTATGAACAGTTATTAAAAATGTCTGTGCCAAACTCAGGGACTGGCAACAGTAGCTACTTAATAAATAATTGTTCAAAGGATGGATGAATGGATGGATGGATGAATAGATAAGCTTGTTGTAGGGGTTTGTACCTCGATATCTCCCTGTAGTTACAACAGACACCCAGTGAGAGAAGCCCAGAGCTGTGTCTGAAGGTACCAGCCACACCCTGTCAACTGTCTTGTGTTTTCTTCTCAGTGTCCCACCCACTCTGGTGTAGGATATCAGAACAACTGAATCTGGATATTGCAAACCTAAAAGGAATCTTTCCATCAGTATCACGGGGGTGGGGGCAGAAGAACTACCCCCGCCTCCCCAAGAAGACACGGGCGTGAGCACTCCCCGGCTAGAAATGGAAAAGCACAGGGAACGTTTCACGAGACACGGAGACGTCACAGAACTGATGTTAACTTGGGCTCCGCTTTTCCAGATCTTTGAGAATATGTGATGCATGGGTGGCAGGGCCACTGGAAAGTCTAGCAAACTTTGTAAATTTAGAGACATTTATTTAGAATTAGTAATGGCTTCTATGAAATCATTTACTAAGATGTAATTATTATTTGCCCATATTTTGTGCATCCCAAGGGAAATGGAATGAAAAGAGGAGGGGTAAAAAATAATAAGTTAATTAATCAATCAATTAAGGAGCTGGGGAAAACAGGAATGCAGTGTGCAAAAGGTGTCCTTTACAGAGTGGTTCCTGGCCAAGAGCAGCAGCTAGCATTGTGTATTGAAATATGTTTGCACCGGGTAAAATGTTAATTCTTACAAAGTCCTCAGAAAATTGAGGCTAATGAGGTCACAGATGGAAAAGGGCTTCACCCATCCCCAGGGTCCATGCATTGTGAACCATTTTTGCATTTCCACTTAGAAAACAGAGGAAGAGCTGGTCTCTTTGTAAAAGATTGGGACCTGGAGAAACCACGGGGTTTCCGTGGAGGCCCCGGGGCACCAGCCTCCCTGGGGCCTGCGGGCGGTGCTGGGTGCAGAGGTGAGCCGGCGGGCCCTTTGCTGGAAGCGCCTGCGAGGAAGGTAAAGCCACAGCACAGCGGGGCCCCAGCGCAGGGAGCTTGAAGGCAGAGATCTGATGATCCCCGAATAAAGGAGGTGAGTGAGAGGCCAGGAGCACAAAGAACAGTGACCTTGCCTCCAAGTAGCTCCGTAGCAAAAAGGGACACAGACTCGACCTCCCAACTCATGAGGTTGGCACTGATCAGAGCAAGTCTGCAGCCACAAGAATGGGCCGCTGTTCCGGCTCAGCGGGCTACTGAGCTCCGCCCGGGCCTGAGAGACAGACGGCCATTGATCGGGAGCAGCCTGCTGTGCCCGCGGAGCGCGGCGGAGTTACTTTACCTTCTGCAAGAATAACAGTTTCCCATGCACAAGCACATCGCACGAGGGAAGCGTGGAAGATGCTCTGTAGAATAAGAATACATTTTATTCGTTCAAAATTCCAAGTACTCGATTCAACTAAAAAATTAGTAAAAGCATTAGTACCGGCTAATGTCTGCAATCATTAGAATCATAAGTGAAATTGTGAACTAAAATTGAATTTATACCTTGATATTCTTCTTTCATTGAAGCTATCAGCTGCCTGGGACTACGTAAAAAGTAGTTTAAAATTTATGTTAATTGCATATTAACATCCATTAAATATTTTGAATGCCTAAAGCCTAACATCAAGAATTTTTTTAAAAAATTATGAGCTTTAGCCATGGCCAGTTTAGCTCAGTAGATAGAGTGTCAGTCTGAGGACTGAAGGGTCCCAGGTTCTATTCTGGTCAAGGGCATGTACCTAGGTTGCAGGCTCCATCCCTGGCCCTGGGCGCATGTGGGAGGCAACCAATCAATGTGTCTCTCTTACATCGATGTTTCTCTCTCTCTCTCTCTCTCTCTCTCTCTCTCTCCCTCCCTATTCCTTCCACTTTATCTAAAAATTAATGGAAACATATCCTTGGTGAGGATTAACAAAAAAAAAATAAAAATTATGAGTTTTAGTCATAAAAGTATAGACTGAACTTACTAAAACTTATGTTCTAACAGAAGTCTTACCTTTTCACACACGTTGCATTTTGAAGACAGTTGCGCGCAGCTTTCACCATGTAAGTGGTGCTGTGGAAAGGACCCCTGTGATAACCAGGCTTGACTGAAAATCTACAGCCAAGGGATGGATTACCCAACTCAAAGGGCTGTTTTATTCCTGCCTACGTTTCACTCATTCATTTATTCACTCAACAAACATTTCTCAGCATGTCAGGACATTTGCTAAGTAAAAACCAGTGAACTCTCATCTTCTCTCTCAATCATTCTTGTATGTTTATTTAGCCCACAAGCCCTACAGAATGTTTTCTTCATATATTCCACACCCACTAACTTAGGAAGTCAGCACTTCTTGTGCACAATTGCACAGCCTCCTAAGTAAGTCTTCACTCTCAGAACTGAAGAAAGGAGTGAGTCTGAGACACAGCATGGCACACGGGGACTTCACACAGTCCAGTGTGTCTGAAGAGGCAGGCCAGAAGGCGAGTAGGCTCAGCAATGTCTGCAGAGGTAACAGAGGGCTACATTATCAAGTACGCTGTTGGCTGAGCGAAGGAGTTGATATTCTATTTTAGACAGGATAAGAAAGCACGGAGAGTTTACGCAAGCTAGTGTAACGACGTGACCTTCATTTAGAGAGTTCACCTGGTGCATCTCTGATTTGGGGAAGATGTTTAATTTACAAAGTACCATACAAGCCCAAAGTGTGATTAATGTTAGCTGACTTCTTCAACGGTCTACTCTCGAAGAGAGGCATACTTCCCTTTTATTATTTTATTTTCCATTGTTCTATTTTGGTGTTCCTAGTACCAGTTATGATGCAGGTGGGCAAAATAATAAAGACCCTTACCTCACATAAATACCAGTTAAATATGACTTTAAAATTAATTGTAGCCCAGTCAGGCTAGTGTGTCTCAGTGGTTGAGCATTGACCTATAAACCAGGAGGTCATGGTTCGATTCCAGGTCAGGATATATGCCCAGGTTACGGGCTCAATCCTCAGTGTAGGGCGTGCAGGAAGCAGCCGATCAATGAGTCTCTCTCATCATTGATGTTTCTATCTCTCTCTCCCTCTCCCTTCCTCTCTGAAATAAATAAAAATATATTTAAACAAAAATAAAAATAAATGTAAAGGGGAAAACACTGCAACTTCTAGAATATATTTAGGCACATGGTGAGAAAGGTCTCATCGAAGGCACAAGAAGCGCTACCTGAAAAAGTAGGACTAATAGTGACATAAAAATCAAGAACCTCTTTCCATCATCTTCATCAAAACACCACCATAAAGGAAGTAGAAAGAAAAGGTACAAATGAAGAGTAGATTTTAGCCATATGCAGACCAACTGATCTCCACAATATCTGAGGAGCTCGCGAATCCACATTAAAAGCCACAACAAAATGGACGAAGAAAAAGAAGATGGACATTCCACAGGGGAAAGAGCATGAGGATCAGGAACAGGTGCGGTGGCCTCAGGTCTCCTTAGTAAGCAGGTGACTTCAGGCACAACCAGATGCCTTTTACAGCCACCAGCCTGTCACTGGAAAAACTACTGAAAGTCTGACAATGCCCGATGTGGGCAAAAATATGACAAACCAGGAGCTGTAAGTGCTGCCAGCAGGAGTGACTGTCAGAACCTCTGTAGAAAAAACAGCATTATCAGGTTAACTCCCAAACATGCACTGACGAACAGGCAAGAAAATGTTCACAGCAACATTGTGTATAAGACCAAAAATAACTCACTCACACACTGAATAAATAAGTGCATAGAAGGTTCTGTAGTGATACGGTGAAGGACAAGGTCGCAGAGGGAAGGAGTGAATGAGCCACAGGCAGCAATGAGATCCTAGATGCAGAGTGTTAGAAATGTACCAAGGCACAGGTCACATCACCACAGAAGGTAATCATTGTATGTGTATCATTTTCTATGTATTTTAGAAAGGAAATAATACGTTACTTAGGGATATCGCTAGGTGTGATAAATTCATATAGGAAGACAACTTTATTATTATTATTTTAAATTCAGGATAATGTTTACCTCCAGGGAGAGGCAAGAGTTTGGAATTTGGTGGAGGAAGGCTAACGGGGTATCAATGATTATGGGGAAGATTCTACTTCTAAAGTTGAGTGTGTGTTTCAGAGATGTCTGTTTTATTGTTAGGTTTCTATATTACGTATATGGCACCTTTGTTGTTTTACATGTATCAAATATTTCCCAGTGAAACATAAATAATTGACAATGTAGGGAAAAAGTTAATGAACAAGAGATGTTTAGTACTAATATCTAATAAAGAAAGTAAACAATATACAAATATTATCATAATTCAATGTGAGATATGGAAACACATACATTATGTTTTAATACAAGAGCAAAACATGGTTATCTCACAGTCTCCATCTCCTCACCACTGTCCGGTTTGGGGTGTCCTTGTTTTGCTGAGGACCCTGCTGCAGCTTCCCCTCCCCCACTTCTTGCCTCCTGCTCTAAAAGCATCTGCATCACACCGGGACCAAGCTCATCTCTGTAAGGTGCAAACGTGACCCTCACCCCTTGTAAACTCCTTCAAACACCACAAGGCCCTCAAAAGGAATTCTGAACTCTGTTATATGACACCTTGATTTCCCAGGATCCACTTCTGGCTCTCCATTCAGCCTTGTTCCTGTCCACCCCTCCTACTCTCCCTGACATCTAGACTCCAGTTACCGTGGTAACATTAGTGAACACATTCAGGGCTCCCAACGCCCAGGTTCCTTGCAAGCCCTGTACATATGTTAGCACATTTAACTCTCCCAGCAATCTTAGGAGGTAAGAACAAGCTTATATTTATTTTACATTATAAAACAAGCTCCGAGGAGTAACTTGTTCAAGATGTAATAGCAAGCTAAATGGCAAGGCTTGGATTTTCCCACTTGGAATGGCTGACGCTTTATCCGAGACACTTGCATGCCTGATTCCTCCTTGTTCATCCAGACCCACATTAATTGGGGATTTTCCTGATCCCCCACCCAAGTACACCCACTCCTAAGATTAGAGTTGACGTCTGCAGCAAGGATGTAGGACAACTCTGTTAGTAAGCACTGCCCTAGTATTTCACTTTTATCATCATTACAACATTGTACGTTCCTGGTACACTATTATACTCAGTACGTGTTGATTAAATTTGTGAATAGATAGTGACTCAAATGCAAATTTTAATGTTTTCTTAATCTCTTCACAAATCCTATTTTTCTGTATTTCCTCTGACTAATCAATTATAATATTATTATTACTACTGATGAAAAACAAAGCAATAAAAGCCATACAAAATAGTAATATTTGAAACTTTATGATTCACCATATTTATATCAAATTATGAGTTGTTATAATTACAATAAATAAAATAAGCTTAAAATAATAAAAAATGAGTGATTAAAAGTTCTCTTAAATAAATTTTGATGGGGTCTGTATTTGCAGGTAAGTACACTTAGTTCTCAATAGCTTAATTCATTAATTATAGCCAAGATTACAACACTAGGAAATATATATATATATATATAAGCTTGCTCATTCCAATCCCTTTCATTGGAGGGTTGACTGATGCTGCCCATACAAGGTGCCACCAGACACAGAGCTGAGAGAGCATAGGAGCCACTCAACACTAACAAAAGGTGAATGGTAATGACCATAAATAAAGAGAGAAACATGCAGTGTCAGTAGCATAACTTCAGGTCTCATTCATTTGCCATTGTCTTTCTATAATTTTAAGAACTATCATTTCAATGAATTGATTTTAATGCTTCCTGAACCAAGGGATTATCAGTACTTTCAAGATCCCAGACCAATGCACCAACCCTAGAGCTCATAGTAAGCTATGTGTCAGCTGCAAAGGGTCTTCTTCCGGAGGGACCTCATAACTTACCAGGAGATCATGAAATCCCGCCGTTCTCCTAAGGTAACCTGTTTGGTGATTCCAGGATTAAGTGGTGGCCTGTAAAGATTTCCTTCAGGAAACTATGTAGGTTGTCACAGCTCTTTGTAAAATCACTGAAACATTAAAAAACAAAGAAGAATAGAAAACAACCTCGTACTTATGACCTGATGACAATAAGGCAGCAACTGTTTTTCTCTCCCGCCTTCCCCTCTTTTCATCTCCTTCTCCCTCTTTGTTCCTTTCTTCTTCTTTGTCAAGAAACTTAACTGATTAGTTCTCTTAGGTCATGTCCACATTTTTAGATGTGATGGGATAGGAAGCCATGGGAGGAAAATAAAATGGAGGGAAGGAAGAAGGGGTATTGACAAATACATGGGATTTCATAGAAGACCTCTAAGATGCAGCATAGTTTTAAGTAAGTTGTAAAATCAGGAGCATAGCTACTCACTTAAAAGTGCCCTCTGGGCCCTGACTGGTTTGGCTCAGTGGATAGAGCATCGGCCTGCAGACTGAAAGGTCCCAGGTTCGATTCCGGTCAAGGGCATGTACCTTGGTTGCGGGCACATACCCAGAAGGAGGTGTGCAGGAGGCAGCTGATCGATGTTTCTCTCTCATCGATGTTTCTAACTCTCTATCCCTCTCCCTTCCTCTCTGTAAAAAAAAAATCAATAAAATATATTTAAAAAAATAAAAGTGCCCTCTGGAAGAAGAAGAGCAGCTGGGGGAGGCAGGCAAGGAGTTATAGGACCTTCATCTGTGCTCACATGTGCACCAACAGCTGGGCTGGTGGGAGATCAAGAGACCACATGGCTGCAGAAAGAGACCGAGAAACTACATCAACGTGACCTGCAGACCTGCATGCCCCATTTGAAGAAACTCATTTGCAAATATCTCAATAGCTCCATGCCTTCCCAGAGTGTTAAAATGCTCCATCCAGGATAGAGAGGTCAGGGAGGGAATACAGGTGGAAAGCATGTGCCAAAAGCTTTTGATCATTTCTGATAAAGAAATAAGAATCACTGTGACTATTAAAAAACACACATTAAGACGATATCAAAGTATCAAATACACTTTTCTCTAAAACTGTAGGGCATTGTAATGAATTAAAATAATGTTTATATTTAAAATATATTTCCTGTTAAAGTTTCTGAAATGTATATAAGTCCTTTGGTAATTTTTATTCTTACTTTAACATTTCTAGACATGTGACTCCATTAAAATTAAAATAACATCATCAAAAAAACTTTATTATGCACCTACCAGGTGCTTGGCACTTTGCTGAAGCAGAATTTATAACTATTTATAGTGTAATATTGCATATATTATATTTTTAAAGTCCAAAGATAACTGCTGCCTGCCTGTGTTGTCAATAATGGAAGTTCATGACATTTGATTTGAGTCTTTGTGAGAGGCAATGTTATTCTGATTTAATAGCTTCCATCTGCTCTTCTCATTTTCGTTGCTCCTTTTACAGTTTCCAAATTCCACCCTGTACCCTCCAGGGAAATCTTCTCAAGCATTGATTCTATTCATCTATGAATTGGAGGAGGGGGAGTGTTCTGCAGCCTTATGGTTTTGTTTATTGATCTTGATTGTTAGGCAACTTGTTGACATGCACACACTTGCTTTTCTATTTCTTATCGTTTTTTGGTGTTGGTAAGTGTTTGGTAATTGCAAAACTTAATTCCTGAACAAAACGTAGTGTTGAGACATTTCTTTTACAAAGTCATCCATAAATATAGCTGCATAGAAAAGAGAGCTCTTCTATTTTGTTAATCTATAACAGCAATATTTGTGTATTGCTATTACTATAAAACAAGAAAATATGTTTGAATTTACATCTTTGAAATGAAACATGAATGCAAAGTTTTATTTGAAATTATTACAATGTATTGGAACACTAGACTAATATTAGCACCATATTAACATATATGACACATTTGGAAAGTCCCACAGGTCCATTGGCCACATGTGGCATTATTTTCACCTTTTCATTTTAAAATATTAACTGAATAAAATAAGTATAATTTTATCTTGATATAACCTGTCATCAGATTTCAAGCAAAAATCAAATATTATATGTACAATATTTTTCTGCTATAGCAAAGACTTTATGTGTTCATCCTCATATAGTTAAGAGTAAAGTAAAATAACTAGTATTTTACAAACACCTATCATGTTCATGATAGCCTCTCAACCACATGTGCTTTATTGTTATATTTTGAGAAGCCATGTTTTACTATGTTTTAACACTACAATACTTTTATTTCATTATAAAAGTTTCAGATAGAGACATATAGATACATTTCAAATTAAGAATAAAAAATGCCAGTAATCTATGCCTGTAGTAAAACATTTCTCATACTTATTAGCCACAGAGTGTGTTAATACTTCTATACACACATTTTGGAGAAATTCACTTTAATTTCTAAAGGAAATGCAAAACATATTAAAATGAAGGGAGTTGATTGGGATTGGGGGTAGGGGGCTGCCTTTGGAGGAACTGCCAGTGAGGAGTAAGGAGACCTGGATGTTAAGACCCCTCTGGGCTCCCGGGAAAGCCATGGCTCCCCGCGCGGCCTGTAACCATGGGCTGGCCTGCAGGCCTTCCCAGCTTTCTATGCTCTGATAATAAATAGTCTCGTAACCAAGTCAATTTATCAGTGTCACCTGCTTCCTCTAGACACTGCCTTTCGATTGAGAATTTCTAAATTGAAAATCAAATGAATGCTTTCTCCTTGGCTTTGCTGTGGGTTCTACTTTCTATTTTATGTGCTTCTTCTCTAGATATTTAGATAATTAAAATCAGTTTACTATCAAAACATCTGGGTCATTTCTAATCCCATCTGCTCTATGCTATCCTCTAGGTGTACTCCCATCACACCTGGTGTTTGTTTACTTACTACATTAACTAAACTTTAGCTTCTTTTGTACATACGTTTATCCTTGTCCTCCACTCTTTGGTGACAGAAGACGTGACTTTGTATCCTCGATAGCATAAGTCACCAGTTTGATACATAATGGGTTTAAATACTTGTTTATCAGAATGAAGCTCTGAAATTAACTTTTCATCTTTACTTTTATAAATTTATTAGTTCATTCCACAAATTGTAATGACAACCTACTGTGCTCACACCACTGTAGAGGATGCTTGAAATATAAATATATACAACATTAAATCCAGAGAACCTGAAAAGGGTTCTTTCATGGTAATGCTGTCTGAGATCTCATCTCCTGAAACAATTAACATGTAATCTATAATAATGAAAGCATAATATGCTAATTAGACTGGACGTCCTTCCAGGCATCCTTCCGGACAACCTTCCAGACGAAACCAGGGCTGCGAGGGAAGCCCAGGTCCCAGGTGCCAGAGGGAAGCCGGTGCTGGCAGCTGGGGGAAGAAAGGCCTACTCTTGCACAGATTTCATGCATCGAGCCTCTAGTTTTAAAATAAAAGCTATAGCATATTCCAACTGAGGTGATGTTTTTTACAAAGATGAAAACATAGATAACCAGATCACCCCAAATCAACTCCACATCAATGGTTCCTAGAGCTGAGCCCTGATTAATTACCATGGATCCTCTAATAACCAGTTATTTCTCACATTTGCTAATTTTTAAAAAATTCAAATGAGCCGAAACCGGTTTGGCTCAGTGGATAGAGCGTCGGCCTGCGGACTGAAAGGTCCCAGGTTCGATTCCCGTCAAGGGCATGTACCTTAGTTTCGGGCACATCCCCAGTAGGAGATGTGCAGGAGGCAGCTGATCGATGTTTCTCTCTCATCGATGTTTCTAACTCTCTATCTCTCTCCCTTCCTCTCTGTAAAAAATCAATAAAATATATTTTAAAAAAATAACCAGCTCCTGGTTTCATTGAAAAAAAAAATTCAAATGAAAGTCTCTCTAAATAATTTAATTTTTGAAGCAAATTTTTTTCATCATTACCTCTAGCATCATATTAAATAATTATTTTCTTTTTCTTTTGTTTGTTTTATTATTCATTGCTTTGGTAAATTTTAACTAGTTTCTCTACCTTAAAGCAATCTTTTCCCCTCTAGTATAGTTGTTTTAAATGTGCTTCTTTTAGCTAATTAACTTTTTCTTTGGTGTTCTTAGACCCATTGTTGAGTCAACTATTAAAATATTGAACTCCACTCTAACCAGGAACAGCAAAGCAAATTAAATGTTTACATATATTTTTACTTTCAAAGCTAACCTAGAGTACAAACCTTGCTTATTGAGACAATTTATTATATAAAAATCATAATAATTGCTGTCTAATTTGACTACACTTCTCAAAGTTCCATTAGTCTTCCAGTCTACTCACATTTTATATTCTAGATTTCCTTTTTCTGAATTGATATATAATTTTATTTATTTAGATATATCTTTGCATTTATTTAGTTCCACTGCATTTTTATTCCTTGTTCCTGCCAGTGTTAGTAACACCATTAAAACTTCAAATTCTAGTACACAATATTTTACAATTATTCTTATGAATTTTTTCAAGTATGCAATGTACTTTATTTAAATAGTAATTATTTTGCCTTTCTATTGGAAGCTGTACTCTTAGTTATAACATTATAATACTTTTTGAATATGGTGTTTTATGCTAATTCATATTACTGAGTCAAGTTTCTCAGCAAGACAATTGGGATAAATTTTCCACAATAACATATTTGTCAGCATTTTAAAAAAATAGGTATTCATTTATTTCATAGTTAATTGAAGGATTTATTGAAAATAATTGCCATTCTTGAAGGCTGGTACACAGTGTGTTTATTTGTATGCTAGATTTAAAAACAAATTTTTATTTTATGTTAGACTTAAATCAAATTCAGGTGTTTTTTTTTTTAAACAAACCAACACTGCTTGATATTTCTCTAATTATGTCAATTTCCTGAGCTCTAACATTTAGTTTTCTCAATAAATTTTTGAATAATAATTTGCTGGAAATTTTTGCTTTGTTTTGTTCTTTTTTCTTCTCCTGAGAGATAGATGTGCCGTACAGACTTAAACAATGAAACTTACCAAAGGGAGCGGAGCTGTGGCGCTCTGACCTGAAGGCTGAGAGGACTCACACCCAGGGCTACCTTCATATTTGAATTCCAAGCTCATAAAATTCCTGCTTTTTTTCTTTTCTTAGTCGTACATTCATAAATACTTATTCTCTATATGTATATTTTTAAACTGTGCTAACAAAGATTGGTGAGATCAAAATATTTCCACCTGATATCATTACAAATTTAAATTCCTTCATAAAAAGCTTCAAAAAGGAAAAAAAAAACACAAAAAACAAGTAATTGTGGATTTCCCAAAGCATTATCAAAGCCATATAATCAAATCATAATAATATTGACTGTCTGTTATAACATCAGTACGGCATGCTGAGGATGATATTACACTTAGCAAATAGTCCAACCTAAGATTCTTCTGATTAAAATAAAATAATGTAAACAGGTATAAATACTAATAAATAGGCAATAACCTGATATTTTACATAAATATTTACTATAGGAATTTTGATATTTACAGAATATCCTATAAAGGAATGCATATGATAAATCTTGAGCTAAGTCTTATAGTAGATGAACGGCCCACTCAACAGTATTGTTAAAGTATCAGTATTAATATTTCACAAAAGCTCATGAGCTTTGCCACACTTCCAGGAAAGTACCAGTGCTCATGGAGGCAGGCTTTATGAATATGGAATTACCTTTATTTCCTTCCCCACCTCCAGTGCCAGTGGTCTTAATCTATCAGCAAGCATCTCATTGCCTGACCACTACACCTTGGCCGTGTTTCAGCTTTGAATTAAAAGAACAATGTTCCCTGTGTGTTCCTTGGTGATAAGATGGCAAGTGACTTGGCCAGTGACGCAGCAAGCATATGCAAAGGCACTGAGGATGGTGCATGTTCTGCTGGGCATGGCTCCATGGGACAGGGAGCTGAGATTCCCATCCCCGCGAGTGGCCCTTCAGATGGCAGGACACGGGAGGCAACTGGGAAGGCTGTCATTTAGGCATTCAGCTCTTGGGATCAGTAGGGACAAGAACATTTTCTGTAACTCTAGCCACAGTTTTCTGGTTGAATTTTCAAAATGTTTCTAGGAGATAGAACCCCACATTTGACTATATCAGTTTGAAATGTGACATTTTGTTTTCCAGTTTTCTTTAAAGAGCATCCAATCAACAATAATTTGGGGGATCTTTATAGTCCATGGGCTACCTTGTGCTCTCTCTCCTCTCCCCTCCCCACTCCCCACCATAAAGCATCTGCTTCTGCTATTTTCTAGGAACCTTTTACATATTCCAGTTTTTTGTTAGGCTTTTGTATTTCTTAGTTGCCACAATTTCCCCTTTCTTTCAGTCACAACCCCAGGCACTTCCTACCAGAGAATGACACCAAACAACATGTCAAGAGCCTTTCAAAATTGCTGCCAGACTTCAGGACATTCTGCGGGCAGATGGAGGGCTGCTGTGCTGGGAACATGGCAGAAACTACCTGGTGCTGGCGTGTCAGGAAGCCCCGGCTGAGGGGTGCTCTGGTTCAGATTTGCAACATCAGTGGGGCTTTAACTGCTTCTTACAAAGCAGCTAAGTAAGAGTTACCAAAAATGTCTTTCTCAATCAATTGTATCCCCCAGCCCCCAGCCTGTCAATAAAGAAGAAAATATTAAGATAAAACAAAACTAAAATTATTCCTAAGTGATCCTGGCTAATAGAATGATTTAGTTCCAATTTGAATGTGCTCTATGTTATCTTAAATCAAGACAACACCATTGAGAGCTAAGTGCTTACTATTCCTTGTCCTATGGGGCCAACCTCTTCCAGAATATGAAATTCAAGTTGAAGAGAAAAAAATATGAGTTAGAAAATCCGTAAATATCCATTCAGAAAAATATTTAGTGCAATGATCAGGTGCTTACTTGGGATACTGCTTTTAATTTGTTAATAAATTAATATTTGTTTAGCACATATGTGGATATATATGCAAATTCATATCCATAGATATATGTGTATATGTATATACATATCATTTTCACAGTTTTCTTATTACTTTGGGAAATTACCTTAATTTGAACACGAATGTAGAATTCTGTTGCATGAAACAGCGTGGGCAGCTGTGCTACCTCATGACTTCCAGACAGAGGTATCTTTGTCCAACTGGTTCTATAGTTCCTAAATTAATGTTAATCTTTGTTGCAACAAAAAAGAACATAAAGATTGAAACATATAATATCAATAAATAACACAAGTACCTAGACCTTTTCCTTGCAAATCAATTATATTATAGATTTAAATCAATAACCTTTCAAAGAGTGCTTTCTATATTTATCTATACTTTTCATTAAAAAAAAAAACACCCGTCAGTCTTTTGTGTGTAACTATATTTTTTTGACATTAAAACCAGGTCACTTTAATAAGCATTGAATCATCAAATTCTTAACATTTATGAAACCTTAGTTTAAAAACAAACAAACAAACACAATGCAGAATACTGGAATATGTTTCATAGAAGTTTCCATGAACTAAATGAGATAATACATGCACATTAATACCACAATGCCCCACATGTGTTACATGCTCAATAAATACGCCGTCTATTTTACCTACAATGTGCACTATTTCAAATCAGTACATTTTTTTTAAAATTTATCTTTATTGTTGAAAGTATTACAGAGGTCTCCCTTTTTCCCCTACTGATCTCTCTTCTCCACTCCTACCTCTTCCCCAGGTCTTCACCACATGAAAATTTATTTCAAATTTTAAAAATTAAATAATGCAAATATAAATGTTCACCAAAACCAGGACTAAAAGAATGCTTTCTTGACATGAAGAAAGATAAGTATGCTACACAAATACATTGTATATAGGCAATGGGCAGGGGAGGGGGGGGGGAGAGAGAGAGAGAGAGAGAGAGAGAGAGAGAATTCATTAACATGAGAAACAAATGATTGATGCACATTATCAAGTCTTACAATTGAAATATGACATATAAACTAATGAGGGAGATAGCCATGTAAAGGAGAAGACACGTTTTTATTACTTATAGAAAGTTTCTGCATCCATTTACACTGCACCGGAGAAATCAACCGATAAAAAACATATAACATCAAATTAACAAAAGAATTCAATAAGAAGATTTACCACTAGAAATAAATAACAGGTGAATAGATTTTCTAAAGTGAATTAGACTATGCAATGGAGGAAAATCCCATTTGAACCTAGTACTAAAAAAATGAAATATAAATTATTTATATGAAAAACCTACTAATATTCTCTTGTATATAAAATATAATGACTAAATGGAGACAAATCCATTAATAAAAATAGTTAACCCACAATAACAGAAAGCTATCAATTTGTTCCAAATTAATGAGTCTTTCTGCTATTTGATAGAGAGGCTGAGAGAGAGAGAGGGAGAGAGAGAGAGAGAGAGAGAGAGAGAGATCAGAGTAGGAAGATCCAGGCCCCCTGCTTCCAACCAATTCCTTGTCAGTACCACCTCTTAACCAAGCTGTGTAAACATAACCTGTACACACAGAGGCCATCTGTTTGGGCTGGACAGAAGGGTATAGATTTGTGAACTGACAGTAAATGCATGCACCTTCATTTCATCATCACCCTTTTCCCCTTATGCTACAGGCTTGTTGCTTACTATTTGCAGCCTCTTACACTGCAGCTACATTTAAATCACACAAAGCAAATTTGTTTTCTCCTAACGTGATGCAACTGTAAGCAATACAAAGATGCTTTAAAAATCTTGCAAAAAGGGGATACACATACCAACACTTACCTTATTCACTTTTAGAGATTTTAATTCCTCTTTAACCAAGTTCTTACTTGCACATCCTGCAATCTGAAAATCAAACATAAAACTAAATACCACCAACAAGATTCTTATAATATGGCAGAGGAAGTAGAAAAAGAGGAATGATTGGCTAATATCTACAAATAGAAACAAAGCTATAAACTTTTGTTTTCATGTCTCGTCGGTGTTTATGAATTCCTTATCCTACCACCCCGGTTCCTTCCTTCAGCCAGGGCACACAGGGCCTACAATCTCAGTAAGTGCATTTACCAACAGCTTTGATGTGATCCAACTTTATATCCCATTTCTTTGGGTTTATACCCTTAAATATATTTTACAGATATTTGTTAAATGTCCATCATCAATTGCCATGATTTGATTATTTTGCGCTGGTCTGGCTGCGAATGCTGGTCTCTGGCCCTGGTTAGAGATCTGAAGTGAAAAGGGACCGGAGCTGTGAAGTGGGAGTGGTATATGAGTGCCACTCACTACCGAGTCCTCCTGAAACTAACATAACATTGTAAGCCAACTATAACTGAAAACTAATTTATTTTAAAGAGAGGCAGTGAACAGAAACCTTGAGGAAAATGGGCTTTGTCCTGCGAACTCCTGAGTAAGAGGGGCAGTATGAGGCCTTGGCCGCCGGGAAAGGAAAACCAGAACGGCTGGGGTAGAGGGGCGCTTCTGCGGAGAGCAGGCTGGGGCATTCACCCCAGGGCCCCTCCCAGGCCTCCTGCCTCAGCGCCTCCCAGCTTCACATAGAGGACAGGGCTGGGCTTTGCTTTCGACTTGTTTTGTGATTTGCTAAGATAACAATTAAGATTTGGGCTTGATTGTTGGGTTTGTCCTGCATTTAAAAGAATTAATAATTAATTTTAAGTTGTGCCCAAATTACGGTTTGGGTAAGATCTATTTTACTAAAAAAAAAAAAGTCAATTCTCAAAAATTTACATTTAATGTAATAATGATGAATCTTCTAAATATCTTGTTAAATGTTTATGGAATTTCTAATGGCGACCCCTTACTCTAGCTGTTTGCTGTTGGTGCCTATTGCTAGTTTACTCTTGCCATCTGTGTAATGTTTTTATTAGTGTTTTCAAAGTCTGTTTTTCTTCAATTGTTTGGAAGATGGTTTCTATTTAACTAATGCCCACTCTAATTTTGTTATTTATTCCCTTCTTTCTACTTTCTTTAAATTGTTATTTACATTCTGATTTCTGAAAACAAATAAGAATATTGACTTTCAGTTTTGTTCTTTTCTAACATATGCTTTTGAAATGATTGTGCATTATTATGGTATCAGACAAGGGTGGTATAAAATGTTTTCATTATAATAATCAGACCATAACTAATTCTATTTTCATCTTATAACTTATTTGATCAATGAATATTACCTAATTTACAAAACTTTGAGAGCTTTCTAATAGGGTTTGCCATTGATATCTACTATAATTATACTGTGGTCAGGAAATATCACATATACAAAGTGAGGCAAAAATAGGTTTACAGTTGTGAGTGCGTAAGCACAGTTATCCTTGTAATAATTATTGTATTATTTTCCATATGAACAACTGTAAACTGACTTTTGCTCAGGAATTTGTAGTTTCTGTCCTCTGGCATTTGCTGTTTTATGGGCCCCACAATGGTCAGTTTTGGTAAATAGTCTATGTGCGCAGCCACATACTATGTATTTCTTGTGATGTGGTGTTTTGCATGTTAACAGGTAACTTTTTTAGGTAACACTCACTGTCCTAATACTTAATAATTTTGTGTCTGCTATTTTATTCTATGACTGGGAAAGATTAGCTTTTCTCCCTCCCCCCCCCCACCCGCCGCATACACACACTCAATGAATCATCAATTTTCTTTATGTGAATATGGTTTATTTACCTTCACCTCTGAAGGATATTTTTGCTGGATATATATTTTACCTTTTATCAGTTTAGGAAAGTTCTTAACCATTACATCTTCTTAATTTTTTTTCCCCATTCCTACCTCCTCTTCTTTTAGGATTGCAATTACTTTCCCACATGTTAAGCTCATGTCTGCATTTTTTTCCCTCGTATGATTTTGTCTGATTTTCATCTTATCTATCTTCTAGTTCATCATCAGTACATTATTATGATTATCTGAAACTTTATTAAACTTTATTTAATCAGTCACTTAGAACATCTCTTGAGTTGTTGTTTCCAGTTATTGTATATATATTCATTTTCTATTGTACTAATGTAGCACTCGAAGACCACATACATGTATTAGCTCACAGTCCTGTAGACTGAGACTCCAGGTGGTTTTGATTGAGTTCTCTGCTTAGGGTCTCCCAGGGTCAAAATCAAGGTGTTGGCCACACTGGGCTCTCATCTGGAGGCTCTGGAGAACAATCTGATTCAAAACCCGCTCAGGCTGTAGGTCGAATTCAGATCATGGCAGGTGCAAGACAGAGGTCCCGATTTATTTTTGGCTTTCATATGGGGCTTCAGCTCCTAAACACCCACATTTTTGCTTATTTAGCTCCTTCCAACTACAGAGTCAGGAACAGCAAGATTTGAATCTCTGACTTTTATTTTTTAACTGACCAGAGAAAACTGTCTGCTTTCTGTTTCTGTAATTAGATCAGTCCCACCTGGATAATTTTCTTATCATCTTAAGATCAACTAACTAGGAATATTTGATGACATGGAAAAAATTCCTTCTGCCATGTGACCTACATAATCACAGGGATAATCCTGTCATAGCAGCACCGTTCAGTTACGGAGTCTCCATTTCATTCTTTCAATACTTGCTGAAATTCTACAAATTTCCATTTTATTTCTTAAACATACTTATTCATTATAGTCATTTAAAGAATGAGACTCTTTACTCCAAAGTATAAACTACAGTGGAACCTCTCGGTTCTTGAACTTAATTTGTTACAGAAGGCGGTTGAGAAGGGATTTGTTTGAAAACTGAATCACTTTTTATTTTTACCATTAGAAATAATATACATTGAAGTAACCTATTCCAGACTCCCCCCCGCCCCCAGTGATTCTGTTTTAACCTTTCTCAACTGCCTGTGATCGTTGTTTTGTGAGCATTTTTATACCCTTGGCAATATCAGCATATTTTTATTTTTATATTTTTGTTGATTCTATTATAGATGTCCTCAGTTCCCCAATTTTGCCTCCTTCCAACCAGCCCCCACCCCTCCTAAGCCTCTTAATGGCTTCTTTATGTTTTAAAACTGTGCTAAACACCGATTTTGCCATGCCATACTCAGTAGCAAGGTCAGACATGTGAACATCTCTATCATACTTTGCAATTATTTAATTTTCAGCTCTATTATTGGTCTCAGAACTTTTCTTTTCACTTTGCTGCATCACTAACCTTCTTAGGATCCATGGTGTCTCTGACTTCTTTAATATGTCTCTGATTTCCTTAATATGTCTCTGACATATTTAATAATAATAAGCAGCAACAAAAGCAAAACAAAAACATGGAAATATTCACAGCACGATTTCCTGAGATGTTAAGCATGTGAGGTTTATCATACTCACGCATCCTCTCCTTTGTTGTCTGATCATACAGGTATCAGCATGAAAGGGTTGTCCCGTTGAGAACCGAAGTTTTGTTCAACAACCAAACCATTTTTTTCTGTGAACAACTTGTTCAATAACTGAATTGTTTGAAATGGGAGATGTTTGAGAACTGAGATTTGACTATATCTTACATATTATTTTCATATTGTTTCATGTTCCTTTTTTTCATACCTGGTTATTTTTTATTGAATGCATGTCATTGTGTATGAAAATTGTAGATTAAGTTTGAGATACTGAATGACTATCTTCCTCCACAGAGGGCTTTTTTAATTATTATTTTAGCAGACATTCCAATTAGTAAAAGATTATCTGGGATTGTACTGATGTGACAAAGGGTTTCAATTTTTAAAAGGGCTGCCCTAATTATGATTTATCTAACTTCTTTTTAGTATTACAACTTACAGCCTGTGGTATTTATCAGCCACTTCCACTTGGTGATATCTTAAGATTTTACTCTTGTCCTCTTTCTTAGAGACTGCGCAAAGCCGTACTCTGCTTTTCCAGTTGCTCTTATTTTCTTACTAGAGGCCCGGTGCATGGATTCATTAACCAGTGGGGTCCCTGGGCCTGGCCTGTGCCCTCTTGCAATCCAGGAACCCTCAGGGGATGTTGGAGAGACAGTTTCGGCCCAATTCCCACAGGCCAGGTGGAGGGACCCCACCAGTGTATGAATCCATGCACCAAGCCTCTACAATGCATATAAGATCTTTGGTTGATCTCTTCCCGCCCTCCTTCTTCCCCCTTTCCCTCTGAGATTCATCAGTCTGTTCCATGTTTCCATGCCTGTGCGTTGAGCATCTGCCCCCTGGTGGTCAGTGCATATCATAGCTACAGTTCGAACGGTCAAATGGTCGAACAGTTAGCTGGTTGCTTAGGCTTTTTTATATATAGACTAGAGGCCCGGTGCAAAAAATTCGTGCATGGAGGGAGGGTTTCCTCAGCCCAGCCTTCACCCACTCCAATCGGGGACCCTTCAGGGGATGTCCAATCACAGGATCGGGCCTAAACCAGCGGTCGGATACCCCTCTCACAATCTGGGACCGCTGGCTCCTAATCACTCACCTGCCTGCCTGATTGCCCCTAACCTCTCTGTCTGCCTGCCTGATCACCCCCAACTGCCCTTCTCTGATGGCCAATTTGGTTCTGATTGGTCAGTTTCTATGCCAGACAGCATCAAAAGCTCCACCTCCTAGACAGCCATTGACTCCTCACAGTTGACCCAGATTTTGTTCTGATTGGTCAGTTTCTATGCCAGTCAATGTCTCTGGGCCTATCAACGGGGCCTGATCAGAAAGGTGGGGTTCATCAGCAGCCCCGGTCTAGGCCTGGAGAGAAATGGAGGCAGGCTGTTGGCTAAACTGGGAGAGAAAGAGAGGCAAGTTCTGATCAACAGCTGCCACAGAGGCTATGGATCAGACTCTTCCTCCTCTCTCTGCAGGCCTCTCTCCGGGCCTGATCCACAGCCCCCTAGGAGTCAGTGCTGGGTCTGGGCACCTGCAGTTGCCAACCCAGCACTGACTTCCGATCTGGTAGAGCCCTCAGTGGTTAGGACCCTGGCTCTTTATTATATAGACTAGAGGCCCCTTGCATGAAGAGATTCATGCAATAGGCCTTCCCTTCCCCTGTCTGCTGGCACCGGTTTTCCTCCGGCACCCGGGACCCAGGCCTTCACTCCTGGTGGAGCCTTCAGTCTTCACGGCTCCAGACGGAGCCTTCAGTCTTCGCTCTGCCACTTCGCCCCTACGTATGCAAATTAACCGCCATCTTTGTTGGGTTAATTTGCATACTCTCCTGATTGGCTGGTGAGCATAGCGGAGGGACAGTTAATTTACATGTTTGTCTATTATTAGGTAAGATTCTCAGCTATTACAGCTCTCATTCATGGTTTTAAGTCATTAAATTCATCAAGGCATAAAGTGGTACTAAATATTAGACTCAGCTGTCTTGGCTGATCTTCTCTCCCTGATGCAAGTGCCTCTAGTCATTATTATTATTATTTTTTTAATGTGTCTTCATTGTTGAAAATATTACAGATGACCCTTTTTGTTTTTTTTGTTTTTTGATAGCTAGCAGATCTCTCAAACAGTTGGGAATATAAAAAGTATAAATTACTTAGTTATTTTATTTTAATCAACTTTATTGAGATATAATTTACCAAAGACTATAATGTATACATTTTAATCGTGAGGCTCAATGAGATTTGACAAATGAATATATCCAATGTAACCATCACTATAAAGTCAAGATATAAAGCATTCCTATCCTCCTCAAAACTGCCCTGGGGACATTCTTAGGTGCTCCCCACTCCCACCCAGGTAACCGTTGATCAATTTTCCACCAGGATGAGTTTATCTTTCCAGATTTTCACACAGATTATTAAAATTTGTATTTTTACAACAACTAAGTGTGTAGTGAACAAAAATATAAAATAGAATTTAGTCATATTGTTAAGAGATGACTCAATGACTGCATGACCTAATTTTGTGTATGAATGCTTTAGAGTTATAGAGAAAAGATTTAGAATAAATGTTAAGATTTTTCTCTTGGCTCTTAACTTCAGTGGCATTACCCATGCATTAGTAAAACTGGTAGCATTGTAGAGAAAGCATAATATAGAGTACCAAGGAAATGCATTCAGCTCCCATTACTGCTTTCTTAAAGTTTATTTCCTCTCTAATATAGAAATTGAGTTGAAATAATAATTCTAAAATATATTTCTATATAAAAATTTGTCATGCATTATTAGTTCACCATCAAGAACAGTTTTTGGAAGGAATTTTATTATTTCACACACCAACCAAATATTAATTGAGAACTAGACTGTAAACTCTACTGAGCAAGCATTTTTGTGTATTTTATTCATTTCTATATTCCAAAACCTAGCAAAGAGACTGACACATAATAAATATCTGTTGAATGGAGAATAAGGAAACTAACCTAATACAATTAATATCTTAACTATCAAATTATAAAAATTAACCAAATAAAAATTGTCATTACTATAGCACCATCATACTCTAAAATTTTGGAGGCTGCAGACTTCTAGTCTAAAAATTACAGAATTTTTATGAATCTCTGGCAACTTATGTCTTCTTGACCAGTTACTTCAAACCTAGGATGGAGAGAAAAAAATTGTACATATGATCTTGTGTATTTATTTTCTTAGGACCTAAAACTAAAAATATATTTCTAGTATTTGACAAATACTATCAAAGTCAATAAATTGAGAATTAATCACATGTGGCCAGGGTTTGATGTTTTTTCAGCTATGTTGAGACTGAAATTATTCAAATGAACTAGCCTCTATGGAAAATGTCAGTTGATTCTGGGCTTACAAACAATCTAATAAAATTATTTTATTTAGTTCAGGTATTATTAAATTAATAAAATACATTCAGAAGGGATTTTAAAAATCAGTTTTATTTCAATACTCATTTTTTTTTAACTAAATGAAATTAACTTCCGGCATTGTTGTTCCTCTATCATTTTCCTGTGTGTCCTGTTGTTCAGCTTGATGCATTGGTATTCTTTGTGCTTGATCTATTGCAATAATCTTTTCACAGGTTCCTGTCTATCTCAAATGGATGACAATATTTCTGTCTCCTCTGATCAAAACCTGCAAGTACTCCCCATGACACAACAGAGTCCAAATTTCTCTCCTTTCAAGAAATGATCCCTGGTCCCTGCTGCTACCACCTGCCCTTTCGTATATTTCAAACACAGGCATCTCTCTCCATCACCACTGCCAACATCCCAGTTCAGCCAACCTCCTCTGTTACCTGGATCACAGGCCCGCTGGCTCCTAATCAATAGAAACCTCCAGAACTCGGTTCTACTCTTTCCCCCTCTACTTGCGAGGTCATATGCAATTGTGTGTGCATATTTAGAGTTATACGTATGGACACCAGAGTTCATTTGAAGCTAGGCCTGATCACATCTTTACATGATGCCCGGCTTATTCAGTTGGATGGCGTGTGTTTGCTGTTAGATCCATTCCCTGTATTTTCTGTGATGCTCTTTATCACAGAGGACTGCTCCCTGGGCTCCTCCCTCCTGGTTGGTTTCACAGTAGGTTGTGAAAATGGGGGGCCATATCTCCAGCTGTAACCCCAGTTCCATCCACAGGGACCCGTCATGGATTCCATCCGGGACCTGCGCCTTGCTGACATTCCTTGCTTCCACACTCTCTTCTACATTCAGTGTAAATTCACATTAATAGTATCCTATTCCTGCTGCTGAAAACACGCTTGCTTCTACTAAGGCTAGGAAAATCCTACTCATATTTTAATTCTAAACATCCATGAAATTATTTAAGTAAACCTTTACTGACCTACTCAAATTATTATTTTCTTTTGTACGTTAATTTGCTATTGACTATTGGTTGTGTAGTGATTTGATGAAATTGCTATCTCCCTCACTAAGCCATAGCCTCAACGTACCAGGAAGTGTGTCCACAGAGACTAGAAGAGTGAATGAACAGCAGTGATGCTCAACAAAGATGTTTAAGCTCACTGTCAATATCCCCCTTTGTGCAAATTAAAAAAAATTAGTGAGTGCCCGGTACTATGGATACAAAGAATTTATATATGGTGGAGAAGAGATACAGAAGACATATAATTGCAATGCGATGTGGGAAGTGCCATGAAGGATGAACACAGAATGCTAAAGAGAGATGATTCTGGCATGGACGGGGGTGGGGGGGGGGGTGACCATAAAATTCTAGAAAAAGCAGAACTAAACCCACCAAATTAATAAATAGTATTTTGTTAGAGTGTATTGTACTCATAAGAACAGTTTGTGGACTGGAAGCTTCCATATTCAAGTAACAGGATGGCTTATAATGTGAAAACGGGGATTCTTTTGTTGTTGTTGTTGACACTATTACAGATGTTCCCCATTCTCTCCCCCTTTACAGCCTCCACGGGACCCCCGCCCCTCTGGCCCTCTGGCCATCACACCTTTATAATGATGTTATGCACTGGGGTTTCCAGATGGCAGGGGCTCAGTTAAAGCGATTATCTTGTACCATTTTTAGAAAGATGACTGAGTTTATTTCACAATTGTTAGAGGCATTTATAAGAAACAACCTAAGTTAAGTGTCATTTATGTTCATGAAATAAGCTAGATTAAGTTTTGTTTGTCTGCTCAGGAAATTTTCAAGTGTGGTCTTCATTTAGTTTTAATATTGAGATATTCAGAGTGACCAAAGTTGTGCTGGTGAACTTACAGATATGTATTGTTAACCCAAAAGGTATTCGTTGTAAATGCACCCAATATCCAGGAGTTTTAAAAATCATCAGTGCCCATGCTTCATTTCTGAATAAATGATCAATTCTAGTGGAAATACTTGGTTTTTCATTCTATTCTGCAGCCAGAACTGAAAATAACTCATTTGTTAAAGGACTCAGTATATATATAAGCATATAAATAATAAAGGAAAGTGAATGACTGAATTTAAGTGAAATGCTACAAAGATTACTTGAGGAGGAAGGAGATTAAAACACCAAGAAATGGGGATAGAGAAGTAAGCAAGGACCAAGTAAAACATTATTTTTGAATTTACCATATAAGTTATCTATATATATAAAAGCCTAAGCAACCATTCCACCTTTTGACTATTTGAACATTCGACCATTCAACCAGTAGCTATGATATGTACTGACCACTAGGGGGCAGATGCTCAACCCACAAGCATGGAAACATGGAACAAACTGATAAATCTCAGAGGGAAGTGGGGAGGGGAGAGGTGGGAAGAGATTAACCAAAGATCTTATGTACATACTAGTGGCTCGGTGCACAGATTCATGCACCGGTGGGGTCCCTTGGCTTGGCCTGAGGGGATCAGGTCGAAACCAGTAGTCTGACATCCCCCAAGGGGTCCCGGATTGCAAGAGGGCACAGGCCAGGGCGAGGGACCCACTGGTGCATGAATCTGTGCACTGGGCCTTTAGTGATGATATGAATGGAAAACCACTGGGGAAATTTAAGCAAGAAAGGGAGAGTCTGCCAAGGAGAGGTTTGGGAAGGGCAATTCTGCTGGCTGCATGGGAATAAATCCTTAGGCTGGGAAGAGCTGACTGCAGTCCTAGGTGGGTGTGTTTTGGAGACTTACCTGTGAGATGTGCCTGCGGTGTGTTTGCAAGGAGCTGCTTCTGAGCTTTACCTATGTTGCCCACAAAGTACATTGTAATCTCTTTGTGATTAAAAGACTTTTGCTCACAATATACCTCTAAAATTAAGCACGAAGCCCTAGATGGTTTGGCTCAGTGGATAGAGCCTCACCCTGTGGACTGAAGGGTCCCAGGTTGGATTCAGGTCAAGGGCACATGCTGGGTTGCCTGCTGGATCCCCATAGGGGGCATGCAGGAGGTAGCCAATCAGTGATTCGCTCTCATCATTGATGTTTCTCTCCCTCTCCCTTCCTCTCTGAAATCAATAATCCTATCTAATAAAAGAGAAACATGGTAATTAGTCGTACATCCGCTACCCTTCCCATTGGCTAATCAGGGCGATATGCAAATTAACTGCCAGCCAAGATGGCGGCCGGCAGCCATGCACTGAAGCGAACAGGGAGGCTTGCTTGCTCCAGTGACGGCGGACTCCAACGTTCCCGCCTGACTTGCTGGCCTCTCAGCTGCAACTCTAAGCAACTATGGTGCAAATATAGAAGCTAAGCAAAACCCCAGAAACCTGCGTTAGTCAGCCAGGCTTCAGCCAGCCGGACCGCAACATTGTATCAAATACAGAAGGTAAACAAAGGCCAGAAACCTGCTTTCAGCAGCCGAGGCCTCAGAGCTAAAGCTGGCCCAGAATAAAAAGAAAAAGAAAAAAAGGAGCGGTTGGGAGCTTCAGTCACCCACCAGCCTGAAAACGGCCCTCAGCCCCTCAGCCAGACTGGCCAGGCACCCCAGTGGGGACCCCTACCCTGATCCAGGACACCCTTCAGGGCAAACCAGCCGGCCCCCACCCATGCACCAGGCCTCTATTCTATATAGTAAAAGGGTAATATGCCTCCCTGGCCCTGCCCTGAGTGTGACAGTGGCGGCGCCCCAACCCCCTGATCGTCTCTGCTCTGTGGGTGATAGAGGGTGGCGCCCCAACCCCCTGATCCGCCCTGCTCTGTGTGTGACAGGGGGCAGTGCCCCAACTCCCCTATCGGCCCTACTCTGTGAGTGACAGGGGGGAGCTCCTCAACCTCCTGATGGACCCTGCTCTGTGCGTGACAGGGGGGAGCTCCCCAACCCCTTGATGGGCCCTGCTCTGTGCATGACAGGGGGTGACGCTGCAACTTCCCTATCGACCCTGCCTTGAGTGTGACAGGGGGCGGTGCCCCAACTCCCCAATCGACCCTACTCTGAGCATGACTAAGGGTGGCATCGCAACCTCCCGATCTGCCCTGCTCTGTGCATGACAGGGGGCAGCGCCCCAACTTCCCAATCGGCCCTGCTCTGAGCCCGACCAGGGGCTGCACCTAGGGATTGGGCCTGCCCTCTGCCACCTGAGAGCAGGCCTAAGCCAGCAGGTCATTATCTTCTGAGGGGTCCCAGACTGCAAGAGGGCACAGGACAGGCTGAGGGACCCCCCCCCCCCCCAGTGCACAAATTTTTGTGCACCGGGCTTCTAGTAAATATATATTTATGTATTAAAAATGAAATTAAGTGAAGTACGATGAGATCTTAGGGTTTTGTGAACCACAGACACCCTCATTTCACAGTCTCACAGCGTCAGAAGCCTGGCACTTTGAGGCTCTGTCACCCACAGGTACTGGTGGCCTCACTCTGATACCTGGGCTGCAGCTCAGACAAGCTGAGTATTTACAGCTGGTTTTAAGCCACCTTTTGTTCTGTGAAATCAATCTACAAGTTTAATGGTCAGCCAATACATTGGGGGAAGGAGGATTCAAAGAGCTATTGTTTCTGTTTGTTTCTTCTTGACTATTGTAAGAATAACTTCCAAGTTTCTGAGGGTGAATGAGAAAATATAATTCCCACCTCTCCTCCAGAGAAAAGCAGAAGTGTGCGTTCCCATAGGCCACTGCGCCTCAGGGCTGAAAAGCCTTACATCCCCTGGCGCTCCTCTGGGGTGTGGCTGGTGAGTGTGCTCAGACTGCGGCCCTCAGCGCAGGGACCTGCAAACATGGGTTTTCCATGGAGAGGCTCGGTGCCCCCAGCTGGGTTAAATCCAACAGAGCGACCCTGGGTAGCGACTTTCCTTCCACCCTTCAGAACACAAATAAGCACACAGTGCATTTGGACTTGTGGGTGCCCTTCTCCCTGAGCCCCATGTGGCCTGCTGTTTCAAGGGCCTCTCCTTTCAGCTCTACCTCCCAGTTAAGCTGAAGTGACGCGATCACTGGCAGGTGGCTGAGTGCGCGTTGTTTTAGTTGGCACTGAGCTCTGCTTCCCAGGGGGGGACAAGGGCATTACCCACTTCAGCCCACTAAGAAGCCCAAGTAGGAAACGGGCTCTTCGCACGTGCTCTCCTCCTAATGGACCCCGCGTTGCAGCGCGGCCGCCTCCGCTGTGAAGGGTTCTTCTGTCTGCAGGTTGAGAATAGAATCGATCGCTTAAAGCACTGCTGTTTAGTCACTAGCAAGGCCAAAGGTTTCATTTCAATTCAAGATTGTTTACAAAAAATGTTATGTATAAAGGAGGTGTTGTTTTCTGTCCAAACATGTAAGAAGGCTGCTTCTAGCTGAGATCCAATGCTGTCACAAAAGAATTAAATGTTTTGTGTTTGTGCTTAATTTTTTTCAGAGTTGGGATTTCTATTAAACCATGCATTATTTTAATCAAGCCCCATTTTAAGATAAAATAAAATAGTGGAACACTCTTATGTATGAGTATTTTATTTACCAATTGTGATTATCTTACACAACAGCAAGATGTCAATATTATTGTTTTTCCATCTAGTTGGTAAACCAACATGATTGTCATCATAATCATTGTCATGATGAAACATATTTATATATTACTGTTATTTTTGAAGCATATACATTCATCCTTACTCAGCAAATATTTGAGAACCTACTTTATTCATGCTGTACTGCACCAGGATTTAGGTCAATTTGAAATAAGATTGGCAAAACACTTGAAATGGTTACAGGGTAATATTGGACTATGGCATTGTATCTATCTGCTTACCCATCTATGCAATTCTATATAGACTCGTTACCAAAGCATTGCAGCAGCTCACAGATCATTTCATGAAAATTAGTCACAGGTTTTCCAGATCAACACCCTCATTGGGAACATAAACAAATCCAGTAAAATAATTTGTAAGCATTTTTTCCTTCTTCAAATTTTGTGCTCTATGGAATATAATCTATATTTTTAATATGTAAAACTTTTCTGTCGGGTGAAGAACTGGGATTGAATTTGATACATGTGTTGGGCTATTAAGGCACATTACAGGACTGAAAAAGGACAGGTATGTTTTTACGTCAAGTTCCACCAGAGCACACAGAGGCTGAAATTTCCCCAAATCACTCACCAAATTAAATTAAAACAGATACTTTTGATATATATTATTTTGATCTGATCCCTGATACAATTTTCAATCTTTTGAAAGATCATAAAAAAAAATGAAGTACTCTATAATCCAGGCATCTATCAGTCATTGACTGAGGCAGAGTAAATAAAAGAGATCTACTCCTTCCTTTTAGGACTTTGAATTCTCACTAAGGAGGCTGATAAAAAATTGAAAATGAACAGAAAATATTAATAATTGCAGATTTGGGAATTTGTTGGGAGAAATGAAAAGGAAGGGCAAGGAATAACAGGCAGCAAAGGAGGCAGAGGAGTTGGGTTGTTCAAAAATGTGTCTGAGGAAGAACTGTGTAAGCTGAGGTCAAGGGGGACAGAAGGTCATATTCTTTGTGAAAGTGAGAGGAACACGAAGCAGAGAAGGCATGTCCCACGGTCCCAAGCTACAGCGTGCTCACCAGCTGAAGAACTAAAAAAAGACCAGTCTTTGCACACTGTTCTAATTAACATTTATTAATGTTATTATAACCCAGAATTGATATTTTTTTGTATTTAATAGATTTTAAAAATTGTATTATTTTTCTTTAAAATCCTCTTGGATAGAGTAAAAAGGAAAAATTTTATCTGCGGGATATTATTTATATTTAACACCATGTGAATCTGTTCTGGGGAAGTAATTGTAATTAAACATACAAAGACACTTATTTTCATTAATATTTTAAGTTTTAAATGCAATGACTAACAAAGCGCATGTACCTACATCCCATTATTTTTGGGGAAAAAAAGACACTCTCAAGAAATTGTCTTCTTAGACACCATGTAACTGATCCACAACAGTTACACAACTGCCCTTTAGGTAATCAGAATTACAGAGGGACCTCCTCCCAATACAGGCTTGCCATTAGGGTTACCAGTGGCTGACACATGTGGTTGATCAGATGACCCATGTGAAGAAACAATAAACCAATTGGAAAATGCAAATAACCAGTGGTTGTTCAGGATTAGTTGAAACTTTCTTTTCTTGACTTGTCTAAGATGACCAAATTTTATTAGAAAAAATATAGCAAAGTTAAAGTGCATGGAATCATTAACCCATGTTGGAACTCATGAGTGTTAGGAAAGAATTGAAGACAAAGAAGTCTGCAATTCTATTAGTGTTTCCAGGAAAGGGGATTACACAACATCCTCATAAAAACAATCTATACATTTGCCTGTACATGAATAATATTTAGTATCTCCATATGAGTTTGAGAATCAGTGATTCATATTTTGTTGGTTCTAAAGAAAATCTGCCAGGATTAATTAATTAACTTGATAGGTAGTGAAGACTGTTAGGTTTCCCCAACTTTCATGAACTTCTTTTCTCCACTTTCCTACTCATGACTCTTCACTGAAGCTCACTTGTGCTTAGTATAGAGATCTCCCAACATGTTTATGCTTTCATAGGGAATAGTGAACTAATGAAAGATGATCAACTTAAGGCATTGGCTTTTAAGCATTAGAATTGTTTGATTTTGATATAAAAATGGCTAGAATGTCTAAACGTCTTAAGAATGGGTTGTCCACTCTTCATACTCAGATGGCTGGGTTTTTATTTACTTTTTAAAAATCTAAGGGATGTAATGTATACAAATATTAAAGGTATAGTTGAAAATATATGTAACTGCAGGTAAAAATTGTCAGACTTAATTTTCTTTAAAGCATTTTAAAGCAATTGTATTAAAATGGACATAAGACATATTATTTTCTAAGGATGCACATGAGAACATTGGGGGGGGGGAGTGTGGCTGGTGGACAAATTGGTGGATAAGTAGACAAGGCAACCAGGCATCTAATTTTAATCCCTTCTTTTTTACATAATACTTGGTTTTTATAATGACATTGAATGGTTTGAATAGCATGATCTATATTTGAAACAAAGAACACTATCTGGTAAAAGGAGAATGAATAATAATAATTTATTGTTCAGATATTAATTATCTGCTTTGATATTATATGTAACTCTTACCTTTAGATTTTTTGTTTATCAACCATTTTGCTTAATTGTTTTTGTTGACATAATTAAAATTTTTATTATTCTAATCTAAAAAGCTTTAGTAGGAAACATTTCTAGCCAAACAATAGCCTTCTAGCTCATGTAAGGTATTTATTTACAAGCAAGTGAACTGAATCTTTCATATGGAAAAGAGAGCCCCTCAAAAGTGTAAGGTCTGTAGGATTTGCAGCCTTCTTAGAGCTGACACAGCTCACTCCTCTCTCACTGAATCCGGCAATCTTCCCTACCAAACTAAAAGGTCAAATTAACCAACTGTTACATTTTTCTGGGTAAAATGGCAAGTTGAAATATATTGGTATTAAACAACAATTATATATTGATTTTAAGCATAGAATACCAAATGTTATTTCTCTGTTTAAAAGCTATAACTAAAATATTAGTTTTTTTAGGTTGTCATGTTTGGTAACAACTTATAGTTTAATTTTCTCTTGGTCTGAATACCTTGATTTGTTACTATAATAATCTATAAATCTTAATTTTTGCCCACAACATGTAAGAAAAAATGCTAAATGACAAAAAGTGCAAAATTGAAGCTACCACAATTATTTACTGTAATAATCTTTTCACACTTATAGGTAATTAGCATGAATGCTCTAACAAGGTTCTAGTTTGAGCTACTTCATACAAACTCACAGTCAATTAAGGTTACTTATGTCTTAGGAAATGAGTCATTGTCCTTGGACAACACACTAAGAGTCACAGAGAAAGGTTTCAGTCCCTTAAATTATCTTCAAAACACAAGTCTGCTATCAATTTTAGCCAGTTTTCAATATCTGATTTTGACACTATTTTTTCCTTTGTCATTCCTTCAACAATTTTAAACATCTAATACTTTTCTTTTGAAATAGTGATACGTTTACATACTTTTAATTTCCCTTTTGTCTGTAGGACATTTTTCCTTTTGTCTGCAGGAAGTTATAATATTCTATAATAGTAAGATTTCAAATAAAAATGATGATAGTATTATTGTATTACAACCTATAGGTGGTTCTCAATTGAAAATGTTCCTTCTCTTGTATTTCCTTTAACTGTCCACATGGACCCTGGCCACACTGAGAGATACTTGTTTAGTACCTCGGATGCATATAAGTCAGAGTGAGGGCATCATTTCCACATACAAGAAATAAAGAGGGAAAATGGAAGAATGGTGTCTTTTTTAAAATTTATCTTTATTGTTGAAAGTATTACAGATGTTCCCTCCTCTCTCCCCCGCCTCCCCCACTATTGATTTCCTCCATCCAGCTCCTGTCACTCCCTAAAGCAGAAGTTCAGAATGCCATTGGAAGTGAAATGACCTCTGTGAGAGAAAATAAAATAAAATAAACCAAGAACCTGGCATTTGTTTGGCACACAGTAGGAACTCAATAAATGTGTATCAAAGTATGAGAAAATAAATGTGTTTATAAATATTAAGTGCCAAATGCTTAGTATTAAACCGTGTTTCCCAATCTTCTTGTTAGTTCTTTGATTTCTCTTACAATTTGAGTGCTCCGTTTCCACCACCTGGGACGCTCTGCCTTACCACCCTTAGCCACACCTTTTTTCACTCATACCACATTATCCTGAAATTCACCTTTTACCAGATGGCGAGTTCCTTGAAAGCAAGGCTAAGTCTTATCATCCATAAGCCCTTGGTTCATGCCCAACTGCTCTCTCCCCCGCCCTCCTTTGCTGACTTCTACACCATTCTAATCACAGCAATCTGAGGAGTCGTTTCAAACCCAGATCTCATTGTGTTAATACTTTACTAAAATTATTAAATGACTTCCCACTGCATGTAGAGCATCTAAAATAGCCCCTTCTCTCTTCCAGACTTGGTCTGCACTTCTCTATTTTTCATGTACTATGCTTTGATCTTGCTATTTTTCTTTCAATTTCTTCAACAGCTCAAGTTCATTTCTGTCTCAATTCTTCCTCTTTGTAGATGCCTCACCTTCCTCCATCACTGCCTCACTAATTATAATTCAGCCTTAAGATCAAGTTAAAATGTTAACTGTTTCAGGGTAGTCTTTCCTTTTTTTCTATTTTAATCAGTTGATCTGCAGTGCACTATGCCTTTTCTTCATGTGACTGGTTGAAATTTGTAATTAGATATTTATTTATGTGAACCTGTTGGGGTCAGAGTCCATGTGTCTTACATTCATCTTAATAAAATTAGCCTTTAGCATGGTAGCAGGTACATACTATATTCTTGTTAAATATTGGTTCAATAAATGAGTATATCTTAGTTTTTCCCCCAATTGTGAACATCCTGAAGGGAAGAAGAAAAGACACAAAGAAAGGTGGGGGAAGAAGCTGATGAGCAGTTAGGAAGATTTGTTAAGGATTCTACTTGAATGGTAATGTAAGTGCAAGTGTCAAATGCGCTGAGAAAGTGAAAGGAGGAGGTTTAAATCTGTGATGACTGATTGAACCACTGCACACTCACTAAATAAAAACCCCTTGAATGGGGCCCAAGTAGCTGCATGCTTTAATGTCCACAGGAGATTCCTGTGCTCAGCAGTTTAGAGATACCGCACTGGAGGCAGTAGGGGTCTTGGGAGGCTGACAGAGGAATCACAGAGGCACCCTCTTACCTCAGAAAATCTTCAAGGGGACAACGGAATAGTTACTGAATGTCACCAGAACGTTTAACTCTGTAAGCAATAGCACACACATAAAACAAACTCTCAGGATATTGAAAAGCAATCAATATTGAAGCTTTTGCTGGCGTGGAGAAAGTACAAAAAGAACTGTTGGGACCTGCTTCCTCTATTATCCTATTGTAAATTGTACATATGTAAACTGGATCCAATTTTTGTTGACCCTCCAAAATAGGGCAGCTAGACTATGACAGGAAAGATATCAGGATATTTTGTTCCTAGCTATTAAAAATTGCAAACTATCTTTCCAGCTTAATCAAAAGATTATTCAGTCTTTTCTTCACTGGCTGTCTATTTCTGAAATCCCTTTTAAAATCCCGTTGAAAAACTAATACATTGCCAGGCTGGTATGGCTCAGTGGTTGAGCATCGACCTATGAACTAGGAGATCATGGTTTGATTCCATCAGGGCACATGCCCAGGTTGCAGGCTCCATCCCCAGTGTGGGGCGTGCAGGAGGCAGTGGATCAATGATTCTTTCTCATCATGGTTGTTTCTATTTCTCTCTCCCTCTCCCTTTTTCTTGGAAATCAATAAAAATAAATTTTAAAACAAAACTCATACATGGTCCAAGACATCTCTGGAAAGAAAAAAAAAGTAATTCCACAAATTGTACAAGTTCTTAAGGAATTGGGGAAACTAAGACACAGCTAACCCTGCAGGAAGACTAACAACCCCAGCTCCTGTCCTTGGTGGGGCCCAGCCCTCATCTAGGCTGGCTCAAGGGGAAGAGAAGATCCAGAAAGGCAAAAGCTGACATCTCTGGTGGTGCCTGGAGATTATTTCCAGGTGTCCATTGCTGTTAATTAAATAAAAAATTGGCAAACTACAGGCGAAATTTGGCCTGCTATCTGCTTTTTGTACGTCCCAAGAGCTAAGTATGGTTTTAATATTTTTAAATAGAGTTTAAAAAGCAAAAGATGAATAATATTTTGACATAAAAATTTCATGAAATTTAAATTTCAATGTCCATAAATAAAATTTTATTGGAACAGTCACACTCATCATTTACATATTGACTATGGCTGCGTTGTGCAACAATGGCAGGGTTGAGTAGCTGCAACAGAGACCCTGTGACCTGTAAAACTTAAATGTTTACTAGCTGACCCTTTAAGGAAAAAGTTTGCCAACCCCTCATTAGAGAATGCTAAAATGCAAATATCCCTAAGAGCCTCAGCACACCTCATCATGCACATATACAATCATAAATGCATGGACATACACTATACCCACACATAAAAACTGCATATATTTCAAGTGCAACAAAATCTATTTGTGCATATCAAGTTAGTAATCTCCTCTTTAGCACTCTATTTTAGCAGCAGAAACAAAAACAAAAATATCCCCTTTTTTTCTTAATACTTAGACAAAATTCTAGTTATCATCTAAGTTTTATGTTCCTGACACTGATCCTACAAGTGTGGTAGCTAATATTTAGCCTGAGTAAAATTTTGCCTTTCATTTCCCTGAAAACAATCAAACTAACCCAGATAACTCACGGTTTCAGTGGACAGAAGACCACTTTGTGAAGGCCGGCTACATTTCTTAGGTAGCACACAGAGTTGCTTTTTCACTTGCTGGGAGTGAGTGAAAATCAATCAGGAAGTCTTGAGGCCTTTGACAACTTCAAAGGAAAAGTGCTCTGAGCCTGTGAGTGCAAATTAATTTTCCTTATTTTCCCTTAGATTAGGCAAGACCAGGCATGAAGATTTGAGTATGAACAGACTAAGAGCAGAGAGCAAGCCAAAGCATAAGAAACAGGAGGTAACCTGCATATAGAAAAAACTGCTTCATACAATAGTATAATATAATATACAATATCAATTCTCATTAGGTTAGAAATTCATCTGTCTTACTCTGCACTGTGGTTCCAGTATCTGGACCAGTACCTATTCCTAGTAGGAACACAATAAATATATGTATTCTCTAGATCTGAGACAGAGTGAGTGAGCCTGTATCTACCTGCCTGTATCTCACTTTACAACTTCAGCTTCAATCTCTCTCCTGAATAATGTACATCAGAAATTATCTGAAGAGATACCTCATCCTCTGCCTTAACTTCTTAAAATAAGAGCAACCATCTCCAAGGACTTAAAAGGATATAGATAATAACTCATAACTCAGTTAACCCAAAACTCCCACAAAGTGGATTAATGGCATTAGACTCCACTCAATGGGCATGTTCACTTACTATGTCTACTGAATAAGAGTTCCTCAGTTTCTTAACATAGCTTTTCTTTGGTTTGCTTTTATTTTCCTGTGGAATATTAAAAGGTGATAAATTTACTTAATCAGCAGAGGAATGCCCAATGAATTAGAAGATAATTTGCAGTGTGGTAGAAATGAAAAGGGCTGGCAATACCATGTGTTGGCAAAATTGGGGAAAAACAGAACTCCCAAATATTATTGATAAGACTATAAATTGGTACAACCATTAGGGAAGTATCTATTAAAGTTTAACATATTAATACTTTATGTAAAGCAACTCCAATCTTAGGTATACAGACAGTCCTTGGGTTACATTGGACTCAATGTACATCGTTTCGTGGATAAGTCACCATCTCCCATTTATTTATTAAAAAAAAAAATGTTCTGTCATTTCGACGTATGTACATATGTGCTTTATGTTTTTTATTATTTATCTACAAGTAAAGGTCAGGAATTGTTATCTTTCTTTTAATTTTTTTACTGTTTCTCTTCATTACTGCTGTGTCTGTGCTCCATGTGAGTGACGTAGGTGTTTATGTAGGTGGGTTCCAACTTACAGAGAAAATCGTGTTACGACGTGCCGTAGGAACAGATTTCCGACGTAAAACAAGGACCTACTGTATACATAATAGAAAAGTATACAAGTATTCACAATGAAAAAAATGTGAAAATATTACATATCACATAACACCATTATTCTAGTCAAAACATAAAATCAAACCAAATGTTAATCAACAGCAAAATGAATAGTAATTTATAGTGAAATCATACAGTAAAATTCTATATAGCAACAAAAATGGGTAATCTTTCTACTACATGCAATAACTCAGAGGAAATTCTGGTAAAGTGTCACTGGATACAGTGAGTACATACTGCATGATTCCAGTGGGCTTTTATAATGTTAAAAATGTATACACTATGTCTTCCTAACTAAATATGTGTCTTCCAGTGAAAGGAACCATATTTCCCTTGTTTAAAAATATATGCCTTGACTTTGATTTCCAGAAAGATGGAGTAGAGATACTTTTAAGTACAGCTAAAAATCCTGGACAGTATATGTTAAACAAACTTAAAAATATACTGAAAGGTGAAGAGAAAAAAGGCAGACAATCTACTGACCTCAGGACCAGAGGAGAGACTTAGTGATCGAAATCTCTGGATTTTCTTTTTGCTACTTATTTCTTAGACAAGGAGCTGAAGTTCCCAGCAACCCTGAAATCCAGAAAGAACAGTAAAAATATGTCCCAACAAAAGACTACCTATCTCTAACCAAGGGACCAGGAAAGGAGAAGACTAGCAAGACAAAAGAGTGTTGGAAAATAACCACTCTGAATCAGATGAACACTGCAGAAAAAAACTGTAACCCTACTCCTATGCCAACAAAAGACAGATGGAGGCCCTAGACTACCATCTCATGATAATAATGGCCTGATTTACCAACATGGATGGTGTCACAGAAGGCTAGGTAGGAAACAGGGACATTCATCCCAACCAATCAGTAATGAGGCCACCTTCTCTGTGGTGACAGTGGAGACCACAGGTGACATCTGAACTTCCCTCCCCTTCCAACAGTAAGAAGACACCTCGCCTCTCCTCAGTGGGTGGTGACATAGGATAACAATTAGAGTCATGACTTTCTCCATCCCCAGCTGTAACAAGGTAATCCCTATCTTAATGATAGAAGATATTTAATGAGGGATTCAGAAATACCACTCCACCCCACCCAACAGTAAAAAGTCATCTTCCTACCTCCGGGGCCAACAGATGTCAAATAGAGAAACCTTGGCTTCTACTTCCACTACAGTGATGTCAGTAAAAACCAGCGAAGCAGTTCTATATAAGATTCAGTCTCATAAGACAATAGGAAAATATCTAAATTTTAATTGTCATAACAAGAATCCAAAAGATCTCAAACTGAATAAAAAAATATAATCAATAGGTGCCAACATTGAGATAATAGAGATGTTAATGTTATCCTTATTTTTTTAAGAAATTATGATCAAAATACTAAAACAAGCAATTCTGAACATGTTTTAAAATGAAGATATATATATATAAACTTCAGCAAATAGAAATTCTCAGAAAAACAGAATAAGATAAAACAGAATAAGATAAAGAAGCTGCAGCAAGAAGGAGGAGGAGGAAATTTTGAAATTTTAGAACAGGAAAATACAATGTGATGGGCTCAACATCAGAGTGGAGGGACACAGGAAATAAACAGTGAACCAAATTATAAAATAATAGAAGGTATCAAATCCAAACAATAGAGAAAGTAGACTTGATAATAAATAACCAGAGCTTCATTGACATGTGTGATTTTAACTAAAGATCTAACATAAGTATCACCAGAGTTCCAGAAGAAGAAGAAGTAGGGACTGAAAAGTCATTTAGTGAATAATGAAAATAACCTTCTCAAATTTGCTAAGACAAATAAGCATGCAGATTCAAAAAGCTAAGCAAATTTATAATGAGGCCTGTAACAGGACATATAATTCAACTTCTGAAAGCTAACAAAAAATAAAAATAAAAAATATTGAAAATAGTCAAATGAAATAACACATCTATAGGAGAAAAAACTATTAGAATGACAGAAGATTTATCATTAAAAACTATGGATGTCAGGAGGAAGTGGTATACTATTTCTAAGTTGCTAAATGTGAAGAGCTGTCAACCCAAATGCTATACCCAGCAAAATTTCCTTCAGGAATTAAAAATAATTAAGGCAATCTCAAATGATGAAAAACTAAGAGAACATGTTGAGGGAGATGTCATAAAAAATGGCTACCTGATATCCTCCAAATAGGACACAAATAATTTTTTAAAAGACATCTCTGAATATTAGGAAGATGAAAGAAAACAATGAGTGACTATATGGAAAATACATTAGACTTTCTTGTTGATGAGTTTTCTAAATTGTATTTTACTAGAGGCCCGGTGCACAAAATTCATGCAGGAGGGGGAGTGTCCCTCAGCCCATCCTGCACCCTCTCTAATCTGGGACCCCTTGGGGGATGTTCAACTGTCAGTTTAGGCCAATCCCACCCACAGGGATCGGGCCTAAACCAGCAGTTGGACATCCCTCTCACAATCTGGGGCTGCTGGCTCCTAACCGCTCACCTGTCTGCCTGCCTGCCTGATTGCCCCTAACTGCTCCCCTGCCAGCCTGATCGCCTGCAACTTTCCTCCCCTGATGTCCTGATCACCTTCAACTGTCCTCCCCTGCCAGCCTGATCGCCCCCAACTGCCCTCCCCTACCAGCCTGGTCACCCCTAACTGCCCTCCCCTGCCAGCCTGGTCACACCCAACTGCCTTCCCCTGCTGGCCTGATGGCCCCCAACCGCCCTTCCCTGCAGCCTTGTTCCCCCCAACTGCCCCCCCTGCTGGCCTGGTTGCCCCACACAGCCTGCTGCTCAGTTGTTTGGTCATCCCTCACTAACCCCTCTGCTGGCCTGGTCATCCCAAGCAGCCTGTTATTTGATCATTACTGTTACTGTGATGGAGTCCTTGACAATTTTCATATTCCTCCACTATTAGTATAGATGATAAAAGTAAAAATCATAACATTGTCTATGGTTTTAAATGCATGTACAGGAAATATTTAAATAATTAAAATATTAACATCAGAGGGTAAAGGAACATAAAGAGAGGTAATATTTCTGTACTTCACATGAACTGGTAAAATTATGATGCTTGTAGATTGTGATATGTATATATAATATAGTACCCTCTCAGAGGTAAGGAAAAAAAATAGAGAAACAAACATCAAAGAGAACAAATAAAAAACAAAAAATAAAATGAGCCTGGCTGGTATGGCTCATTGGTTGAGCATCAACCTATGAACCAGGAGGTCAAAGTTCGATTCCCAGTCAGGGCACATGCCCAGGTTGCAGGCTCAATCCCCAGTGTGGGGCATGCAGGAAGCAGCCAATCAGTGATTCTCTGTCATCATTGATGTTTCTCCCTCTTCCTTTTCTCTGAAATCAATAAAGATATATTTAAAAATAATAAAAATAAAACAACAAATTTCAACCCTAAGAGGTAAATAATTACATGAAATATAAATGATCTAAATATACCAACTAAAATATAGGTATTAAAAAAGTAGATAAAATATATTGCCTAGCTCTATACTATATATAAAATGTTATTAAAATATGATGTAATAAGATTGGATTGAAAGGATCGAAAAATGTATTTTGTTTAAATGATAATCAAAGGAAAGCAGAACTGGCATATTAATATCATATAAGGTAGACTTTAGAGCAAAAATTACAGAGAAAGAGGCATTTTATAAGAGGGCTAACCCACACAGCAATTCCAGATAGGCGTGTATCGAACAATAGAGCTTGAAAATATGTGACCCAAACTGACAGATTTACAGAAAAATACAAAATCTGCAATTAAAGGTTTCAGTGCTCGCTCACCAATTCATAGAGCAACTAGGGAGAGATAAGCAAGAATATAAATTCAACAGTTACAGGATCTAATCATTATTTATAAAACATTCTACCCAACAATAACAAAATACACATTATCTTTAAGTGCTCAAAGAGCGTATACAAACATACACCATAACCTGGACCAAATTTAATAAACTATTAGCACATGCAATTCAAATATAGAAAGAATTATACACCATGATCAAGTGAGATTTGTTCCAGAAAAACAAGTCTAATTCCATATTTGAAAAATCAATCAATGTAAGCCACTCAATTAAAAGGCTGAAAAGAAAAAAAGAAATCTTTATTGTATCAATAAATACAGGAAAAAGCATTTGTCAAAACTCAGCAACCATGAATGATAAAAAACCTCTCAAATGATAATATAGGGAAATGTCCTCAACATGATAAAGAGCACTTACACATACACAGCTGCAGCTAACATTATACTTAAGAGTGAAATGCTGAGTACTTTCTTCCTAAGTCGGGAACAAGGCAAAGGTGTCCACTCTCACCATTCTTTTCAATATTCTGCTGGAAGTTTGAGCCAATGAAATAAGGCATAAAGAGAAAATTAAATCACACAGATTGGAAAATGAAGAAGTATAACTGTCCTATTTACAGATGATATGATTGCCATCTGGGATTCACGATGAACATACATAAAAAAGTATATTTCTATCTGCTAGCAAAAAAAAAGTATGAACAACAAAATTAATAAAATAATGCCATCTACAATCACCAGAGGGGATAAAGAAGAAAACAGAAGATGTTAGAAACTTAGCTCAGTCAGAGTGACCTGAACACCAGGTGTGTAGGATGGTCCATTAAAGCAACAAGCTGATAACAGCAGCAATCCAAAAACAAAAGCAAGAGCCAAGCCCTCATCATTGACTGTGATAGTTTTAATCAAGAGACTAAATGGGGTAAAGTGCACTCCCCTCCTGTTTCATTGTCCTGCCCCCCGCCCCCCGCCCGGGGCTCAGGGGCAGTTTTACCAGCACACATGGGGGTGGGGGGGGAGAGAGCACGCAGGCAGGGGGGGGTGCACTCATTTCTGAGAGTCTTGAACAAAAGGTCCCTGCTGCTTGATGAACCTGCAGACTGGGGGCAAGGTAATGGGGAAGTGACTAACTGAATACTGAGTCCAAGCGGAGGAAAAGTTCTTCAAGTTCCCCCCCCACCCGCTGCTCTGATCAGGAGGTTTTGGCAAAGGAGCCAACGAAAGGCCTCACCCACGGCCCTAAATTAGAGGCCTCTCAGGAAGATGCCTGGACTAAGAATGTGGATGTGTAGGAAGGTGTCTGGACCAGTGGCCTTCAGAGGCAGCAATGTTCTGGTTGTGTATTGTCTGGTATGAGGAGGGCAGCTTTCCCCTTGTGAGACCTGCCAGGGAAAGCTGTGGAATAGCCTATGGTGAGGCCACAAAAATCACATACAGAATATTGGCCAGAATCCAGACTCCTGAAAGGAAAATAGTACTTAAGCATAAAAGCTTGTGCAGGGCTTGCATGCTGAAAACTCGATGGAAGAAAAAAATGATCTAAATAAATGGAAAGGCATACCATGTTCATGCTCATTGGAAGACTCAGCTTAGTTAAAATGCCAATTCTCCCAAAATTGATATATCATTTTAATGTAATTCCTTAGATAAAGATAGATGATTATAACATTTATTTGGCAAGAAAGGACTAGAGTAGCCAATATTTTTTTAAAAAAAGGAATAAAGTGAGAATCTACCCATTTATTACATAGAATACTATATAACTACAGTAATCAAGACTGAGTGGCATTAACAGAGTAACAGACACACAGATCAATGGGGGGAAAAAGAACTTCTAGAAATAGACCCACCCAAAGATGCTTAAAAGGCATATTGTCGGCAAAGATGCAAAGCAACCCAATGGAGGAATGGTAGCCCTTCAACAAGTGGTGCTGGGGTCATTGAATATGTATGATGGAAAAATGAACTCTGACTTCAGTTTCCTATTTTATACAAATATTAACTCAAGGTGAATCATAGACATAGGTACAAAAGAGAAAACCATAAAACATTTTTAAAAATATATTTTATTGATTTTTTACAGAGAGGAAGGGAGAGAGATAGAGAGTTAGAAATATCAATGAGAGAGAAACATCGATCAGCTGCCTCCTGCACACCTCCTACTGGGGATGTGCCCGCAACCAAGGTACATGCCCTTGACAGGAATGGAACCTGCGACCCTTCAGTCCACAGGCCGACGCTCTATGACTGAGCCAAACCGGTTAGGGCTAAAACATTTAGACAAAAACCTAGGAGAAAATCTTTAGTATAAGACTAGGCAGGGTTCTCAGACTTTATACCAAAGAGATATTCCATAAAAGGAAAAATTTAAAAGCAAACAAACAAACACTGAACTTCATCAACATTAAAAAATATTTTCTCTGTGAAAACCCCCAGTAAGAGAAATAAAAGAACATCTGTGGACCGTAAGAAAATATTTGCAGACCACATAGCTAACAAAGGACCAGTATCTCGTATGCATAAAGAACTCTAAAAAAATAACTCCTTACTTAACAGAAAAACAACAGTCCAATTAGAAAATGGGCAAAAACAGAGATAGATTTTGCATAAGAGTATAAAAAAGAAGACAAGCACATGAAAAGATGTTCACCATCATTAGCCATTGGGATATGCCAATTAAGCACACAATGAGATATCACAATACACTTATCAGAATGGCTGAAATAAAATACCCTGATAACATCAATGCTAGCAATGATGTAGAGAAAATGAATCATTCATACATTTCTGGCGGTAATGTAAAATGATATGACCACTCTAGAAAACAGTCTGAAGATTTCTTAAAAAAAAACTAAACATACACATGATGCAGTAATTTCATTACTGGGCATTTATCCAAAGAATTTAAGTCTTGTTTTCACACACAAGTTAATGCAAGAATGTTTGTAGCAGCTCCATTTATAACAGTCCCAAACTGGAAACAGTTCACAAGCCCTCCAGTGGGTGAATGGCTAAGCAAACTGTGATACATCACGCCATGGCTACTACTCGGCAATAAAAGAAAGAAAGAATTGATGCAGACAAAAATCTGCATACATTTCCAGAGAATTATGCTGAGAGAAAAAGAAAAGGTTACATGTTGTAGGACACCATTTATACCACATTCTCACAATAAAACGTTATAGAAATGGAAAGTAGCTTGATGGTCGGCAGGAGTTACGGATGGTGCAGAGGTGGATGGAAGTGGGTGTGGTTGTACAAGAGCAGCATGAGGGATTCTTATGATGATGGAAATGTTTTGTATCTTAACTGTATCAACATCAATGCCTTAGTTTTGATATTTTATAGTAGTTTTTTTAACATATTACCATTGGAGAAAACTTGGAAAAGATTAGGGGATTATCTCTGCATTATTTCTTACACTTGTATGTGAATTTATGATTTCTCACTGAAAAGTTTAATTAAAAGTATCTGTTCTTGCCCTGACTGGTTTGGCTCAGTGGATAGAGTGTTGGCCTGCGGACTGAAGGGTCCCAGGTTCGACTCCAGTCAAGGGCATGTACCCTGGTTGCGGGCACATCCCCAGTAGGGAGTATGCAGGAGGCGGCTGTTTGATGTTTCTCTCTCATCGATGTTTCTGGCTCTCTATCCCTCTCCCTTCCTCTCTGTAAAAAATCAATAAAATATATATTTAAAATATAAATAAATAAATAAAAAGTATCTGTTCTTAGCATTTAGTTACACTCTATATAATTGCAGTTCTATATTGATATGTTTTTTCACTTAAACAATTTCCAGTGGAAACATTGATAACTCAGTGTCCACTGATAACCATTTGTTGAAAATTTACACCTAATGAGTTTTCTTTTTGTGTATATCATAGGTAGCAGGGATATGTGGTGTGTGTGTGTGTGTGTGTCTGTGTGTGTGTGTGTCTGTGTGTAACTTAAAATCTGATGAATGTCAGGGTGTTATATGTCTATTTCTTGGGTCATAATTTCACAGAACAGATTGAAATGTCTTTGCATTTTATAGTTTATGTATCTTTAGAGAGCACTTTCTTACTATTATTTTGTGATATCTCTTTTACATTGTGGATGAGCTATAAATTATTAAATCATTTTTATTGCTAAATCAGTGGTCAGTTATAATAAAAAAATAATGTGTTTCAGAATCTAATAGCAATTCCAAATAATTAATTCTAATAATAAGTTCTTCTACAATGTTAGGATTTTTTCATCTTGTATGAGCTGCATCATTAAGATAAATACGTTAGAATCCCAGCAATGGGAAGGAAGGAGTCACTAACATGTTTGATACATACTGAAGCACCAGATAGCGTAAGCTCAGTTTTTCATTGCTTCTCCATGCCAGTCCTCATTAATAATGTGATGGTCTTTATTATTTCTATTTTATAGCAAAGAAGTTTAAATTTAGCAAAATTGAATTTTTACTGTCAGTCAGAAAACTAATAAATACAAAAGTTAGCATTTCAAAATCCACAGTTTTTCGGTATATTAGACTACTTCTCAAATAGTGGAATAAATAACTAGGATGTTTAAATTATGTTATGTTTACTTTTTAAAAATATTTTAGATTTTTAGTCTTAGTTATATACACAGAAGAAATATTTAGAAAACAAAAACTGTGTCAGCAGTTATTTATCCCAGTCAAATGACCTCAGATACTAAAAATGTCTTGGTATTTTCCTGAACAGCATCTGCTAAAATAATATCTGACAAAGATATCCCCTTTTTTTCTAGATTTTTCTCAATAGTATCCTTATTTTGTGGATACTGCTGAAAATAATCCTCCAGTCACTCTTCCGCCCCCTAAAAGGCTTGGCTTCAGCACGTCACTCATGATTTATGGCTACTCACTACTTGGCATCACCAAGGGAGCAGCATATACACGTGCCCTCAGGAAATGAGGAGGAAGCAGAAATACAAATCGCATGGTTGATTGGCCTGTTTCTGGTTAGTAGGCCCCACTTAATAGAAATCACTTTTCCTCTCTTTTTCTCACTTGTTCTATCACTAAAGTAAATCTTCTTTTTTTTTGGAGGGGGGGGTGCAGGGGAGGGTCTAGATGCATTTCTTCATTATACTTTTAACATATAATTAAGTGCTTACTTATGTGATGAAGATTCGAAGTGGTAGAGCAGTCCAGAGGGAAGGAAGGCAATTAGGTTATGTGTGTAAGCACAGACCAGACTAGAAAGTGTATCTTGCTCAGAGAAAGACACCAATCCTGGTGGGTGAAGCGGCTGGGCCACGTATATTGGGCAAGAGAAGGAACTAGAACTGCCCACAGCAGAGGTAGCATGTGGAGGGGGAAAATAATAAACATTTGTAAGGCAGTTGGAGTATAGAACATTGTGGGAACAATCCAAAATATTTTGGTACAAATGAATATGCACAGTGGAGGTTATATTTTCGCATTATTTTCTGGGCACCAGTCGCTAGGAGCAATGCAATAGTTGCTGGAGATATATTGCTAGTGGTTCCTTCTCCTTCTGTAGTGCTTGCGTTTGGGAGATGTCTCTCTTCCATTTCTGCATTTGGTGCACGCAGCAGCACTCTGAAGTAGAAGCCAGACCTAGGCACCTTTTTACAGATGGCAAAACTCAGGATCACAAAAGTGAAGGATCCTGTCCACTCGGTTCCAGGGAGAATTTGCAGCTGCGATCTCATTGCATTCTTCATTTCTTCATGATGCTGTGTAGGGGATGCATTCAGATGGCTGTCCCTCCTGCCTCCACATGCCCCCATGCAAAGCTTCCCACTTCCATTGCCTGGTTCAGGGAAGCCAAATGGAAAGAAAATAAAAGGGAAATAATATGCCCCTAGCTACTATTTGCCTCTAGCTTTGAACCATCGTAAACCTTATGTGTAAGTTAGTATTCGTCTCTTGTACACATACCCATGCACACACGTACATGCACAATAATAAAGCTGAAAGAAGAAACATACTTCCTTCCTCAAGAATACACACCTGCTAGTGAAAGCTAAATGGTGGACTCAATTCTGCTATATTTTTCCAAACGTTTTTTCTCAAAGCTATTTGAGAACTGTAGAAATGGAACAAAAATATTCTTAATATAACTGAGTCTACAGAAAATCAGTATTATAAAGAATCTAAAACTGCTCTGGCCAGATGGCTCTGTTGGAGCATTGCGCCGTACATCAAAATCGGGTCCGATTCCCGATCAGAGCACATACCTCGCTAGGTTGCAGTTTCAATCTCTGGTTGGGGCGTGTACCAGAGGCAAATGATTGATGTTTCTCTCTCTCATTGATCTCTCTCTCTTTCTTTCTCCCCTTTTCTCTAAAATCAATAAAAACATATCCTCGAGTGAGAATTAAAAAAAAAAAAAGCTAAGAGAAATAATCTGCTCATGGTCCCAGAACTAACAAATGGAAGCATTGATAGGCAAGGGTTAACCATCCACATATTGGGTAAGGGGCTTGTGGTCTTTTACATTATTTCACATTATTAAAAACTGCTAAGGTGAAGTTTCAGAAGAGCACAAATGTTCCCCAAAGCCTCTTGTGGCATTACTCTTAAGGTTACCAGCCATTCTGCATTTGCCAAAGTAGCTACTGTTATCACAAGTTATTCAATTAAAGACCTAGAAAATCATATAAAGATATGATAGCATGGTGTTTTACCAGGTTGAAATCACCAAAACACTTACAGCATTTGAGTGAAAGAAATTTGCATTGGCTTTAGTAAGCTGCCTGCCATATGGTACAGATTAGATAAATGACATTTTTGGCACAAGAGTTGGTGGTGGTGATGGTAGTTTTAGTAATGGGTATGGTTGTCATTTAGTTTCCTCTTAAAGTTATCTATGTGCTGGAGAGAAAGTTATGCCACTGAAAAAAGCAGATGTTGGGGTCATAAAAGGAAACTGAAAAGCACATTTAGTTTTCAGTTACGTTTTGACTTAATTTTACATGTATCTCAATTGGTGAGTTGGTATGTTCTTATGAGAGAAATATTTGATGAATTTAATGTTAGAGACTCTTAAATTATCATTGTAACTGCTTAGGAAAATATAGATGCTTGAGACAAAGAAACAAAACTGAAGGACACATTCTATTTATAGTTGTTAATGCCTTGTATGTGGCAATAAGTAAATGGACCTTTAAAAGTTTCCGTTGACAACATTACCTCCCTGGGGAATCCAGCCACAACAGTCACCAAGTCTATTCCTAAGACATCAACTCCGGTTACAGAAATACTAAGATCACAAATGGTTGCAGAGCTGAGAGAGCATCACCTCCAGTCTCTCCTCCTTTCTTTCATTATCTTCAAGCTACCTTCCTCTTTCCCCTCTTTGCTTTACCATATGTATGGTTCCTACTCTACTTAGTCTTTTCCATTATCTGAGTTATAGTAGCGACCCATCTAACCTCACATGTCAGAAGCTCTCTGGAGGGAAGTCTAGCCAGGATGTCTCTCTGTGAGCAAGATCCTCCAAGTTATGTCCAGAGCCTTCCAGACACTCTTCCACTGCTATCTGCTTTGTGTTGGCATTGTTCTTGTATCGCTGGATTTCTTTAAACTCCTGGTGCCACTATCTATAATACGGAAATAAAAATAACACCTATGCTATCTAGTTTGTATAATCATTGTTGACAAGTCTAGGTTCTTGAGTCACACATCTGGGTCAATTTCTGAGTTACCAGCTACATGATATTTGGTAAGTTGCCTAAATTTTGTATGGCTCTACCTACAAAATAACATGCAATAAAAGTATCTATCTCATAGGCTTATTTTAAGGATTCATTAAGAAATTACACTTGACATACTTAGCACCGTGCTAAGTATTTGTGCACAGAGTACTTTTGCAAAGTGCTAAGTGTTGGCACTATGCTGAGTACAATCGATAGACAACAACACTCTCCAAAGGCGTTCATGTCCCGATACCCCAAACCACTGAACATGTGGCCTCACATGGTGAAAAGGGCTTTTCAGGTGTGAGCCAGGTAAATATCTCGAAAGGAAGAGGCCTTCCTGGATTATCCAAGAGGACCCAACGTAATAACAAGGATCTTCATAAAAGGAGAGCGTGAATATCAAGGTCATAAAAGGATGAGATGTGACAAAGGGGTTGGAGGGATGCACTTTGAAAGTGGAGGAAGGGGCCATGAGTCACGGAATGTGAGCCTATTGTAAAACAAAGAAACTGTCCGCTAGAGAGTGCAGAAGGAACGCAGCTCTGCCAACACCTTGATTTGAGCCCATTAGACCCATTAAGATTTATGAACTCCAGAACTGAAAGGATCATATGGTTATGGTGTAAGCCTCTAAGTTTGTCATAATTGGTTATAGCAGTAAGAGGAAATGAGTGCAATTGGAAATGGCAGAACTGGAGAAGGAAGAATGTAACTAAACTCATTTGGCCTTCTGTTAGCTCTTCCCATTCAAGCCTGGCTCCAATCTCCTTGGCCGCCCACCAAAGAGAGAGAAGGTGGAAAAGAGTGAGGGAGAACAGAAAAGTGATTTTTGTTGATTAGAGAAGGTATTCTACAGCTATCTTTAAGAGAAGAAATTAAAGTCATGAAATTAACAAATAAACCAACAACAAAATCTTGAAAGAACAAAACCAAAATATTCTGTTTTAATTTTCCACAATAAGAAATCTAAATCTCATTCATTCCTTAACCCAATAACCACCAGAGTTCTCCCTAGTCAATTTGAATAGAAAAAAATTTCTTGCCAATATCTCATGCTCAACATGTTCAAATCAAAATTATCTCCTTCCCACCTGTAAAATAAAATCCTACAAAACAAATAGTAAGTTTATCTCTAGCTTATATTCCAATTTTTGAAAAATTCACTTAGTGTCTCAAATTTTTAAATGTAAAATTTTCTTCAAACACTTCATCACATGTACTACTCATTGAGTATTTCATCAAATATATGTATCTTGAATTGGTCCCCCCTCCCTATCCCATCACCTTTTGCCTTAAATGTCTTACTCAAACTGCAGGTGTCAATCTCTGCTCCCTTCAACTGGCGATCCTGCTGCCCTCTTCACCATCCCAACCCAATTGTGATCTTTCCAGGGGATATTAACGATGACAGAGAATGTTAAAGCTTGAGCAGCATAAGAAGAGCAACCCAATGAAAGGAAAGACGTCGTGGCTGTAAAGCAAGTAGGATGTCAATGCAGGAAAAGGAGAGGCCTGGGAATGGTGGCAGTCGATGTTAGATACAGGGACATGGACCAAATGAGTACACTGAAAGCAGCTCTCTCACTTAAAATGGAGTTGTACATAAAGTGTAAACACTTGCCCTGACCGGTTTGGCTCAGTGGATAGAGCAGACCCAAGGGTCCCAGGTTCGATTCCTGTCAAGGGCATGTACCTTGGTTGCGGGCACATCCCCAATAGGGAGTGTGCAGGAGGCAGCTGATCGATGTTTCTCTCTCATTGATCTTTCTAACTCTCTATCCCTCTCCCTTCCTCTCTGTAAAAAATCAATAAAATATATTTAAAAAATAAAATAAAGTATAAACACTAGAAAAGATGCAGGAATGTTGGATAGGAAAGAAGACATCAATGTTAACACATTATTTTCAATGTAAGTAACTAGATATAGACACATAGCCTTGGATGTGTGTGTGTGTGTGTGTGTGTGTGTGTGTGTGTGTGTGTTGTGGTTTCCCATCAAATGACAGAGCCTGGAAGAAGTATTACCCCAAAACAATGAGCATTCCTAGAACCAAGATCTTAATTTCTCAGCACTATGCTACTGGTCAGAGCATCTTGGAGAAATGACAGAATCCAGTGCTAAGGCAGAAAAAGCACAAGATTACCGTGGCACATCTTCATGCCCCTATGCACGGAGTGCTCAAAATTTGACTCTGACTTGTCAAAACCTCAGAAACATCTCTCACAGGCCAGATATGATACAACTCTATGGTCCAAAGAAAAATGATAGTAAAGTAGTTATTACCCTTTGATTCAATTAGAAATCAATATCGCTATCTGACTTTAAAGAAATAAATCCATAAATCAACATTTGAGGAGGAATGTGATATTTATATAGTCTCAAGATATTTTCTCAAAGATATTTGTTATGTTATGCAGCGAAGACAGAGTTACTTTATATGGAAGCAGGCTGAGAAGTGGCACCTGGATCAGGGCCCTGAGTCCACATCACCAGCCTTTGGGCGCAGCTGGACTGTGTGCACCTGACAGCAGCCACGTGGCTCCTGCCAGAGCTGCACAGCGTGGCCCAAACACGAAGAGCATGAGTGAAACCAAAAGTGAGGACGGTTTGCAAGGTAACAGTCCTAAAATATGTGAATGTGTCAAAGTCATAAAAATCAAGAAAAGGATGAGGAAATATTCCAAATTGAAGGAAGCTAAAGAACATCACAACCATGTCTGGGTGGGGGGACAATGGGAGGATAAGGACACATATGGAATACCTTAATCAATAAAGAAAAAATAAAATAAAATTTTAAAAAAGAATATAACAACTGAATACAACATATTTCTAAACTCGATCCTTTTGTTAAAAGTGACAGTTTGAGGACCATTGGCAAAACTATTGAACAGTCTACCAATTAAATGCTAAGAACATATCCATGCTAATTTCCTAATTCTGACAATGATGTTGGAGTTATGTAAGAGAATGTCCTTATTTGTAGTGAATACACACTAACATAATCGGTAGTAATGAGGCTTTATGTCAGAAACTTACCCCTAAAAGATTCAGGGGAAAAATGTTTTTGTACTGTACTTGCACTTTTACTGTATGTTTGATATTTTTTCAAAGTAAGTGTTTTTAAATGTTTGATGAACTACTAATGCCCATGAACATAATTCTACTGCATTAACACATCATTCTCATTCAGTCCTTTCTTACTATTTTCTTTCTGAAATAGTTTCTTTTTCTACATTCATGTTGGTTGTTTGTGAGCTTCTAAGATGAACACCTTGGTGTAGGGTCTTAACTCTTCCAGGCCTTAGAGAAAAAGTAATTGGGTGAAATCTTGATAAGCTTAGCTTACAAGGAGCTTTAGATGACAAGAAAAGAGTGAAAAAAAGGAATTGGAAATCCTGCCTTGCTACAGAAAAAATGTTGTGTCTGCCTACTGTTTCTAAAAACCACCAGACACCCCACATGCAGGAGCTGGATAAATCACCTCTCCTCAAGAGGCCACATTCTTTATGATTTCATATTTTTATCATGACTCACACATATTTTATTCTGACAATACAAAATGTCTGCCCATCTTTTATGATCATCTATCTTTCTAGGGCATGGTTAGAAAGTTTCTTCCAGATCCTTCCATCCTGCTTTGTACATAGCCCCCCATGTCTTGCTGTAATTATTTGCTTACCAATCTGTCTCCTGAACTGGGATCTTAGTTCCTGGGGAATAAATGTTAAGTCCTCAGTGATACTGCAGTGCTTGCTGCATTGTGAACATTTATTGGTAGTCATTGACCAACTAAAACAATGAATGAGTGGAGTCCTGAATGAACGATAAATCATTGACAGAGCAGAGCTTAAATTATAGTGAAAACGTTTTAACTAATTTTTCTCTTTATTACTTTGGTAAAAGTAAAACCATTGGCATTGTGTGGTTGGTGAAAGAGTATCAATATTGGATTTTTGTGTACTTTGCAAAGATAACTACCGTTTATTAGTTTGTGTGAATATTGTAATGCTTCAATATGGACACTGTGTTAGTAGTCAAAAACATTACTTCCTGAGAAGTTAGTAATGATAATGGTGTGAATCAATGAAAGAAGAGAAATGGGGTATGAACTGCTCTTAAAGGTTAAAAAACTTGCCCTAGCCGGTTTGGCTCAGTGGATAGAGCATCGGCCTGTGGACTGAAAGGTCCCGGGTTTGATTCTGGTCAAGGGCATGTATCTTGGTTGTGGGCACATCCCCAGTAGGGGGTGTGCAGGAGGCAGCTGATCGATGTTTCTCTCTCATCGATGTTTCTGACTCTCTATCCCTCTCCTTTCCTCTCTGTAAAAAATCAATAAAATATATTTTTTAAAAAAAGGTTAAAAAACTAAAACTCAAATCAGACCAATGGGATTTATCATGACCATACCAGCCCTACTTTCTCCCACCTCTGTTTGTAGTAGCAGTTACCATCCACTGACCTCTGTAACACTGGGAGCGAGAAGATGCATATTGTGGCCTTTAGACAATAGTTTAGGGGGGAGGGAGAAATTCCTATAGATTTATAAGTTTTTGCTAGTCATAATGCCTCAAAAATTGCCAAAGATTTGTGAAGTAAAAACTTATCTGTAATTATATGTAAAATCATTATTAAAAATATGTTCCATACCATTATTTAGGAAAAGATTTTATAGCTCTCCTAAGATATAATTTTATATGTTTTCGGTTTTAAATCAATAATTTTGAATAATCTTATTGTTTTCAATCTATTTCTAATGGATAAATCTTCTACTATTAAATATGATATAAAATATTTAATTATTTCAGTATTTTTGTCCTTTTGGCACACTTCACTAAAATGTGGTAAACATATAACATATTTTGATGCACATTGTGAATTATTTATATAAAATTAGATGAGACTTGATTTCAAAATGCATATGTGAAGACAAACATCTTAGGTTTCCCTTTCTTTCTCTTTAACCTAAACCAGGTTCTAGGTATTAGAGGAATTTTTTTTTAATTTTTTTTTTTTTTGCATCAGAAACATGATCTGCACCAAGTCTTTTGAAGTAAAAGCCTTCAAGTCAAGCTCAGGTGCCCCAACTGCGCTGAGATGATGGAAACAAATAGGCACTTTGTCCCCGTGTAGATTTTCCAAAGAAGCACGGAAACATCTTTCAGAGCATTCTCCCATTAACCCCCTCGCCAGGCCTAGATGCAAAATATGTAGATGGTAAACCAATGTCTATCAAAAGTTTTTAAAATCCAATTTATAAGAAAGCTTTCCTTTGTGATGTATATTCCCTTTTGGTTTTGAATTTATACGAATTAAATGCCAACTTCATGAATGTTATTACATGGTAGGGAGAGAATAAGAGTTTGGAGTTGTGGTTACTGATATCAGTTACTCCACTGATTTTTCTGTTTTATAGAGAATAATCATGTCCACCTGACTACCTCATAGAGTATGAAGATCAAACATAGGCAAAAATTCTCTGTATTCTCAATTGCTTTTAAAAATCAACCTAAAACAGTTCAGAAAAAAAAAGAGAGAAATCAACTTTGCAAGCCGCTAACCAGAGCTCAGCAATCATTTGGAAAAATTGTGATTATGTTTTGGCAATAAAATGGCCTCCCCCGACTCATCCTTGCTTTTTTCAAATGTTCTTTCCACCATAGTAAAGAGTGGCATGATTGCCCCACTTTAAGGGGTTTTCATCTCTCCTTGAATTAAGATGAGTACGTTGGAAAAGAAAGGCCTCCAAGAGCACAGATAGTCTGTGTGGAAGAGCCACCAAGGTGCCATTCCCCTCAGCCCTAACCTGGTCCTACTTGCCACCTTCTGGCCCTTGGAGGCTGTCCCATGGCATCGCCTTCACCTGTGCTGTCTGCAGAGTCCCCGTGTCTGAGTTGTTCTACCTGCACCTGCCTTATCACTCAAATGAGCACACACACATACCTCCCCTAATCAGTTTCTACCTATCTTAAACATCTGATTCATTTATGGAATTACTCTTCACTAATCAGGTTTAGCACCCCTTCAACTTTGTAACTCTTCATAGCACTATGTCCCTCCCCTGTGACAGTTTTAAAAGTGTGTTATTTGCACTTGTATGATTATTTGATCTTTGATTTATAGATGCTTTCCCCTATAAATTGTAATATCCATATGAACAATGACTTTGTTTTTGCTCACAAGTACATCTACAGCTACAATTACCATCACCAAACAATAAATAAATATTAGTTGAGCAAATAAAAAGTTGAAATGACTGATGAACACAAATAGAACCAGAGTCATAGAAACATCAAACAAACTGTCCAACCTATGAGGGAAGGCTGGGGGTGAGGGGGTAAGAGATCAACCAAAGGACTTATATGCATGCATATGAGCATAACTAATGGACACAGATGGGGGTGGTGGTGAGGTCATGTGCTGGGGGGTGAGGGCGTCCGGGGAGAGGTCAATGGGGGGAAAAGGAGACTTATGCAATACTTTAAACAATAAAGAATTTGAATTTTAAAAAAACTGGGTCCAGAAAATACAGACACAATTAATTGTGTTCCCTGATAAACTCCTAATTTAAGGTAGAGGCTCTATTTCTGAGAAAGACTCAACCTACTACCAAAAAGAATAGAGAAATGGCCACTTTCCATATTGTGCTGGATTAGACAAATTTGAATTAAAGTGTGACAATAGGTAATTGAGTTAATTTATTAATTTTCCCAAATACTAGTTGTGGGGCACAGCTATAGGGTTAAGCCTCGGACTGACCTGTTGGCAAAGCCACAAGCAAATCCAAGCTTAGAGGGCACAGCCCTCTTAGCATAATTAGGCTTGACCTTATGATACTTTCTAGATCTTATCTGGGTAGCTAATGGACTGTGGAAGGTGCAGCAAGTGCTGCCAAAACAAGTGAAACTCACAAGAACATTGTAACTATGGTGACCACTACCTTGTTTACCTCTGACTATAAAATAAAGGCTCAGCTTGCCTCTGGATCTCTCTCTCTGTGGCCTCAGCCAGGCACAGGAAGATCCACCTAGACCCAGTTTATTCTCTTTGTCTGTCATTTCTTCATCCATTCACCGCCCTCACTCAGGCTTGTGAACCCTTGGCTGAGCTGGCTCAGCACACTAGTAAGTGCTTTGCTGATGCTTGGAACGTTTTCTTTCTTATATTACAGAAAGAGCAATAGAAAATTTTTACAACAATGTAATCTTATTGCACACATGAAGAAAGCAAGAAGATTTAGTTAAAACAGTTTACTCTTTAAAGTTCCAAACAAGATGGTGTCGGTAAATACGATACTCGAATGCACCTACAACCACATTAAAATTATAACTAAACTACAATACCACCACCACACAACCACCTGAAATCTAGCTGAACAGAAGCCCTACAACTAAGACTCTGAAGAAGCCACATCAATTCTGGGAGGAGGGGTGGAGATGGGATCGATTGGTCCCCCACCTGCCTGTGGCAGGTAAAAATTGGGAGGGATATCTCGGCTACAGATGTACCCCCCTGACAAATGAAGATCCACACCCACACCAGGCCCCCCAGCCCAAGGTTCCAGTGCCAGGAATAGAAGCTTTTGGCTGTAAAAACCAGTGGGGTGTGTGGCTGACTGACATGGATGTTGCTGGAGTCCCAGACAGTTCCTCTTAAAGGGCCCATGCATGGACTTACTCAGACTCACTCCCTCTGAGCTCCAGCACTTGGACAGCAGCTGGAAAGGCATTGGGCAAATATGGGGAGGAACTGAATTGTCTGGCATCAGGATGAGAGCTAGAGTCCCAGCTTTCTCCTAAACAGAAATGTTGGCAGAGGCCAATGTTCCTTTGATGATTCCTCACCACACAAAGTTGGCAGGAGGGCACCATATCTGAGTCTCCATCAACCTGGCTCAAATTGCTCAACCCACCCTAGAAATTCCCTGAGACCCTGCCCTCCCAATGCTTGGCCCACCCAAGCATTTTTTCCATATGATTGGCCTGTCTTGGAGTATACTTCAGACTTTTCTAAAATCTTTTAAGTAAGATGCATCTGGTCTCATTATGCCCTGTACCTCTCACTAAGTGACCACAAGTGTAGCACTAGCAGCTGCTAGCCTTGGTTCACAGCTTGGCATTTCCTGGACACTTCCAAGCCTAGCATCAGTGGTAATAATCTGCAAATCAATTTGTAGCTCAAGCCAGGTGGCACTGGGCAGGACACCAGAGGCAGCTGACCTTGGCCTGCACCTCCCAGGAGACCCCAGTGTACCTGGTGGACAGCTTCAGACCATGCCGAAGCACCATCCAACCATCTGCACAAGTGACACATGCAAGGACACAAGAGCCCCGCTGAAGTAAGTGCTGCTCCTGGACGGCCCATACAAAGCTGATCCTCCCATGGTCAGAGATAGTTTTCATAGCCAATCAACCTGGGAATTAATCTCTTCCATGGAGGTCCCAACAGTAATCAAGGATCAACTATACCAAGAAGGAGTACACAGCCTACCCTGGGGGGTTTAGGGGGGCAATACCTTGAGTGCTTAGCTTGGGTGATCAAGGATGCTGTTCCACAGGACCCTACAGGACACCTACTACATAAATTCATTCTACCAAGCCTGGGAGATGTACATTGAAACAAACACAAGGAGGCTGTTAAAATGAGGAGACAAGGAAACATGTCCCAAAACTCTAGGAAATGAACTAAACAAAATGGAGACAAGCAATCTACCAGGTGCAGAGTTCAAAACTCTGATTATAAGGATGCGCAAGGAACTTAAGTGTAAAGTAGATAAAAACAAAGGCTATAAGAGACAAAGAAGGACCCAGAAATTCCAATTCTGAGTATTTACCTGAAGAAACTCAAAATACTAAATCAAAAAGACATATACATCTTATGTTCATTGCAGCATTATTTACAATAGTCAAGATATGGGAGCAACCTAAATGTCCATCAAGAGATGAATGGATAATTAATTATATGCATATATGTATAACTGATGGACACAGACAATAGTGTGGTGAAGGCCTGGGGTTGGTGGAAGGGGGAAGGGTGGAGGGAGTCAATGGGGGGGAAGGGGGACATCTGTAATACTTTCAACAATAAAAATAAATTAATAAAAAAGAAGTGGTACATATATACAATGAAATATAACTCAGCCATAAAAATGAATGAAATCTTGCCATCTGCAACATCTATGCACCTAGAGGGTATTGTGCTGAGTGAAATAAGTCAGACAGAGGAAGACAAATACCATATGATTTCACTGATATGTGGAATTTAAAAAACAAAATAAACAAGTAGAACAGAACATAAACAGACTCTTAGATGCAGAGGACATTTGTTGGTTGCCAAATGAGAGGGGTTTGGGGAATGGATAAAAGAGGTGAAGGGATTAAGAAGTATGAATTAGTAGTTAAGACTAGTCATGGGGATGTAAAGTACAGCATAGAGAATATAGTCAATAATATTGTGATAACTATGCATGATGTCAGATGGGTACTAGATTTCGTGGGGTGATCACTTAGTAAGTTTTATAATGTATAATCACTGGGTTGTACATCCAAAACTAATACAATATTATCTGTCAACTGTAATTAAAATATTTAAAAACTAGAGGCCGGGTGCACGAAATTTGTGCATGGGTGGGGTCCCTAGGCCTGGCCAGTGATCAGGGCCAATCATGGCCTTCCAGCTGCTAGACAAGGCCTTCCTACTGGCTGCAGGATGCCGGCCATGGCCTGCCAGACTGGGGAAGGGACCACTGGAGGTTGGCTGGCCACAGGAGGTTGGGTGTGGGATCATACGGACCAACAGGAGGTAGCTCCTGCATTGAGTTCCTGCCCCCTGGTAGTCAGTGCACGTCATAGTGACCGGTCATTCTGGTCGTTCTGGCGTTCTGGTCACTTAGGCTTTTATATATATAAATATATTTAAAGTAAAAGAAAAAAAAGAAAACAAGTTGATCATTTAAACAGCAAAGGACTGTAAGTGGCAATATCTGACTCATTGCAGCATAAAGAATGACAGGCAAAGGTTTTAAGGGGAATAGTAAACCCTGTGGTCCTTGAGTATGGAATAGTTGTTATGCAGGGGACGCCACTTGAACTGTGCCCAGCATGGCCAGTGGTGAACCTGAGGAGGGGCGGTGAAGGATTAAAGAAGACGGACAAGAGAATACAGTTGGGGCCAGGTGGATCACTGTGCCTGGATGAGGAAATAGTGACACAGCCTGTAAGCCGAAGCTTTATTTTATAGTCAGAGCACACAAAGCAAAACAAGGGGAGTGGTCAACATGTTTACAATATTCTTACGAGTTTCAAATCTATTTCATTACTCAAGCCTTGTTTTGGCAGTACTTGCTGCACCTCCCACAGCCCATTAGCTACCTGGGAACAAGGGAGAACTATAAGGTCAAGCTTAATTGTGTTAGGAGGGCTCTGCCCTCCAAGCTGAGACTTGTATGTGGCTCTGCCACAGGTCAGTCCGAGGCTTGACCCTACAGCTGCTCCCTACAGCCACTGATATTGAACATGAGAGGATTGAGTTTAGAACCAAGAATGCCAGGCAATGACCATATGATCTCACTTATACATAGAATCTAAAACACAAACAAAAGCCAAGCTGTAGATACAGAGAACAGATTGGTGTTTGCCAGAGGTGAGAGGTGTGGGTGGGCAAAATGGGTGAGTCGTACAAAAGGTACAACTTCCATTTATAAGGTGAATAACCCCGGGGGAAGTAGTGTACAGCATGGTGACTAGAGTTAATCATACTGTATCATATATTTGAAAGTTGTTAAGAGAATAGATCTTAAATATTCTCATCATAAAAAGTAATTTAACTATGTATGATGATGGATGTTAACTAGAGTAATTTTGGAGATCATTCACAATAAATACAAACATAAATCAAGAAAAAAACAAAACAGTTTACCCTTGAAGTGGCACTTATAATCAACTACTGTTGATAAATAATAAAAAATAGTAGTTTATGTTCTCTGTAGATACAGAGAACAGATTGGTGTTTGCCAGAGGTGAGAGGTGTGGGTGGGCAAAATGGGTGAGTCGTACAAAAGGTACAACTTCCATTTATAAGGTGAATAACCCCGGGGGAAGTAGTGTACAGCATGGTGACTAGAGTTAATCATACTGTATCATATATTTGAAAGTTGTTAAGAGAATAGATCTTAAATATTCTCATCATAAAAAGTAATTTAACTATGTATGATGATGGATGTTAACTAGAGTAATTTTGGAGATCATTCACAATAAATACAAACATAAATCAAGAAAAAAACAAAACAGTTTACCCTTGAAGTGGCACTTATAATCAACTACTGTTGATAAATAATAAAAAATAGTAGTTTATGCCAATCTATAGATAATACAAATTCACTAAAGTTGTATTTTTCTCTCTCAAATTTAGGATACTTGTTTCAAATAATTCCAAATTTCTTCCTATTTTGTTTTGCTAAAGAGAATATTAAAATCAGTTTAGATCTTTTGCTCACATAGTAAGTCTAGAATGTAATGGATATTGGAAGAATCCTGAAATTAAAAATTCACCACAGAGGCATCGTGCTAAGAGAAATAAATCAGTCAGAGAAAGACAAATGCTGTATGATTTCACTTATCTGTGGAATCTATAGCACAAAATAAATGAACAGACAATATTGAAACAGTTTCATAAACACAGAGAGTAGATAGATGGTTGCCAGAGGACAGGGGTTTGAGAAACTGGGTAAAAAAGGTGAAGGGCTTAGAAGCACAAATTGGCAATTATAAAAGTCACCCGGATGAAAGTGCAGCATAGAAGATAGTCAATAACATTGTGATAACTGCAGGGGCCAGGTGGGTACTGGAAATATTGGGGGGACACTTTGTAAAGTATATGATTATCTAACCACTATGCTATACACCTGAAACTAATGCACAATAATATTGAATGCCAAACGTAATTGAAAAATAAAATTTAAAGTTATTAAAAAAAACACACACCTAGATAACCATCATACTAAGTTGCCTGAAGAGTCAAACTTTTCTTGTATCAGGAAAAGGCAATGAACCTGGAATACGGTGGATGTTCTCTCACGCTTCCGTTTCAAGCAGGTCGTCTGGTCTCCCCGAGCACTGCTTTCTCATCTGTCTTTAGGACTGTAGGCACCATTGGGTTGTGGTCATAAAAACACACCAAAACCAAAATGACTCTTCTAAGTATACTCATTTTACTGTAGGTGTCAGGAAATTAGCATTACTCAGATTTCTCATTGATTTTTCTTTAAAAAATTAAGTCTATTGTGGCAGATCATTACGTCTTTCCATATCTGATTTATTTTATTCCCCCCCCAAGTTCCAACTCCACACACTCACTCATATCTAGTGCAGTCCCCAGGGCACTGTCTTCTCCCCGCCGCCCAGGCGATCAGGTCAGCCCTGCGGGCCGGGCCGCTGCAGTGAAGCAGAGAAGTGCGCACGGTTCTCCCCAGTCAGCTGCCCGAGGACATTGGAGGCATTTCAGACTACAGTCTGATTAACCTGCAGAGGAAAAAGTCTGTCTTATTTGTATATTATATTTGCATACTGTTTGCTATTCTGTTTAAAAGCACTTGATATTATCAGTGTGATGCTAATCAATGACAATATCATTTTAATTTTTAATTTGAAATGCTTTTAAAAGAGAATCACTTTGTCCATTTAATCAATACTTAAAATCTCCCCAAAATGGATGAGTGAGTTCCTCTTAATTTCCTTAAACACAGGGTGAGGTTTGGAAACTAATATAATAATTAATAAATAATAATACATGAATTAAGCTCTGTTTCATGTACTGACAGCTGGTACTGACAGCTGCAAACCTACTTTTGCCCCACCCTGTCCTATTCATTTAAACTAGTTCTCTAAATGTCTATGTCTAAAGAGGAGTGGAACTAAGCTGTTCAAAACAGGTACATTGTATATCTTCCCTTTAGCATAGAATCTAGTGAATTGTGTGAGATCCAAACTCCAAGTAATTCCAGGGAGAGCATGGTCCATGTCAGCCATCCATCATAATACCTGAAGACTGTACATTTAGACATGATTTAAGCCCAGATTAGTCTTTCCTAGTATTTCTTTCCTAACAACAACAAAAAGGCAAAATATTTCTGGAACAGCAATTTTATTCATGTATTACATTACATGTAGGAAAATTCCTAAACTCACATTTTCAGACTTTAAAACTCCTAAAAACATAATATTAATATATTCTTGTTTAAAAAAACACACACACACAAGGAAGGTGTTCATGATTTGAATTCCAATATTGGGCTTGATACATTTTCTTTTAGATAATTCTGGAAAACTTTAGGGTTAGGATCTTTAGGGTGGCACTGAGGCTTCATGTTTTAAGGTAGCGAGATAATGGCAAAGGACATCACTACCACGTGGTTCCTTTGTTACACCACCGTTCCTGACATCGAGATGAGAAATGTCATTCGCTTTGTAGATGGTGCTGCTGTTGTTAGTGGTGGTGTTTTTATGGCCTTTTTCACAGGGGCCACTGCCCAATGGAGCCCGGACTCACGTGGGAGGGAGGCCCGGCTGCTTTGGGGCAGGCCTCCAAGGTGCAAGGGAGTGGCCCTTGCTCTTTCTTGTTCTAGCTCCGTGAGATTTCCTTTCTAGCAGGGAAAACAATCTTATTACATGTTGATTACCGTTCTGTTGCATTCGTCCGTTTCTTTTATTAAACTAGATACAAGTTGTGGCATGCTGTTAATTCAATCACTAATAACGAGCTCAAATTGCAAATCTATGTCAGCAGGTTGGTGTTGATTAAGCTGTAGTTGCCACTAACATATTGTTTTAAATGCTTGATAAATTTTATTTTCTGCAGTGATAGGCTGCTTGCCTTAAATTTTCCCTTTTCTCTATAAGCCAAAAGAATTGCACACATGGCCCCTCTGTGGGTCCCGGCAGGTCCCCTGCAAGGCGGGCTGGTAACCACTAGAGGGGAGGAGACAGCCGGCTTTACCTCAGCTTCCCCACAGCGCCCTGGTGGAGAAGCTGGCAGTGGTGTGCTCCAACAGAAAGGGTGTCCTGGATTATCAAGGTTTGCAACAACAGGCAAAATAGGCTTCTTACAGTGTGCAAGAAATGTGGTCCTCATAAATTAGAACTGACTGAGGCCGTAGGATTGGGAGCGTGCTTGCCAGTTAACCCATGGTCCTACGCATTAGCTAGGTGATCTATGAAATCAGTTAACCCTTATGAAAACAAATGGCTCTCTCCCTAGGACGCTAGCTAATGCACATACAAGCTAGCAGAAGTGGCAGGGAAAGTGTGAGCAAGGGAATCAGAGATGATTGGGCTGCGAGGGACAAAGTGTAAGCTCAGCATGTAGCTCATTTTCTCAAGTATTCCAACACCTGCCCCCATGTCCCCATCACTTTAAATCCCTACATTCTATTCTATTGTGAAGAGGGAGGACAGAGAAGAGATATCAAGGAGAGTAAGACCTGGGATAGTCAACAAAGGGAGGCGGAGAGAAAAACTTAGTTTCACCTCTCTGAACACCCCTAACTGCAATATTCCAACACATGTAACTTAAAAAGTCACCCAGGATTAAGATTGGGAAGCAAGTACCTGAGCACAATTTTTTATTTTTAAAAATCTAGCTTGACCCTTTTAATCTTTTATTTTTTTCTTAAAACTAAAATATATTCAATATTAGTATTGCTAAGCGCTGTAATGCTGTACTGGAGGCTGTTCTATGTACTCTCCCGAGTGTAATTGCACTAAGATCATTCCGCTTCCATTTGGAAAGCCAGTGGCAATTACTGGAATACAATGTATCATGCATTTGCTCACTGGATATAAACGTATATACTAATTCGCAATAAAATGTAACAGCTGTCAGTGCATTTTCTGCTCTGTTACTTCAATAAATTGGAACTCTGACTAGAAAATGGGAATATTGCATTTTTACACACTCTGTAATGTGTTTGCTTTTTGCAAATACAATTTATTTTTTTCATGACAAAAATTGTGGTTTGTTATTACTGCTAGTGGATAAATATTCTTATATCAGAATGAATTACATATGGTATCTGTAAAGAAGTAGTAATATTTTCTGCTTTTTATTGTAGCCTGACTCCAGTAAACAAAATACACTTAACCTACTTCTGTCACATACTGACTGCGTGCATGTGCGCGCACGAGCGTGTGCGTGTGTGTGTGTGTGTGTGTGTGTGTGTGTGTGTGTGCGGGCATTGTAATAACTGTGTGCTGGGGGCAGGGAAAGGAAGTATGAGTTTATTTTTTACCCTAGCTTCTCAGGTGTCTCGGTTGATCATTAACATTTTGAGATACCATCATTTCCTTCAGAGCTTATTTTTGTTTAAATTTCAAATTTTCTTCTCTCATGTATTTGTTAATATGTTGGTTTTTTAAAATTTAGAATAGAAACAGTGGCTCTGAGTTTTATTTAAAATAAAATGCCTGCACATTTCTGTAATTTTGTTAGTTGAGGTCAGACTTTTCACAGATAATTAGCCTATTACACACTGTGAAATCAACCTGCATTGGTTATTTGGCTAGACTCTTTGCCTCTGTTCTTTATTTCCCACAAGGTTAACGTGCTGAAAACCTAGCTGCAAGCTCAATAGTACTGTCTCTTTGTGTTGCTAATTATCCCGTTGCATAATTATTAATATCGGGAGCAGGAAGAGGAAACAAGCACGCCACACAGCCGTGAACGCGGCGCTCCGGCAGGAAGCGAGTCCTGCATTAATAAAATGTGCCTGCACCAATATCACAGGAGATGGGAGCGCTCCTTGTTAAGGATCATTTATTAACTGAGATCATCTTTTAGTTCGCCTTGGGGTAATGACTAATGTCAATGGCAAATTTCACAGTTGTCTAGAGAAATGAATTAAATTTGTAATAAAAGCCCTTCGGCTTGTTGTACATGTTCATTTATTGGAGTAGTTGAACTAGGAGAACTGTAAGGCAACAAGAACATCGGCTTAATTTTCCTTACATATGATAGTGACCTTTAGCTCCATATTGGAAAAGGTAGCTGTGATGGACTGGTAAATTAAATGAGAAGTTCCTCTAATGCAAAATAAACTAGATGACTGAGCTAAGTTAAAGGCCTTTGAGCCTGTAAGATTCTTCCTAGAAAAATATCCTTTCTTTTTTAATATGACTCTTCTCTTTAAACCATCATAAAATAAGTCACTTGAACATAAGCAGGGGAATGAGATCATTCAAGTTGATATTTCATACAGCATTAGGTACACCTCTTTTTATCCCTGCAGTTATTTGGGTGGTTTCATTTTGTGCTCTGTGCAGAGTTTAATAGTGTTGTTTTAACACTCTCTTTAATT
>NW_005871278.1:571204-597604 GCF_000147115.1 Myotis lucifugus
CATTTTATTTATTCATTTCAATTTTATCCTATCAAAGCTATTTAAAAAAAAACTAAGGAAAGGATTTGAAACTTTTTACCCTACCCTATTACTAGTCAGCAATTTACTGCAAAAGAGGGAGAAGTCATGTATCATAGCCTAAAATGATGTCCAATATTCATTTAGGATTTTGAAATCTTAATGTGTATATAATATTCATAAATGTCAAATTCTTCTGATTGGACAAATTGATAAATAAATATTAGTCAGTAGATGTGATTAAGTGTAAGACAAAATTTTACTTTCCTTGGTCTGAATTCTTGTGCTACAACTTTGTTGCTATGCGAGCTTAGGAAAAATGTATACTCTTTCTGAGCCTTAAAACCTTTATCCTTTGTAAAACTGGGAAAAATAAACTTACATTGTAGAAATGTTATGAGACTCAAGTGAAATAATTTACTGGGATGTTTAGAACTATGTTTCTACATGGCACATCTTCATAAAAGCAAAGTTTGCACGTTAAAACTTCATAATATTCTACATGTTCCACATTCTTTTACTTGGGGACTCAAGGAAAGTCTAGTGTTTTCCTTTGTTTTCCCTTTCCGAATTCATGCACGGTGTTCATTTCCTCTTCAGACCATATCACGGTCTGTTTAGTACAGCACCGTTCAGCATCAGAGGGATGTGCTTTGAGCAGCTGAACCTCCTGCGCAGTGTCCTTTGTTGTGAATGTGGAGATAAAATGTGGAGTTGTGTTCAGGTGGAAGTAGGGCAGGGCTGCCTTTAGAGATAGAAAACTAGCAAAAAACATTTTTTTTAATCCCCAATTTTAATTTCCACTATTATAGGGGATGGATGAAGTCCCAAAAATAGAAATCCATTTCAGATCATTCTTAAAACTGACAATTCTATAAAGAAGATAGGCAATGCCACCTGCATGTTTTCTCTGCCAAAATCATACACAAAATATAATGCATATACTCCAGGTTCTGTAAGCTTTATTTTATTTCATCAAGACATATAACAAATGGATTCTGACTTGGTTTAACTGAGTTTGTGCTTCACAAGGTATACATTAAAAATGTTAGTCCCGGCCAGTGTGGCTCAGTTGGTTGGAGCATTGTCCTGGGCAATGAAACCTTGAGGAAACAATTCTCACTCAGGGCATGTATCTATATTGTGGGTTTGGTTCCAAGTTGGGGCACACATGAGACACAACCAATCAATGTTTCTCTCTTACATTGATCTCTCTCTCTCTCTCAAAAAAAGATCAATGAAAAAGATCCTTGGGTGAGGATTAAAAAATAATTCTATAAGAAAACTTAAAATTAAATATCATGAAAAATATTATATTTAATATTGTTCAGTATTTAATGATTTATATGAGAACATGCTTATTTTTCTTCAATTAAATCCATTTAAGTTTAAAAACTCAAGAGCAAATATTTTTACAAATGTTGATGAAGCTAGAGCTCTATGCAGAAATATTGCCTTAAGATAATTTCCTATACTGTCTTCACAAACCTAAACACACTGCTGAAACATATAGCATGTTGATAGTATGCAAGGAATGAGTTAAGATTTTATGTTGAATATGACAGCAGAAATGCATGTAGAAATAAAGGAAAAATGTGTTATGTGTTTTCCCTAAATTTGTTTTGTGTGCATGAGGGCATGTTTGGGTGCATGCTCAAACGCATTCATACATGTAGACACACTCATCTAAGTTCTTGGGAAGATGCAAACCCTGCTATCCCATAACTGTTATTTAATGAACATATTCTGAATGCAGTACATACAATTATTATTGGTATTAGTTTTAGCACTTCTTTAAGCACCAACATTCCACTCTGAGCAATCAGAATGACGGAGCAGTACATTACATCTGCCCTGTTGGGCACAGTCTCAAGTCAAGGAACTGACAAATATGCTAAGCCTGGGGGAGGGGGGGAGAAAAAGGAGTACTAGCATTGGGCAGAGTCTAGGAATGCATATCAAGATCCATTTCAATCATCTTTAGTCTTTTATTTTGATTCAGCATTAGTTTTACACAGAGGAAATGTATCATTAGTAAACTTGGAAAAAACAACAGTAAGACAAAAGGAAAGAGGAAGTGCCTCTTGGTATAATTAGTGGAAAGTTCTTATTAATAAGGCCTATGCATCAAATTACACAAATATAAGAATGAGATAAACAAATGAAAGTGACACGTTATATTGTAAATATAACAAAAGAAACTTAGAGTGGAACCAATATTAGCAATGAAGACCTGTGGGTATATCTGAAATGGTATGGGACATATTTGTTTATTTTCTTCTTGGGGTCAAAGGGAATCATTTTAGAAAGGGATTCTTACACACCTGCTTGTGCAAACATCTGAAGGCCCTTTCAGAATGTTCCTGAAATCGTATGACCTCACCAAAAGTCAGCAAGTTCAGCATGGATAGAAGCCCGGTGTGGTGTTTCCTTAGCTCAGACTGTTAACTAAGTAAATATATGCAAGACATCCTGAGGCCATTTCACCTACTCCCACACCTTTCCATTCATTGTGAAATTCTTCCTAATCGTTACACTTGTTATACTCTTCCTCCACTTCCCTGTTCAACTATATTAAAGCAAAACAAATTGTTTAACATGTGTCCTAGAGATGCCCTTTGTGAGAAAATAGTTTATATTTTTAATATATCCACTATTATTTCTTCAAAGAAGAAAAACCAAAAGCCCCATTCAAATAATTTTTTAAAATCTATTTTTTGCTAGTCATTAGCAATTTATTAACTCCATCGTCATTCACTTTAAATCAAAGGCAGTTGACTCAATAAGATTGTTTTAATTATCTAATGTTGTAGGTGATGTGGGGAGCACCAAAAAGCAAATTATCCAAAAAAATTGTAACCATTCGGGTGTAATGTAGTTGACAGAGTCTGGGCTGATATTGGTTAGGCATTATGTCCATCACTAGAACTCCTTTGGCGTGTGGAACACCAGCTTCACTGCAGAAAAGAACCAATCTGTGAGGCCTTGGGAGGGCAGGCAGATCCATCCATCACTGCCACAGACTCAGCCCACCCTGACCCAGCAGTGGCGCACCAGTCGGTAGCCTGAGTTGAGGCTCAGGCCCCAGTGGGGGGTGTGCAGAAGACATCCAATCAAGATTCTCTCTCATCATTTCTCTCTCCTCCTCCTCCTCCTCCTCCTCCTTTCCTCCTCCTCCTCCTTTCTTCGCTGAGGTCAATGAAAAATATATAATTTAAAAAAGAGTATTAAGACCCATTAGCCAAACTCCAAGGCACTCCTCTCTCTGGTCTCTCAAGGCCAAAAATCAATCATCGTGTTTTGAAAAGAGTTGGATTCCTACATAAATAAGGTTTATAACAGATGTAAATTTTAAAGCAAAATTAAACCAATTATGTTTCACGTATCTTTGTAGCATCTAAAATTCTTCCTGTAAGAAGAGAGCTACAAAGAGGTAAACAAAATTGACAATCTTTATAAATCACCAACAGCATTGGCATAGGATTAGTACTTATTATGAGCTCAATAAATGTATGCTGAATAAATGAAAAAGCAGGTGTGGCTTGTTGATCTAGATAAACCTTCCATGATGTGATTGTGAATGATGCCCATTTCCCATCATGGGACTGCTTCCTATTGCAGATAGACTTTCTCCTCTAATTTTTTCTTCCAAAATCTATAATCATTCATGAAGTTATCAACAGCAACAAAAGTTCCATCCATCACTTTTGATCAAATGACAGATTTTTTTCAAGTAAAGGGAGTGTTTGAATAAGACTTTTTCCATTTTCATTCTACCACAATGATAAAATGTGAAGCTTTCAGGAATGGTGAAGAAACTGATTATAAATTTTTTCCTGTTAAAATTAAAATCTAATTAATAACCATGAACTTATTAATTTCTATATTTACTAAATAGTATTTCAGCAGCCTTTAATAAGGGAGAGTTTTTCCAAAAAGATATTATAACACAAAAATTGAAGGAACATATTTCTTCACAGGGCCTTTTTATTTTTCTTAAACTGTTTAATGCTGAATTATTTGAATTTGATATATTGGGATCCATTCAACATTGTCAATATTCTTTGTTCCATTTTATTTTTCTTTAACTTACATATATGTAATGTTTAATTACCTGTTTTTGACAGATTCAAAATATTTAGCAACACTCTCAAGCTATTTAAATATGACTAAGCAATCATTTCATTCACCGTTTTATTATGCATACCTTATTTATTAATTTTTTTATTTCCTAGTGTTTATCTTTTGAAAAACTGAATTTAGGAGTCTACACATGGAATTCTTTATAACTCAGCTTATCATAGGGCAGATTGAAATTCAACCAGTGTCTTACTTAGGTTTTTTTACAAAATAAGTGGAATTCGCTGGTAATCTTCAGAGTGTTTCTCTATATTGTTAATCAGCTAAACATAACCATCAATTATAAATGCAAATTCCCAGGGTTAAATTGAATGTTCAGATGCTCTAATGTACTTTTATTGGCAGTACATTGCCAAGTCTACACAACACAAAATAGAGTGTTGGGTCAATATTTACTTTTGAATTGGTGTTCTACAGAGAGCTAATATGGGGGTAATTCAGGTCAAGAAAAAAAGAATTAAGGGTGTTACAAACACAATAAGAAGGGTTGTGGGTTTTTTTTGTATTTTTGCATGAATTATCTGGATTATGTCAACTGTGTAGACGTCTGTCTAGGAGTAGGATCTGGGAAGTTTATTCAAATGCTGATACTTGCAGAGAATACTCACAAGAAGAGAGTATGGAAATCAGGCAAATATTTTTTCACATGTGAGAAAAAGAAAAAATCATGAAAATTTTAGAATATTTTTTATGGCCATCCCTTGCTTACAGTTTTATGATGAAAGCCTAGTCAATTATCCATTTTGTTTTAAAAATTTTATAAAGAAAAATAGGCAGAGCTTAATCATACAGCCCAATTTTTTTTTTATCAACATCTTCAGAATAAGAATCATTTATAAGCTTTACTAGCAGTATACCATAGTGACAGCCTTCCAAGCAAGGAGAAATAATTTATTAGCTCAATGTTTTCCTAGCCTCCCCCACCCACCCTGAGGTGGTGCATAGGTTGTGCAATGAATAAATTAAGTATAGGCTCTGCCTGTGCCTGGCATAAATCATTACTTTTCTAGGACCAAAGGGTGACTATTTGCAATACTATTTTGAGCTAAATAAGCTTTGTAATCAAGTAGAGTGAGGGTTACATTTAATTTTTTTTTTGCAAAATATTTATTTGCAAGACAGCTGTTATAATTGAATCATACTTTCTATTGTGAAAAGAAAAAAAGAAAACTTTTTACTGAAAAAAGAGCCAGGAAATTAATCCATGCAAAATCAAATTGATTTACTGAGTTTTAACTGAATAGAAATATCTTTTTTCCTTTGGTTGCCATTAGAGCTTTTACAGAAAATATAACATATCCATAAAATTATTTTGTTACAATTATTGCAGCTAATGATATCACAATTTACAAGGAGGATTTTCTTCACAAAGATAGTTATGCACATATAAAATGTATCTGATTTTATAATATACTGTTTCATGTATTCCCAAGGAAACTTGACTATTACAAAGGAATATTTTAATGTGAAATCATTGAAAAATTGTTTTAAGGGAAGATAATTAAAATACTAGCCAATGGTGTATATTTATACATTATATTTTATAGCCATTTTACACCTAAATAAACTAAAACAAATGATATGTTTCTCTTTAAAGAAAGTTTATGGAAAATGATCACCATAGCCTCACCTATAGTTCCTTTCATGCTCAAAGCAGTATGTTAGGTTTCTTTTTAACTATGTTCAATTCCTGAACCAGAAGCAGAAGTGATCAATGTGCTGCTCCGCAAGGCAAGGCGTTTTGAAAACAGGATCTAGAGTTCACTTTTGTTCATCAGCCTCAAGTGTCCATTAAATGTGAAGCAGGACAAAAAGTTATTGGATATAGTAAGAAGCAGACTCACTAAAAGCTAATTTTAAAATAAAGATGTTAACATAAATTAAAGGATATGCTAATTTTAAAATTATGTGATAGGTAATAAATGTATGAACATGGCAAGGCAGGTACTCACAAGATATGTTTACCTGGAAAAAGCAAGTTACAAAACCACGATTACAAAATCATAATATAATTTTTTAAAAAAATTTCACAGAAGTGCAAGAGTAAATCTGGAAGGAAATGCACAAAGATACACATCATTTATTTTCCAGATTTAGATTATTATTACATTTTGCATGGTATGTTTTCTAGTTGTTCCAAAACTAGAGTAGGATTGTTTTAGTCATACAAATTAATAAATTATCTCAAAGTTTTGAAACATGCTAATTTTAGATTTTTTTCTTTACAGCCTAGTGTCAGAAAGGCTTTACAAATTACCAGTATTTAATAGCCAAGCAATCATTTGCAAGGGTCAATCTAAATTTATTAATTTGTTTAGTCATCAATTTAAAAAAATTAAAAGTAAAGTAATTAAATTATTTGTTTAGTCTTCAGTTCATTCATTCTGTGATGCGTGTGTCAGTTGCTATGCCAGGAGCCAGAGATAAAGCATTGAGGTTGTCAGGCATTAGCCATGCCCTGATGTATCTTTAAGGCTAGTTCTGGTTAAGGTGTTATTGTTTAGTTTATCTAATTTTGTAGACACAACCTTCCATTTAATTCTGTAGATTCCACCCTGAAATTTTTAACTAACATGATGTGAGGAACCACACTGACCTTAATAGTGCAGTGTTTGCTGTCACCTAGACCCCAACAGTGTCAAGGGAGCCGTGTGCATGTCCAGAGTGGCTTCATTCAGCATTCCTGAGGAGCACCGTCGGAGGTGCGGCAAAGAACTGCACCGAGTTCACAGGCACAGCAACTTTCAGCGTTTCTAACTTGATCTGGTTTTGGTATATTATCCTGAAATCCATGAAGAGAAAGACAGAATCATAGAAAGCTATCAAAAAAATAACTTGGCATAATAGAAAAATATGTATTTGTTTTAATACTGAATATTATTTATTTGCCAACAAAGTTATCAGCATCCCTTGGCAGGAATGTTGTGGAAAAGTGTGCGGATGCTTCTAGAGTAACTTGAACTGTGTATTTTAAGGTGACTACATAGCCAGATGCATAAGTGCTTAGTAAGGAGGGGAAATTGTGAACTTATTTTTTCCTCTACATGCCTTAACATTAATAATTACTGGACTGTTGCTATTACAACAAAGAAAATAAAGAGCTGAATTTCGGAAAGCGTGTGATTTTTAGGTTCTATACTAAAACATCTCCGCGTTCAGCGTCCTCTGGAAGTCCCCTGGGTTTATGAAGACCCTGCGCCGAGCACACGAGGGACACACCCCCAAGGGACACACCGCGGGGCCCGAGGGCAGCTGGCGGGATCCTGCGCTTCGCCTTCGGGGTCTGCGCCCACAGCTGCCAGGGCCTCAATTATTTAGTTGGGTTGTGTTCACAGAGAGTCTGGAGTTTTGTTTGTTTGTTGGTGGCATTTTCCTTTTTGGAGAAAAGATGTGCTGCATACTCAATAAATATTTATACATTGTGATGAATAATACAGAACACCTCCGACTCAGACAGCGCTCAGGCAGGTACAGATAATTTAACAGATCACAGTTGCTTTCCCGTTTTGTCGCCAGGACCATGCGGTTGGTCGGGTTAAATGTTAAGGGAGAGAGAAGTACAATAGTCGTTGTTGCCGAGGGAGGAGTCACGTGGAAAACGCGGTGTCCCTGGCCTCATGGGGACCAGCCCTCCTCGGGTAACCGCCACATCAGGCTGACGCGCTGTCCCTCTGCCCCAGCCCGCACCTGCCCAGGGGGCTTCCAGGCCGCACGGCCAGTGGCCGCCAGCCCCGGCCCGCACCTGCCCAGGGGCCTTCCAGGCCGCACGGCCAGTGGCGGTTGCCGCGTCACAGTCGGTCCCGAACCAGAGCACTGAGGAGCCTGGACGTTTGTCAGGTAGACACCTGTATAGCAAAACTGAATGTTGAACGAAAACTAACGTTTGATGATCATTTCAAGATAGGCAGGAAAAACCCCAAACTTCCTATTTCAGTGGAAAAGTTATTCTCTTTACTGTGCGGCATTACCTCCAAGAGAACTTGATGTAGCGGAGACAGAAGGAGGGCCGCTTGCTACCGGGCCGGTGTCATGACAGGGCGGCTTTTCTTCTCGGGTCCTCTGCCCTTGGCTTTCTGCTCTTTGTCAACACACAGTCCAGTGGCTCATTTGCTCCGTGAACTCTGGATGTCAAATAAAGCTAAAGAGGGCTTCCCGGTGCATGCCTGTGATCTGCTGTCACCAGAACCAAGGATCTACTGTGGGCCTGCACCCTGGAGGTCAGGTCATCTCCTGTGAGTCCGCCCGCAGAGCAGGTAATTGAGGTATCTCAACCGAAAGCACAATCCTAACTAGAGCTGAACATCAGAGAACCATCTGGTGCACCCTGGAAGGGACTTGCAGAAGTCCCTCTACTTCCGTCTGTCTTCTGATTCTCTCTCAGCTAAAAGCAGGAAAGAAATACTGCAATTAGGAGATGGAATCTGCAGGCTGAGCAGACGATGGGTACTCTCATAAATGGATATTTCACCTCTCATAGTAGAGCCCTTCAATCATCTAAAATAATTGAGTCTCTCTCCTGATTATATGTGATCTAAATGTCCCATTAAATGGTAGATATTCAATATCATGACTATTCTCCCTTTTAAAAAAGGATAATCTTTTCACATTGTTAACCTTTAAGTTATTTTCAAAGTGTTACTATATTTTTGGTGATTTTTTCTTTTTTTGGGGTGGGAGGAAGTAGAGAAGTTTCACAAATAAATAATATATAAGGAAAGAAAAAGAATATTTTGCAGTGGAATAAAAAGCCTATGCTTGAAAAAGAGTTACTAATCTGAACACCAAATAAGATCAGACACTTTAATAAAATTGAGGGGAACACCTCAAATATAGGGCATCAGTTTTGATTTCACAAGGTTCTAAGTCAGTGGTTCCCAATGTGGGGCACTCACCCCACGGGGCGGGCAGGGAATTTGATTTTTAAGGGGGGCAATTTGAGAATGAGTTATTAACAGTGAATTTTTTGCATTTCTTATGGTTCTAGGGGCCTCATATACGGTATGTAAATATATATTGTGACATATTTATGCAATTCAGTTCTCTATTATACTAGAGGCCCGATGCACGAAGATTCATGCAAGAATAGGCTTTCCTTCCCCTGGCTGCTGGCACCGGCTTCCCTCCAGCACCCAGAACCTGGGCCTTTGCTCTGGCCACCACCTTCCACCTTTGCTCTGGGCTGGAGCCACCTCCCACCCGCCCCAACTGGCTCTGTGGCCACTGCCCAGAGACAGGCCTTCGGCGGCTGGCTGGGTCATGTAGGAGGCTTGGCTTCCTTTGTTGATGGGCATCTTTGTGGCTATGGGTGCCACCATCTTTGTTGCAGAGTGACGGTTAATTTGCATTTTACCCTTTTATTAGTATAGATGTTTTGAAACTTTATTTGCTATTTTTTCATATCACTCCATATTATTATTTTTTAACAATTTCTTAGTGATTTCTTCCTCAGTACTTCAACTCTCCTTTTGTTCTTTTTTTTTCTTTCTCTTTTATGGTTGCCATGTTCTTTGGAAGCTTGTTTAGACCAAGTTAATGGCCTTTTAGGCTTCCTCCATGTGAATAGGAGTTCACTTTTTAAATAAGAAGAATTACATGTCACAGAGAGGCATCAGGATTTTAGAGATGCTTAGGTGGGGCATGGCCAAAAACAGGTTGGGAACCACTGCTCTAAGTATTGGAAAATTTATTCCCACTTTGTGATCTTGGAAAAATAAAATGTGGCGTGCATTAATGGACACATTTGGAGTCCATTGTTTGGGGCATAGCACCAATCACTGCTCAGGTTCTGATTAGATTGGAGCTGGGAAGGGAGAGCTGAGGAGGGTCAGTGGGGAGCTGTGGGAAACCGGATCTGAGGGGCTGTGTGACAGGATAGTTCTGTGGTTTCAGCCAGGGAGGCACTCTGAGCAGCTGGAAAGATGAGAGGATCTTAGATGCAAAGATGAAGGAACATGTGGATTTTGTTATGGGTCATGAATTGATATTTTGGAGAGAAACAGAGCTTGGAATTCTTCTCAATTCTCTGGGCTGCAGGACCAGGTGCCTCTAGTTCTTGCGCAGGCGGGCCCTTTGGTTGGCCCTTTGGTGCCCAGGCCCAGCTAAACCACCAGCACTTTTGAGTAAAGCAGTCTTTTCCTCATGTGCAGGATGCTGATTTCAAAAAGAAAATGCAAATCCTGGCTCAACTCTCAAGTGGCTCTGAGTAGGTTATTAATCGATCATTAGAACATTAGAACATTAGAAAGGTAATGCTATTTGTTATCTAATTTTAGAAACTTATAGAAAATAAAAGGAAAAAATACCCTAAATCCCATCAGAGATAACATTTGAAATGGTAGCATTTTCCATTTAGTCTTTCCCCTCTAGGCTACACATGCACACACGCGCACACGTGTGCATGCACACATACAGTACATATACATAAAGTTTTATCCACCTTCAAAAACACTGATTTGTGCCATTAGTCTTCGGTTGCAGGCTTTTAATGGTGGTGTAACATTGGATCCACAAGCTGGGTCAGAGAGGAAATGTGGGGGCAAACAATTACAAATGGAAGTTTTCTTTCTGATTCTTATCAATCAACTAATCAATGTTGGTGATTTTAATTTAAACATCATTGCACTGCGCAGTTAACATCTGTCCGGCATGTCCAGGACAAAAGTCTCCCAGTCATTGTTTTTCCTAAATGCCTGATTGAAACCCAGTTATGCGCCGTCAGTGGCGTCCCCCTCATCTACCACTCGTTAACCATATCAAAAATGGAAATGAGTTCAGTTTGGCATAACTCATAATGTCATTTGGGAAGGAGGCAGAAGGAGCTGCGCCAACATTAATGTGCACTGTGTGAATAATTTACTTTAATTTCAATTACAGCACCAGGATGAGATGTAGGAAACCTTTCCTGTGGCTGCTCTAAGTCAGGGATTTAACTTGGTTAGCAGAACAATTTAGATAGCTCAGGGACCAAAATTTGGAGCCAAGATGTTATGGGTAAGAATACAAAATAAATAGTAATCTATGGTGTCTGCGGGCTTCACAATAGGAGAATTAAAAGCCAGGAGGAAAACAACAGGCCAATTCCTACGGCTGAAAGCTGTAAAGTAGCAGCTTTTATGAAGGGCATGTAGAAAATGAAGAATAAAATGGGTCAAGGATAGCTCCGGAGACTAAATGAAATGGAGGTCAGAAGAGTGTGCATTCCGTGGGAGGTGACGGAGGCAAGAAGCACCGCAGAATACACACCCTGCCTTTGTGGCTCAGAGATTCAGGCTGTCTCTGATCCAGACTCTTACCTTTGCTAATTATCTGAAACTTTTAGCCAATTTTATTCAAAGTCTCCCAGAAAAATAACCAGTGTTTTCTAGGTTAATAAAGCTGATTCTACCATATTTCTAATTCATTATTTCTCTGTTACTTTTAAGTGTTCTTTTGCTAGCTTTTCTCTCTTCTCAGAAGCCTGTTGATGCTGAAATTTATGTTTTACTTGCACAGTCTTTTAATCAAGCCTGATCCAATTTGGTATTAGCTAAGTCCTTCTCTGTACCGGCACCAGCAACACCGATGTTTGGGGTACTTTTTAATATGTAATGTTTTATTGGCCACTTTCTTACATTCAAGATTTATCTAAAAGTCAGGAGCAATGCAAAGACACGTAGCAGACAAACATGCAGTCAGGGCAATGCGAACATTACATTCATTTTCAAAGATTGCAATGTGGAAATGTTCTGTGGTAATCTAGTAAGTAGAACATGAGCTGGTAATAAAGGCCGTAGCCCCCAAGTCGACTGCCTATTTTTAGCCACCACAACCAGTCCAATTATGTGGCTGAATGAGGTTAATATGTGAGTGACGCAAACCATATTCAATCTCATTCATTTAGAATACACTTTACTCATTTAGGCTATTTTATTCATTTAGGATATACTTTGTTCACATGAATGCTATTATATATTTATGAAAGCAGAAATAATATTGAATATACTTTCAAAATATTTAGAGGTATGATTAATTCAGGTTTTATATTTTAACAAAGCAGATCTAGTCATCAGTCACAGGGGTTGGCAAACTCAGGTCCTTGTGCCAAATCTGCCCCATCACCTGGTTTTGCAAATAAAGTGTCATTACCGCAATATAAAAACATGCATGTCTCTATGTTTTCTGTGACTGCTTTTGGCTAAAAAAGCAGAGATGAGTGATTGCAACAGAGACTGCATGGTCCGCTCCTCTGCAGGAAAAGTTTGCCAGTCTCTAGACTGGCTGAGACTACACACACTCACTCACTGAGGGACAAAGTGACTAATGTTACTCAGACACTCTTCCAGCATTTATCCAACCAGATACTACAGAGTGGCTCTTCTCCACGCTAGGAGCAAAACACAATAGAAACAAGATCTCTACTCTCTTAGTAACAGGAAATCACCAGGAAACAGAGTGTTTGCCGTGCTTGGTAAGAGCAGGCATAAGCAGGCCTCAAAGGACCAGAGGGTACGTATCCGGATCCAGACAGAGAAAAGCAGCTGTGCTGGAATCCCGTTGTACCCATTTCTTTTGCAAAAGGGCTGAGCAAGGAGAGGGGATTGGAGCCTCTTCCTGACCGGGGGCGCCAGCGTTGGGGCTGGCACTGCCCCTGCCAGCACGGAAGGAGGAACAGGGGCTCCTCATTCTGCGCTAGACACCTCCGAGGGAATGACATGCTCGCCCATGCCCTCTCCACCTCTCGCACTCTAAATTTCTTTCTGTTTCCATCTAACTGTTCAAAACAAAATTTCTGAGGGTGAAAGTAAAAATGTCAGGTATCACAATTTCAAATGTTGAAGAATTACAGGAAATTTTAGAATCTCTGAAGACTATCACGGCCAGCCTTCCTGTACAGAGGATTGTTGTGGATTTTTATGGCCTGTTGTTCTTGATGCATTTGTTTGACTTATTTTCATGGAATGCTTTTGTCTAAAGATGAGTGGAACTCACACCATTATTTTCAAGTGACAAGTACATTCATGGTTTATTCACATATGCTTTAACTTTACATATTCAAACCTTTCAAGTAAAAATCTTGAAAGCATCAATTTTACTGCTCTTCACTACACTTAATATACCTTCTCATGCCACTTGCCCTATGAAAGTCAGTAAATGCATAGCAAGGGTAGTGGCGTCATATGAATCATCACCTGGTTTCATTTATTCATGCAAATACATTTTTAACAACTTCCACTTTTCTCTCCTCATCCTCCAATAATGAATTTTAAAATCCATAATTAAAAGAGAAACATTCATCAAAAAATGTCTGCTTCATTCCCTATTTAAAAAAATGCAATTATACCTGGGCAAAAAAACATAACCGTGGAAGTGGTTATCAAGTCTCAATTGTCTGATATAGACAAATCTCGTGGTTTCAAAGCTGGGCAGAAGAATTTAAGACACTTAAAGTAAAAGGGCAAGCGGAACCTCCATATTGTTCTCCATAGTGGCTATAACAATTTACATTCCCACCAGCAGTGAATGAGGGTTCCTTTATTCCCACAACCTCTCCAACACTTGTTAGTATTTGTCTTGTTCATAATGGCCACTCTAACAGGTGTGAGGGGGCATCTCCTTGTAGTTTTGATTTGCATTTCCCTAATAGCTAGTGAAGTTGAGCATCTTTTCATATATCTGTTGGCCATTTGTATGTCTTCTTGGAAGAAGTGTCTGTTCAGGTCCTCTGCCCAATTTTCAATTGGATTGTTTGTTTGGTGTTGAGTTGTATGAATTCTTTTATATTTTGGATATTAACTCCATGTCAGAACTGTTGTTTTTAAATATTTTCTCCCATTCAGTTGGTTGCCTTTTTGTTTTGTTGACAGTTTATTTGGCTGTGTAGAAGCTTTTTAGTTTGATATGGTCTCATTCATTTATTTTTGCTTTTACTTTCCTTGCCTTTGGGGTCAAATTCATAAAATGTTCTCTATGACCAAGGTCCATGGGTTTAGTCCCTATATTTTCTTCTATGTAACTTATTGTTTCAGAGCTTATATTTTAGTCTTCGATCCATTTTGAATTAATTTTTGTACATGGGGACAAACTATAGTCTGGTTTCATTCTTTGGTATGTGGCTCTCCAATTTTCCCAGCACCATTTATTAAAAAGGCTTTTTTTTTCCATTGTATGTTTTTGGCTCCTTTGCCAAATGTCTTTGCTCATATGCATCTGGATTTATTTCTGGTCTCTCTCTCTCTCTCTCTCTCTCTCTCTCTCTTTCTATCTCTCTCTCTTTAATTCTTTATTGTTTAAAGTATTACATATGTCTCCTTTTTCCCCCATTGACCTCTCCCCAGTTATCGCCAGCACATGCCCTCACCCCCTTACTCTCTGTGTCCATGGGTTATGCTTATATGCATGCATACAAATCCTTTAGTTGATTTCTTACCAACGCCCCCCCTCCCCTGCCACCTTCCCTCTGAGGTTGGATGGCCTGTTCAATGTTTTTATGTCTCTGGATCTATTTTAGTTCATCAGTTTATGTTGTTCATTATATTCCACAAATGAGTGAGATCATGTGATATTTATTTTTCTCTGACTGGCTTATTTCGCTTAGCATAATGCTCTCCAGGCCCACCCATGCAATTGCAAATGGTAAGAGTTCCTTCTTTTTTACAGCAGCGTAGTATTCCACTGTGTAGATTTACCAGTTTTTGGTGTGTTTTTTTCCTAAAGTTCTGTTCCATTGGTGTGTGTGTGTTTCTGACAATATCATGCTGTTTTGATTATCGTATCTCTGTAGTATAATTTGAAGTCACTGAGTGTGATACCTCCAGGTTCATTCTTTTTTCTCAGGATTTCTTTGGCTCTTCAGGGTCTTTTGTGGTTCAATATTAAATTAAGAACCCAGCAACCCTCTTCTGGGTATCTACTCCCAAAATTTGAAAACATTTATTCACAAAGATATATGCATCACTGTATTCATTGCAACATTATTTATGGTGGCCAAGACATGGAAACAACCTAGTGTTCCTCAATAGATGATTTGATAAAGAATATGTGGTACATATACACAATGGACGACCACTCAGGCAGAAGAAAGGATGATATATTGTCATTTGTGACAACATAGACGGACCTTATGAATATCATGCTAAGTGAAATAAGTCAGAAAACCTAAGAACCATATAATTTTGCTCATGTGTGGGATATAAAACTGAAAGCAACAAATGAACAAACAAACAAAAAACAAACAAAAACTCATAGACACAGATAGCACGATGGTGGTTATAAGAAAGAATGAGTGTGGGTGGGTAGGAAAGTGTAATGAGGTCAACAATATGTTTCTGATTTCACTTTGGGTGATGAGCACACAATGCAATATACAGGTTATGTATCATAGAATTATGTACCTGAAGCCTATATAATTTTATTAAACAATTTTTTAATAAATTTAATTTAAAATAAATGTAAAATAAAGGTTAAAAAAAAGGCAGGGCAAGTTCATCACTAATCACATTTCACTGATAAGGTGCAATAGCTAAGAGACCTAGAAGAACAGACACAGTTTCTGTCTCTGTAGAGGTCCAGGGTGAGTGTGGGCTGCTTTGCTCTGCAGTTATTCAGGAGTCAGATTTCTTCTACTTTGATTTGTCACCAACTGCATTTTGGAGAAGTTTGGATGACCATGTTCTGGTGATAAAAGCTGGCTGGATCGGAGATGCGTTTCCTCACCCCAGGTTTCCATACTCTCAAGTTACTATAATTTTCTTACTTCCTGGAAGTGAAACACTAGTCTGGTCCATATTAAAAGTGAATCTATTTTCATACTTAGGACCATATCCATGCACTTATTCTACTTCCTCTTTAGCCTTCTCATGTTTCCATCGACTTTATCAGTTTTATTATCAATGTATTTATATTGTCAAATATCTACTATTCTGTTATGTTTATTCCTGCCTGCTCATCTTAGGTCTCCATGTGCATGTGTTTGTGCTTTTCCTAAGATCTTATGTTGTTGTCTGACACTTGCCCTTTCCTCAGCAAGATTCTGGGGGAATAATACTGTGAGTTTTTGTACAAATTTCACTATTTCTGCAGCCTGTACTTTGAATACCAATTTGTCTTGGGATAAGGCTTCCTGTTTATTCTTTGAATATTTAAAATATGATGTTTAACATTTTCATCTTGATAAGTAAAATGTCAATCTGGTTTCTTTCCATGATTAATGGCTTGGTATTTTTGCCGAGATGTCTAAAATTATTTTCTAATCTTATAGTCAGTAGTTTTATTAAGATAAGTTTAAAGTTGACTGTTCTGGTGGAATATTCCAGTAAAACAATGTTCCAAACTAGTTTCAATATCCCCTCTTCAAGAAATAGTTACCTTCAATTTTCTCATGGCTTTTGTTTGTCTTTTTCTAATTTTGTAGGTTTTTCATTTTTCAGTTGATTGTATTGCTTTGGTTTTCTAATTTTCCTTTGGGATCTGGCAAGGATACTGGATTTTTCTTGTCTTTGCCCTATATCTAGATTCAATTACTTTTACATATTTTGATTATTTATTATTCTCTATTACTCTTTTTTACCCACCTGCTTTTTTCAGCATGGCATTCCGGTATGCATCTATGTCTATTGTATTCTGTCCTTGATGGCATCTATAGTTTCCCTAATTCTTCAGCTCCTTTTGTAATACCAGGCAACAATTTCAATGTTTTTAAAATTTGTTTTACCATGTTTTTTAATGCTCTTCCATTGCGTGTTGGATCATTATTCAACCCATTTTGCTTTTTATTACTATAATACTTATCGCTTGGAGTTTTCTTGCAATTGTTTTTGTTGCCATGATTACATTAGGTGAGTGTTTATGTCTTGAAAATTGCTACATAAGAATTTTGGGTTGATCGACATAGTATCTTTGCTTCTCTGTTCAAAGCCTTTTGCCTCTCTGGCCATCTCAATTTTATTTGGCAGAAATTTCTTCTGTTCATCACCTCCAACATTCTGAGCTGCTTTCTATCTCTAAACGTTTGTCCTGTGTGTTCCATCCAGTGTTGCTCAGTATGAATTCCACTCCTAGCACTTTCTTTGACTACCCTCTTCTGTGTGTCTTTGTCATTATGAATTGGATTTAATTTTTTTAAATCCTTGGGTATCACCCTGAGTATCATCACTTATCCTATGATCCAGAGAGGGTGCGGATTAAGTCCAAAGACTGTCTTCTGAGGAATTTTCTCTTGCTCAGTAAAGCCAGTCTTTTCAGTTCTCCTCAGTCCTTCAACTAACTGGATGAGAGGCATTTACAACCCAGAGGACAATCTGCGTCTTCAGTGTTCACTGATTTAAATGTCACTCTCATCCAAAACACCCTCCAAATGGACACACAAATTAACAACACGCTGGTGTGATTCTCCTCTCAGCACTGCACGAGCAGCAACACCCATATTTTGACATGTGGATTTCCATTCAGTTGTATATATTTATATTTTCTCATACAAGTACTCTTTTACCCATAGATTATTTACAACTGTGTTGTTTAATGTCTACATGTTTAGAAAACTCTGTTTTCTTTCTGTTACTGATTTTTCGTTTGAGTCCATTTTGGCCAGAGACTCATTCTATATGATTTCAATTTATTTAAATGTGTTGAAGTTTGTTTTATGGCCCAGGATATGATCTATCTTAACAAAATGTCCCATGGGCACTTTGAAAATGTGTGCTTGTTGTTTCAGCACAGTATAATGCCATTTTCTTCTGGCCTCCACACTTTCCAATGAAAACTTTGCTGTCATTAGTTGAGTCTTTTATGGTAGTCAGTCATTTCTCTTTGGTTATTATTGAGATTTTTTTTCTACTTGTCCTTAGTTTCTGGCAATTTATTATTGTGTGTCTTGATCTGAATGTCTTTGAATTTAATCTTTTAGGGATGTGTTTCTTAAATTTGTAGGTGTTTTTCATCAAATTTGGGAAGGTTCAATGACTATTTCTCCCAGTATTCTCTGAGCACTTCTCTTTCTCCTGTTTTCTCTCTGTGAGAAGGGGCGTCTTTTGCCCTTGCTGTTGGGTGTCAGCTTCTCTGATGCTGTCAGAGGGACCTCGGTTTAATCTAAGGGAGGAATGAGCCAACCTGCGCTGCCTTCTGTTGCCAGTGAGGTGTCAGGGAATGCCAAGTCTGAGTCGCTTCTCTGTTGAGCAGAGGAACTTCAATCCTCCCAGGTCTGGTCTCTCACGCCAGTTCTTCTCATGTCCTTTTAGTTTTGTCCTCTGACTGTCTCTTGTATTATTTCAAGTATTTATAGATGTACTTAGGAGGGAGGACCAGAAAGAAACAGGCCTGGACATTTTGTGTGGTCCAGAAATCTGTTTTTGTTTTTGGAGTTTCTTTTTAATGAGGTTTGGGGATATTATATATAATATTCTGCCATCAAAAATATTGCCCTCACAGAAAATCCAGATTATTCAAATATATTTGAAAGTTTGAGAAAAATAAAGTGATGAGAGAGGATTCAATTTGGTATCTGAAGAACTGAATGAATGGTAGCCCATTAATTGAGATAGTGAAAAATTGAGGGAAGCCAGGCAGACTAGAAGTTTATTAAGGGCTTTGTTTACACATGCAAAGTTTTAGGTACTCATCAGTCAACAATGTTGGGAGCAGTCAAATAAAGAGGTTATTATATCACTCTAGAGTTCATGGTAGTGGTCTAGTTTAAATAAATGAATTTTGGAGCTACCATGTACATGCAGGAATGATATTAAAATAGTAAATGTTGAAATATTATGTGTACATAGTAGCAGTAAGCCGAGTTGTTTGATGTTGGTTCCCCCAAGGTTAGAAGCCTACCCAGTCACTTGCTGCTGTTTGTGTCTATTAGCCTTTCCAAGGATGGAGGTGATTATATCTAATTTCAAAAACTGAGTATAATTGTGTCGCTAAGCAATTCTATGGAATCCAGAGAGTGGAGATTCACTTGTTTAGAACTTTGTCACTCCAGAATTTCACCCCGTTCTTATTCAAAATGACAGTGGATGTTTATTCAAAATGCTGAGAAGAGTAAATAAAGCATCAAGAACAGGCTTGCCAAATTACCATTTTTGTGTAGGACACAGAACACACAGATGTTCCTGGAAGCAAGAGGGTGACCTTGAGCATTGTTGGTTCAGTCAGAGGATGAGACCGGCAGTTGTCTCCTTCCAAACAGAGAACAGTAGGGCACAACCCCAGGCTCTGCGAGCACCAAGGTCCACTCACACATCGTCTTTAGTTGCCATTGCAGTCTAATAAAAGAGTGGGACTTAAGCACTGTTTTTTTTTTCTTTCTTTCAGGAAAACAACTAGTCTTTGGGAAATTGGGCCTATCCAGTTTTAGGCAAATATTGTTGGGGGCTTTTTGTAAAAAGTTTAAGATGAAAGCAAACTACTTGTAATTTCAGAGCAGGCCAATACATTAACAGAAGTTCATTATGGAAAAGTCATTGCAAATAGGTATTTTACAATGACACTGCAGTTTTTTAAAAAATATACAGCTCTAAATGCTAATTTGAGAGGAAATGTGTGAATAAAGATGGCAATGGGAGGGATTGGGAGCCTATAACATTTCCAGTTTTTTGTATATACTACCTTAAAAAAACACAAAAGAATTTCAGTCAACTAAAAGGTAAAAACGAAAATCTCAATTACAGCAATGGGAAAACCCTGGCTGTAATGTTGCAATGCTATCTTAGAATATATTTATTTGCCACTCATTTGCACCACATTTATTTTGTTTTCTTAAACTACACACAATAACCATTTTTAGCAATCAAAAATCAATTTATTTAAATATATATGTCAATATTTTATTTTAGTATAAATAAAAAATGGAATTAAGGTATTTCTTTCCACAATCTATTTGGTTATTTTGAAATTTCTTTGTGAAATTGATGATACTAACTTTTTTCTTTAACTTTTTTCTTCTCACCCTTCCCTTCCTTTTGCTCTTCTTAATTTCCAGTGTCTAGACTTGCTCGCTTTGCCGACCTACTCTGCCTTGTGTGATGCTAATTAATATCTTGTTTCTAAGCCCCCTTTGCTATACTACAAAAGGAAAACAAAATATAATCCAGAGCCACAGGTGAAACTAATGGTGCGTCCAGATCTTCTGTGATCACAGAGCATGGTAAACTCCTTTGAGGCAAAGTTTAAAACATGCAGTGCATCTAGATTTCGTGATTAAATTTTGAAGCCAAATGTTTTTATTTCCTATGAAATTTGTAGCATCCTTCAGAGTTGTAGAATGTTTGTTTTGTTTAAAGCAACATTCTCTCTGATTGCTGAAGCATTTCACTCTAACATGTTACACCAAATCAACCTACTTTTCATTTTCCATCTTTTATTTCTTTTTTCTGAGAACAGTCAGCAAAAATTGTATTCTAAAGCACCCTAAGAACAAGGGCATTGATCTCCCCAGTTGGAATTTTAGGCCACCTTCCCCTTGTCACTCTCAGCTGTAATTTAAGATATCAGCTTTAAATTATTTAGTGGCTTATAAGTATAAATAATTCACCAGTCAACAACCAAGGTGACAGCCCATTAATCAGCTGCGAGCGTGCACACAGGTGTCAAGCTGAGGTCTGCAGTGGCCTGAGTTCTGATGAGTTTGACGTGCTTAGAGCAATTCTGCTCTCCTTTCCCTCCCTAAGATGTGACCCATCTTGCTTGTGGACTGAATTAATTGGGCCTCAAATTAAGAGGTTGCTCAAGAACTCTAACCTTCAGAGATGGAACCAAAGTTTGTTCCAAGTGTGGATGCAATCTCAGCTTTTCTGGTGCTAAGTGGTTGCAACTGTGCTGTGATATAGCCAGGAGAAATGTGTGGCAAACGTAGATTAAGTGATATAATTTTAAAAGAATATTTCTTTACAAAGAAAGTTGTGATTTTTTGAAATAAAGAAAGTATGGTAATGATAAATGTTTATTTTTATCTTCTTGTCTCGGGTTTTATGTGTTAATTGATTTTTTTTCAGTAGTTTTGTTCCCTTTCTGCATCCATGTGTGCTAATGAAAACATGGTAGCTCCTTTCTATAACCTTTGGGCATTATTTTTATAGTTCAGGTAATTTATCAGGTTTTTTCCCAATGATATTGTTACTCTCCTAAGTCTCTTTAACCTCATAAAGATGTACATCAACTTCCTATCAAAATCATAACTTATGATAATTTAAAATCCAATTCAAAATTTGTACAGCAGAGGAATGAGGATATCCTGTTGGTAAAATTACAGACTCTCTGCAGCAGGGTGACTAGGAAAACACAAATACCGTGTGGCTATGCAGACCATCCTGTTGTATAATACGATACAGAGAAGAAAACAACAGAGTGGGTACTGTGGTCACCTCTAATTACTCTTCACTTCCAGTTTCTCTCCCAGTAACTCTCTGAGAGCACAAAGTCTCAAAATTTTAAACTCTTTCCTCTCCAACATCTGCACACAATAACCACCCACACACATCCAGAGTGTTTTAGTCAACTACAAAGTAAAGAAAATATTGGTGAGAGGCATCTCCATGAGGCAGAGCCCGCTGGTGTCACCGTCGGGCCGAGCCCCGATGGGTCAGAGTTTCACTATGGCTGGAGAAGGACATTCCTTTCTCAACTCTGAGTTTCATTTAAAATCCTAGATCACAGATTGCAATTTGTGTCCAAACTCTTTCAATGTCATCATGAATTCAGTCCATCTAACTTTTGCCCAGGTAGCCACAGCAGCTGTGGCGAAGTGGAGTCCAAAGTTCATACTGGAATTTTATTTGGATGATTTTGTCAGCAGCAACTTGGGCCCTGTACCTAGGACCTCTCCTCAGTCTTCATAGTCTGTAAATCTTTACCTTTGCTGAAGAAATCCTCACTAAACAGGTTTTTTGTCAGTTTCCACAGACTCAAAATATCCTATATAATAAAAGCCTAATATGCTAAGTGTGCGGTCATCTGGTCATCCGGTCTTTTGTTCAACCAATCAAAGTGTAATGTGCTAACCTTCCGAGATGGAACCAAAGTTGGTTCCAACTGTGGATGCACTATGAGCGTAATGTGCTAATGATATGATGCCTCCTTTGTCAAATACTAATTGAGTGTAATGACTTGGGTTGATTTCTGGATTCTCTGTTCTGTTCCATTGATCTATATGCCTGTACTTGTGCCAGCACCAGGCTGTTTTGATTATAGTGGTTGTGTAGTATAACTTGAAATCTAGTATTGTGATTCCTCCAACTTAGTTTTTCTTTCTCAAAATCGTTGTAGCTATTCGGGGTCTATTTTGATTCCATATAAGTTTTTTGAGTATTTGTTCTAGATCTGTAAAATATGCCATTGGTATTTTAATAGGAATTGCATTGAATCTGTAGATTGCCTTAAGTAGTATGGATATTTTAATGATGTTGATTCTACCAATCCATGAACATGGTATATTCTTCCACTTGCTTCTATCTTCTTCCATCACTTTTTTCAACGTCGTGTAGTTTTCTGAGTACAGGTCATTTGCCTCCTTGGTTAAGTTTATTCCTAAGTATCTTAATTTTTTTTGTTGCAATGGTAAGTGAGATTTTTTTGTTTAGTTTTTATTTCTGTGAATTAATTATGGGTATATAAAAAAGCCAATGATTTTTGGTTATTGATTTTGTATCTTGCTACATTACCAAATTCATTTATTAAATCTAGTAGTTTTTTGATGAAGTCTTTAGGGTTTTCTATGTACAATATTATGTCATCTGCAAATAATGAGAGTTTTACTTCCTCCTTTCCAATTTTGATGCTTTTTAATTTTTCTTCTTGTCTGATCACTGTGGCTAGGACTTCTAGTACTATGTGAATAAGAGTTCTGAAAGCAGCCTAACTGGTTTGGCTCAGTGGACAGAGTGTCGGCCTCAGACTGAAGGGTCCCAGGTTCAATTCCAGTGAAGGGCATGTACCCTGGTTGTGGGCACACCCCCAGCAGGGGGTGTGCAGGAGGCAGCTGATTGATGTTTCTCTCCCATTGATGTTTCTAACTCTCTATTCCTCTCACTTCCTCTCTGTAAAAAATCAATAAAATATATTTTTTTAAAAAAGAGTGTTGCAAGCAGACATCCCTGGCTTGTTCCTGTTCTTAGGGAAAATGCTTTTAGTTTTTGCAAATTGAATATGATGCTGGCTGTAGGTTTGTCATATAGAGCCTTTATCATGTTGAGATGTGCTCCCTCTATTCCCACTTTGCTGAGAATTTTTATCAAAAATGTTTTTCCTGCATCTATTAATATGATCATGGGATTTTTGTCTTTTAATTTATTTATGTGATGTATCATGTTTATTGATTTGTGAATATTGTACCAGCCTTGCATCCCTGGATTAAATCCCACATGGTCATGGTGTATGATCTTTTTAATATATTGCTGGATCTGATTTGCTAATATTTTGTTGAGAATTTTAGCATCTATGTTCATCAGGGATATTGGCCTGTAATTATCTTTCTTTGTAGTGTCTCTTTATCTGATTTTGGGATTAAGATAATGCTGGCTTCACAGAAAGATCTTGGAAGTGCTCCTTCCTCTTGAATTTTCTGAAATAGTTTGAGGAGTATAGGTGTTAGTTCTTTGAATGTTTGGAAAAACTCCCTCTGTGAAGTTGTCTGGACCCGGGCTTTTGTTTGCTGAGAGTTTTTTTTATTTATTATTATTACTGCTTCTATTTCATCAGTTGTTATTGGCCTATTCAGGTTTTCTGATTCAGTTTTTGGAAGATTGTATTGTTATAGAAATTTGTCCATTTCATCCACATTGTCCAGCTTTTTGGCATACAGTTTTTCATAATATTTTCTTACAATCCTTTGTATTTCTGTGGTGTCAGTGGTTACTTCTCCACTTTCATTTCTGATATTATTTATTTGGGTCCTCTCTCTTTGTTTCTTGGTTGGTCTGGCTAATGGTTTATCAATTTTGTTTCAAAGAACCAGATCTTGGTTTCATTGACTTTTTTGTATTATTAATTATTATTTTTTTTAGTCTCTATGTTATTTATTTCTGCTCTAATCTTTATTATTTCCTCTACTTACTCTTGGCTTTTCTTGTTCTTTAAGTTGCAGGGTTAAATAGTTTATTGTTGATTTTTCTTGTTTTTTGAGGCATGCCTATAGTCCTATGAACTTCCCTCTCAGGACTGCTTTTGTTGTGTCCCAGAGATTTTGGCTTGTTGTGTGTTAGTCTTCATTTGTTTCCAGAAAGTTTTTGATTTCTTTCTTGATCTCATTGGTAACCCATTTATTGTTTAATAAGATGCTATTCACCCTTCGTGTGTTTGAATGTTTTGAGGTGTTTTTACTATAGTTGATTTCCAATTTCATGCCATTGTGATCTGAGAAGATGCTTGATATGATTCAATCTTCTTGAACTTGTAGAGACTTGTTTTGTGTTCTAACATGTGGTCTATCTTTGTGAAAGACCCATGTGCACTTGAGAAGAATGTATATTCTGTTGCTTTGGGGTGAAATATTCTATAAATGTTAATTAAATCCACCTGATCTAATGTGTCCTTTAGAGTCACTGTTTCCTGTTAATTTTTTGTCTGGAAGATCTATCCAGTGATTCAGCAGGGTGTTAAAGTCCCCTACTATGATTGTACTATTATTGATCTCTCCTTTAAAGTCCTCTAGAAGATATAGAAGATATATAGACAGCATATCATTGTGTCATGTTTTTGTATCCATTTAGCTACGTTATGCCTTTTGATTGGAGCATTTAATCAATTTACATTTAAGGTTATTATTGATAGGTACTTATTTATAGCCATTTTAATTCTGTATGGCTAGGTTTCTCTCTCTGTTTCTTCTTGTCATTACAGCAGTCCCTTTAGCATGTCTTGTAATGCTGGCTTGATGGTGATGTACTCCTTTAGCCTTTTTTTTTTTTTTTTTTTTTTTTTTTGTCCAGAAAGCTCTTTATTTGACCATCTATTTTGAATGATAGCCTTGCTGGGTATAATAATCTTAGTTTCAGGTCCTTGCTTTCCATTACCTTGAGTACTTCATGCCATTCCCTTCTGGCCTGTAGAGTTTCTGATGATAATTCAGGTGTCAGCCTTATGGGAGTTCTTTTGTAGGTAACAGTTTGCTTTTCTCTTGCTGCTTTTAGGATTCTCTCTTTGTCTTTAATTTTTGGCATTTTAATTATGATTTAAATGGGCATGGGCCTATTTGGGTTCTTCTTATTTGGGGTTCTCTGTGCTTCCTGAACTTGTGTGACTTTTTCCTTTACCAGGTTAAGGAAGTTTTCTGCCATTATTTCTCCAAATACATTCTCTAAACCTTGCTCCCTTTCTGCCTCTTCTGGCTCATCTGCTATTCTAATATTGTTAGGTTTCAAGTTGTTCCACAGCTCCCTTAAGCTGTCTTCCTGGCTTTCAATTTATTTTTTTTTGGTTCGCTGATTGAATGATTTTTTTCAACCCTGTCTTCTAATTCACTATTTCGATCCTCAGCTTCCCCTAATGTACTGTGTATTCCTTCCAATGTGTTCTTTTTTTTAATTAAATTTTATTGGAGTGACATTACTCATCATGAACATATAGGTTTCATGTGTGGATTACTAATTTACTTATACTTATCTGTATATAAGGCCATGTGCCCACCACCCAAAGTCAAATCTTCTCCTGTCATGTCATATTAGGAACACTTTCTCTCCCCACACTCCTCCCTCTGGCAACCACCATACTGTTATTTGTGTTCATAAGTTTTAGTTTTATATTCCACATATGAGTGAAATCATATAGTTCTTAGCTCTTTCTGTCTGACTTATTTCACTTCACATAATGTTCTCAAGGTCCACCCATGTGGTTGTAAATGATGCTATTCCAGCCTTTCTTGGCTGAGTAGCATTCCATTGTGTATATGTGCCACATCTTCTTTATCCAGTCCTCTATAACAGGGCACTTTGGCTGTTTTCAAGTCTTGGCCACCATGAATAATGCTGCCATGAACATAGGGTGCATATATCTTTGCATATAAATGATTTTGATTTTTTCAGGTATATAACAGGAGTGGGGTTGCTGGGTCATATGGTATCTCTATTTTTAATTTTTTGAGGAATCGCCAGACTGCTTTCCATAGTGGTTGTACCATCTACATTCCCATTAGCAGTGAATGAGGATTCCCTTTTTCCCAATCTCTCTCCAACACTTGTTATTTCTTGTCTTGTTGATAATGGCCACTCTAACAGGTGTAAGATGGTATCTCATTGTAGTTTTAATTTGCATTTCCTTTATTGCCAGTGAGGTGGAACATCC
>NW_005871278.1:597704-606596 GCF_000147115.1 Myotis lucifugus
GCCACCCCCATGTGGTCATAAGATGGCCGCCCCCGTGTGGCCTCAAGATGGCTGGCAAGGAAGGGCAGTTGGGGGCAACCAGGCCAGCAGGGGAGGGAAGTTAGGGGCAACCAGGCCAGCAGAGGATGGCAGTTGGGGGCGAAATCAGGCTGGCAGGAGAGGGCAGCTGGGGGCAACCAGGCCGGCAGGGGAGGGCAGCTTGGGGCAACCAGGCCAGCAGGGGAGGGTAGGTGGGGGTGATCGGGCCAGCAAGGGAGGGCAGTTGGGGGTGATTGAACCTGCAGGGGAGGGCAGTTGGGAGTGATCGGGCCAGGAGGGGAGGGCATTTGGGGGCGATCAGGCCAGTAGGGGAGCAGTTAGGTGTCAATCAGGCTGGCAGGGGAGTGGTTACGAGGCAATCAGGCAGGCAGGCAGGCAAGCGGTTGGGAGCCAGTAATCCCAGATTGTGAGAGGGATGTCCAACTGCTGGTTTAGGCCTGATCCACAGGGATTGGGCCTAAACCGGCAGTTGGACATCCCTCAAGATTGGAAAGGGTGCAGGCTGGGCTGAAGGACACCCTCCGCCCCCCTCCAGTGCACGAATTTCATGCACCGGGCCTCTAGTCTTTTCATATATCTATTGGCTGTTTCTATGTCTTCTTGGAATAGGTGTATTTTCAGGTCCTCTGCCCACTTTTTGATTGGATTATCTATTTGTTTGGTGTTGAGTTTTACTAGTCCTTTATATATTTTGGAAATTAAACCTTTGTCAGTGCTACTCTTTGCAAACATCGTCTCCCATCTGCTTGGCTGCCTGTTTGTTTTGTTGTCTGTTTCTTTTGCTGTGCAGAAACTCTTCAGTTTGATATAGTCCCATTCATTTATTTTTTCCTTTACCTCCCTTGCCTTTGGGGTCAAGTCCAAAAAATGTTCTCTATCGCCCAGGTCCAGAAGTTGGATACCTACATTTTTTCTATGACTTACAGTTTTGGGTCTTATATTTAACTCTTTGATCCAATTTGTATTGATTTTTGTACATGGGGAAAAACTGCAATCCACTTTTATCTGTTTGCATGTGGCTTTCCAGTATTCCCAATACCATTTATTGAAGAGACTATCTTTACTCCAATGTGCATTTCTAGCTCCTTTGTCGAAAATTGTCTGTCCATAAATATGGGTTTTATAACTGGGCTCTCTATTCTGTTCCATTGGTCTGTGTATCTGTTTCTCTGCCAATACTATGCTGTTTTTATTATCATAGCTCTGTAGTATAACTGTTCTTTATTTGTGTTATTTCAGTCTTTATTTCCCCCTGCTTCTTTTTCATAGTTACTGTCATTTTTTTCATGCTGTTGAGCATCTTTCCCATCATTACTCTGAACTCTGTTTCAGATAAATTTCTTATTTCTGCTTCATTTATCTTTTCTTCTGGAGAATTCTCTTGTTCTTTCATTTTGGGGTTGTTTCTTTGTCTCCTCAGTTTGGGTTTGTGACTGTGTATTAGGTAGGTGCTCTATACCTCTCAATCTCTAGTGCAGGACAGTGTCAAATGATGTTTCTGACTAATTAGATCAGGAAAAGACTCAAAGCTTCCAGGGACCACCTCTGCCTACAGACTGATAGGATTCTGACTTGAATTGCCCCCAGGCAATCGTCCTCAGTTGTGACGAGAATTTTTTTTCAAAATGGTGGGACAGTTGCTTCTGCCTGGAGGCTAATTGTTATTTTTAGTCTCTTAAGTGGCCTCAGGGCAAGGTGCTTTCAATAGGGTGGACCAACTGTCTTCCCCTGAGGCAAGGTAAATGTCTGTGTGGGAAAGATGTCCTCCACTGCATGAGGGAATGACTTAGCACAGGAAACTGAGGTTGTCTGTCTTCTGAGCTCTAACCCCTGAGTCCCCAATCCTGGTTTCTGCTCACACAGCTTCAGTCCACTTCACCCTTACTCTGCAGGAGCACAAGATGGGTGGCTCCACAGGGAATTTTGTGTGTTGGCCCTTTAAGAGGCTGCCTGAATTTTCAGCCATCACTCCCTGGCAGACAGCACCCTGCTGCTTTTCACAGCCAGATGTTATGTGGGTACCCTTCTCAGTTCTGTTGCTCTTTACTGGAGGACCCAGCTTGGGGATTAGACCCCAGATTTCTCAGTGGCAACCCCCCACAGCTGAGATATCTTTCCAGGACTTCAGTTGCTGTCTGTGGGTGCCCAACAGCTCTTTTGTGCCTCTGCTTCTCCTACCAGTCTCTATGCAGTCTTTACTTTTGTTCCTCACGTATCAAGGTTTTCACCTGCAAGTCTTCAGTTGATTATTTAGGAAGTTTTTCTGTATTTTAGTTATAATTCCAATTTTTTCCTAGGAGCATGTCCATGCAGCGTCCACTTACTCTGTGATGGTACCATAGCTCTGTCTCTTCCTCTCGCCATTCTTGAAGGTATGAAATATTATGTCATCCACATCTAATTTTAAATTAAACCATGCAGCAATTGCTTTCCTGAGTCCTTTAAATCCAAACTACAATTCTTGGCTCCTGTACCTCTTCTCTTTCCTTAAGTCCCGGTTTTCCTGGTATGTACACTGCCCCTTAAGTTGACACTGTTTCCTTAAACTTTGTAAGTAATGGGAGAAATGACCTTGACGGGTAGCTCAGCACAGCAGAGCCAAGTATGCAAAACACGTTTAATAGAACTTGACCTCTCCATCATAAGGATTTCCTGGGGACAAGTTTTCTTTAGACCCTTTCTTACTGACAGCTCCTTAAGACCCTTCTATCTTCTGATAATCCTCATATTTTTCTTTTTCCTGAATTGTTGTTTGCTAGTCCCCCAATTGCTGTCCATTCCTGGCTGGCCACAGGAGCTGTGTCTACCTCCCACTTTATTAAGCATTACATATCAGATGCCTCTTTGTATCCACTTGTTCTATGCTGTCTCTACCCAGAACCAGAGCTTTATCAACCCAAATCTCCATCAAGAAGAGCTTATGTGTTTTTTCTATATAAAATTAACCATCATTGTAAGAGATAAATTATGCTTTGCCTCTAAAAGTCAGTTCTTTATACATAATAATTAATAAAACACATTTTCTTGAACTTAGATTTATCTTAAGCTTCACATTTACCTTAAGCTTCAGTTTATTGATGAACCTTCCTCTGTGTTTAACTCTATGCCAACTACTGCATTACCTTTATTTCTCTATATCTACTGTCTACATAGCATCTGGTACAGAATCACCATTCAAGTACTATTTGTTAAATTAATTTAATATTGAACAAGTTCATTGATGTGTATGAAAGCACAATAGTCTTAGCCAAAGAAAAAGCAATAGTGATCAATTATTTATTTCTTGGAGGAAAATGATAGCATAATCAATTATTATATCTGGTCAAAGTAAACTTAGAATATGTTTGCCATAACAAATAGCCAGTGACTGCATTAAAAAAATATTTGGTTGTTCTCATCATTGTAATATGTATCAAGTTTTCTCATTAATTATTGACAAATAACTATATATTCAGTAAATTTGAAAATATGGTTTATAAATAAAGTACATTTTTTTCTGTCCATAAGATATGGTGTTTGGTAACAGAGTAGGTGGGGAAAAAACTCTTGACATATAAGAAAAATCATGAGAGCCCTAACCGGTTTGGCTCAGTGGATAGAGCGTCAGCCTGCAGACTCAAGGGTCCCAGGTTCGATTCTGGTCAAGGGCATGTACCTTGGTTGCGGGCACATCCCCAGTAGGGATTGTGCAGGAGGCAGCTGATCGATGTTTCTCTCTCATCAATGTTTCTAACTCTCTATCCCTCTTCCTTCCTCTCTGTAAAAAATCAATAAAATATATTTAAAAAAAAAGAAAAAATCATGAGAAAGGTTATAATTTATATGAATGAAAAAACAGGTAGTTACAGAACCAAAACTGAAGGTGCACTCAAAGTGTGGCAAAATTTTATACCCACTAATAAGATCAATATCTCAGCAACACCTTCAATTTTAATAATTGTAACTTTTTTACCCCTGTTATTCAAAAAAATGAAGAACAGTATTTTAAAATGCATATGAGAAAGAAGTATTTTTTTGTAAATAATTGCTAAGAAATCTTGGATCTTTAATTATCAAATGTTATTGTGTAATTCTTAGGAATATATAATTTAATTGGGACAGGGTTCATCTATGCTTCATATAAGGCATACTTTTCAAGGGGAATAGTCTCTTAATATGTAATTTTTTCTTAAACCATAACACATTCATAAACTAAATATCTAGTTGAAACCTTTTCTAGACATTTTTCCTCCTTCTTCTTTAGAATATATTCATTAGCTATTACCAACAGTGAATACATAAAGAGATGGGACCCAGCAAGTCAATTGTGTTCAATTTTAAGAGTTCTCATAAAACTTGCAGATATTTTTTTAAATATGGAAAGTATCTAGATTTCTGAGGTTTATTAATGATCATGAATATAAGTGATTGATAATTAGTGATTTTGTATGACACTTATTATTAAAGCCTTATGAATTTTGAAGGTGAGTTGAAAGAGTAAAACTCTGGGTGATAAGGTTTTAGAATGGAAAGTGGTCTCAATGTAAAAGGCCATTGGAGTCAGAAACTGTAGGAGGTTTGCAGAGTAAGCACCTAAAGTTCCCTTTTCTAGTGCACAGAGTCACTTGAACCACTAAGACACTTCCAATCCATTTTAACAATAGGATAAGAATGTTTAGGTATTTAATTTTGTTCAGAATTAATCTCTCCACAAAATGTCAATCTAGTACTTGCAATTATACTTACACCCATTAATTTGCCTCACAATTATGTTTCTAAAAACACTCTGATGGGTGAGCATCACTAGAGACAGGCACAATCTATGTCATTGACATAAAATTAACAAAGTTTTGACAGAGCCTTGAAAACATAATCCTTTATGCCATTCATTGATCCTAGAAAATGTAAATTTTATTTTTATTCTTTGGCAAAAACTAAGTATGCAGTAAACAAAAAGTGTTCCGTGGAATGTACTAAATGAATCCCTAGGCTAGTACTACTTGTAACAGTTCTTTAATTTTTATTGAACACATTTAATGAGCATTGATGAATTTCTCATTGTTTAGTAGGCAATATTGGATTGGATTGCAATAATACAGCTCCAGATTTCAGGAATACAGTTCTACAGACATACCTTGGAAGTAATGCTGGTCTGGTTCCAGGGCTGCCACAATAAAGCAAATATCACAATAAAGTGAGTCACTTGAATTTGTCATTTCCCAGTGCATATAAAAGTTATGCTATACTATGCAATCATAATTTGTCTTAAAACAATGTACATTAATTTAAAATCCTTTATTGCTAAAAAATGATAAACATCCTCTGAGCCTTCAGCGAGTTGTCATCTTTTTGCTGGTGAAGGATCTTTCCTCAGTCCTGATGGCTGAAAACTGATCAGGGGGTAGTTGCTGAAAGTTGGGGGTTGTGTGCCAATTTCTTAAAATAAGATAATGAAACTTGCCAATCAATTGACTCTTCCTTTCACCAACTATTTCTCTGTAGTATGGGATGCTGTTTGGCAGCATTTACCCACAATAGAGCTTCTTTCACAATTGGAGTGATACTTTATTAGCCTAGTTTATGTGATATGTTAAATCCTTTCTTGTCATTTCAATAATCCCCACGGCCCTTCATCAGGAGTAGGACCATTTCTCTGTGACTCCTTGATCATGAGATGCAGCAATTCAGTCACAATTTCAGCTCAACTTCTAACTCTAGTTCTGTTGTTATTTCCATCATGTCTGTGGCTACTTCCTCCACTGATGTCTTCAACTCCTCTAAGTCAAGTTCTTCCATTGCTATTTTGATCTCTTCCCATAAATCACAAATGTTCCTAACAGATCTAGAATGGTGAATCCTTTCCAGAAGGTTTTCAATGAACGATGCACACATCTATCAGAGGAGTCATAATCTCTGACAGCTAAATGCCTTATGAAGTGTACTTCTTAAATAATAGGACTTGAAATTCAAAATTACTCCTTGATCCATGGGACTGCAGAATGGGTGCTGTTTCTGCAGGCATTAAAAGAATGTTAATCTCATTTGTATCTGTGCATCAGAGGTCTTGGGTGACCAGGTATATTACCTATGAGCAGTAATATTTTGAAAGAATTGTGTGTGTTTTTCTAAGCAGCAGTTTTTAACAGTAGATTTAAAATATTCCATAAACTATGTTGTAAACAGATACACTATCACGCCAACTTTGTTGTTTCATTGACAGAGCATAGAAGTGTTCGACTTAGCATCATTCTTAAGGGCCTTAGTCGTTCAGAATGGAAAATAAGCATTGGGCAAACTTAAAATCACCAGTTGCATTTACCCCTATCCAGTGAGTCAGCCTGTCCTGTGAAGCTCTGATGCCAGGCAGTGACCTTTCCTCTCTTGCTATAAAAGTGCCACATGGCATCTTCTTTCAATATAAGGCCACATCCACCTAAAAATCACCTCACTGATGATCTGAGTTAGATCTTCTGGATAACTTGCTGCAGTTTCTGCATCAGCATTTGCTTTCTCACCTGCACCCTCATGAAGCAACCTCTGCCAGCTTCACACTTTTCTTCTGCAACTTCCTCACTACTCTTGGCCTCCATAGAATTGAAGAGTTAGGACTTTGCTCTGGATTAGGCTTTGGCGTAAGGGAGTGCTGTGGCTGCCTCGATCTTCTCTCCCGACCACCAATACTTTCTGCATTTTCGCTTTCTTATCTTTTGTGTGTTCACTGGAGTAGCACTTTTAATTTCCTTCAAGAACTTTTCCTTTGCATTCACAACTTGGCTAACTCTTTGGTACAAGAGACCTAGCTTCCAGTTTATCTTGGCTTTTGGCATGCCTTCCTCACTAAGCTGAATCATGTCTAGTTTTTTATTGAAAGGAGAGAAATGCAACTCTTTCTTTCACTTGAACACTTAGAGGCCATAGTAGGGTTATTCATTGGCATAATTTTAATGTTGTGTCTCAGTGAATAGGGAGGCCCAATGTGAGGGAGAAAGATGGAGAACAGCCAATTGGTGGAGCAGTCAGAAGACACACACATGTATCCATTAAACTTGCCATCTTAAATTTTTAGCTTTGAAAAAATATAATAAAAATATGAATATTTGCAGATATGACCATGTATATAAACATTTTTAATTTATAACCTACATGTCTTATTATATCCTATATAATCCTATATAATAAAAGGGTAATATGCAAATTGGCCCTAACAGCAGAACAACCAGAATGACTGCTGGACCAGTCACTATGAGGTGCACTGACCACCTCTTGGTTCCTTTCCCTGGTCAGCAGGCTCCAATCGCCTGATGGCCACCCACAGCGGGGGCAGGGCCGGCAAATGGGTGGGAACAGCCAACCTCTCGGTCCCTTCCCCTGACCATCTGGCCCTGATCACCCGATGGCAAATGGAGAAGTGGGGGTGGGGGGGAGGGGCCAGCTGAGGGCAACTGGGGAAGATGGCCCTGATTGCAGGTCAAGCCTAGGGACCATACCCATGCACGAATTTCATGTGCCAGACCTCTAGTGTCTTTAATAGTTACTGGATGCTTGTATAAAATTCACCTGCATTTCTCTGTACCAGCAATAAACCAGTAAAATATTTTCAGATAACACTATTATCTTAATATCAAGAAGCAACAAATGTCTAAAAATAGATTTACCAAGTTATAGATAAGGAGGTAGCATAAATTTCTTATAGATATCATTGAGACAAATTATTGTATGTGAATTGAGAAAATTCAACATTGTAAAGATATGAATTCTCTCCATATTCATTTGTTTAATGTCATCCCCTGAAAATCTTAACAAGAGTATTTAGAATATTTTTGTGAATATACTAAATACTAAAATTTATATAGAAATGCACATGGCCAAGAATAGTTCAGGCAATCATGAGAAAGAACAAAGTTGAAGTTCTTTACTTCTAGATATAAATAAGCAATAGTTAAAACAGTATGGCATTAGCTTAAAGAAATACGAATAGACCAATGAGGTAAAATAAAGAATGTAGAAACATATCCATAGATATATGTGAACATTTATGACAAAGTTGACATTCTAAAATAGTGAGTAAAGCTTTAATAGTCTTCTCAATAAATGTTAGTAGGTCCATTTGCTCTTCATATGAGAAAAAAAGAAGACTGGCCCTTGTCTCACACCACACACAAAAATGAACTCTAAACAGATCTAATCATGAAAATTTAAAAATCATAAAGCTTCTAGGACACAACATAAGACAATATGTCTACAGCCATGAGCACAGACAACAACTTCTGACATAAGACACAAATCCTATTAACCATAAGGAAAAGTTTGGCAAGCCAGGCTATATTAAAAGTAATAAATTCAATTCTTCAAAATATATTAATCTACACTAATAAAAGCCTAGGTGGCCCTCGTGCCCTTGCGCCCTCGCATGATGCCCTCACATCATCAAAAGATGGCCGCCACAAGATGGCCAGCAGAGGAGGGAAGTTGTGGGTGATTAGGCCGGCAGGGGAGGGCAGTTGTGGGCAACCAGGCCTGCAGGGGAGGGCAGTTGGGGGTGATCGCGCCGGCAGGGGAGTGGCTAGGGGGCATTCAGGCTGACAGGCACAAGCAGTTAGGGGCAATCAGGCAGGCAAACGAGCAGTTAGGAGCCAGCAGTCTCAGATTATGAGAGGGATGTCCAACTGTCGGTTTAGGCTCAATCCACAGGGATCGGGCCTAAAACGACAGTTGGACATCCCCTGAGGGTTCCCAGATTTGAGAGGGTGCAGACCAGGCTGAGGGACACTCCCCTCGCACCCCCCATGCACGAATTTCTTGCACCTGGCCTCTAGTATATTAATAAGAGAAAAAAAGCTGAAAACACTAACAACACATGTATCTGAAAAAAAA
>NW_005871278.1:606696-616875 GCF_000147115.1 Myotis lucifugus
ATGCAAATTAACTGTCACTCAGTCACAAAGATGGGGGCACCCATAGCCACAAGATGGTGGTGCCCAGTCCTCTAAGCCCTGCCGGACACTTCCAGTCCCGGAGGGTGACTGTTGAGATCGGACAGTGTGAGCAGCCTGGCGGAATGCTTGCTTCATCACCGCAGCAAGTACAATAAATTTGGCTCCAAAACAGCCTGTTTCTTGGCGAGTCCGGGCAGGAGGGGGTCCTGAGAGCTTTTCTGCTGGCTGCTCAGGAAACAGCGCTGACACTGCTGAGGGGGCCATTGGGGAGGAGGCGGTAACTGCTGCTGCAGAACTAGAGCGGAGGAGGCCAGGGAGCAGAGTGGAGGAGGCAGGGGAGCCGGAGTGGAGGAGGCAGGGGAGCTGGAGCAGAGGAGGCAGGCCTCCATGGGAGCTGGAGCAGAGGAGGCAGGGGAGCAGGAGCGGAGGAGGCAGGTCTGCCTCTGCTCCTGCAGGGGCAGTGGGTGAGCTGCAGTTCAGGAGCCTCCAGGAATGGCAGCGCCCGGCCATCCAGTGCTGCATCCAGTCCCTGAGGCATGCCCATCAGTGCTGCAGCTGTCCTGACAGAAGATGAGGTGTGTTGTGCAGCACACCAAGGGCTGCCAGCACAAGACCAATGGAGGTTGCAGAGTGTGCAAGCAGTTCATGGCCCTTTGTTGCTACCATGCCAAACACTGCCAAGAAAACACATGCCCCATTCCCTACTGCCTCAACATCAAGCAGAAGCTCCGCCAGCATAAGCTACAGCACTGCCGGCAGCACGCGTAGCTCATGCGCCAGCGGATGCCACCATCAACACCTGCACTGTGCCTCAGCCAAGTCTGTGTTCCCCTCCTTCAGCACCACCCTGGCCCCCCACACTGCATCCCAACACACCCTGGACACTACAGCCCCAACTATGCCTCAGACCTCACCTGTGAGCATGTCACTAGCTGACTTCTCCAGTGTGGCCAGAACTCAGCCCCCCACCACAGTTTGCACTGGGAAGCCCACTAACCAGGTGCCAGCCCCACCACCCACCACCCAGGCCCACCTTTAGCAGTGGAGGTGCCCGGCAGATTGCACGTGAGCTGCAGCAGCAGCAGCACCTGTACTGGGTGAGCACCAACAACAGTATCTCCCTGAGGTACAGTGACCTCTGAGAGCCAGATGGCCCCATGGGCCTGAATGTGACCCAACCAGGTCAGTGGGCCTGTTATTCTGTCCCCTGAGCCCTGGCAGTGGCAGATGCCACCCATCCCCCAGCAACAGCCAATGTGAGGCATGCCCAGACCCGTGATGTCTATGCAGACCCAAGGTGCAGCCACCTCAGAACATCTCTCCAGGTGCCCTGCAGGACCTGCTGAGGACCCTGAAGTCTCCCGGCTCCCCCAGCAGCAGCACGTGCTCAACATCCTCAAGTCAAACCCTCAGCTGATGGCAGCTCTCATCAAATAGCACACGGCCAAGTAAGTGGCCAGCCAGCCCAGCCTTCAGCTCTAGCCCAGGCTGCTGAATCTGAACGCCATGCAAGCCAGAGGGCCACAACCTGCTATCCCTCCGCAGCAGCAAGCAATGGGAGGCCTGAACCCCCAGGGCCAGGCCTTGAACATCATGAACCTGGGGTGCAACCCCAGCGTGACGAGTATGAACCACAGTACAGAAAGATGCCACAGAGCAACAGCAGCAGCAGCAGCAGCAATAACATTGTGAGAGGCATGTCTGACTGGCAGTTGTGATGGGGCGTCGCCTTCTCCTGATCGCAGGGTTGCCTCCCACCCCTGAGGGCTCCTGACTGTGAGAGGGGGCAGGCCGGGCTGAGGGAACCCCCTCCAGTGCATGAATTTCATGCACCGGGCCTCTAGTCCTATATAATAAAAGCTTAGTGACTGAACGGCAGAACAACCAGAACGACCAGTCGCTATGATGCACACTGACCACCAGGAGGCAGGCGCTCAATACAGGAACTGCCCCCTGGTGGTCAGTGCATTCCTACAGTGGGAATGCCGCTTGGCTGACCAGGATTAGTGGTGCTCCCACAGCAGACAATCCCTGCAGGCCACGCTCCCCACCAGTGACGAATCCCATGCACTGGGCCTCTAGAATACACATAAAATTTCCTACTTCATTCATGTTAGCAAACTACAAATTAAAACCACAATGAGATATTATTATACTTCCACTGGAACTTCTGATATTAATAAGAATAACAATACTAACTGATGGTGAAGAGGAGTAAAAATTATTTTAAGCACTCTTGAAAAATTCTTAGCATTACCTATTAAAGCAGAAATTATGCTCAAACAACGGGTTATATACCAAACATAAATGTAGGAATATGTGCACCAGAACACATGTACAAGAATATTAACAATAGCCAGATTCCAAACAGCCATAAACTGAAAACAACCCAGTATGTTTATTTAATGGAAAACTCTATAATAAAAATGAATGAACTACTATAATGCATAATATTGGGAATAAATCTCAGAAACAAATTATTGAGAAAAAAACCCTGCACAAAAGAGTATATACTGTATGATCACATTTATATAACGTTCAAAAAAGGTGCCCTGGACAGCTGGCTCAGTTGGTTCAAGTGTCATCCTGTGCACTGGAAGGTTGCAGCCTCAATTCCGTTGGGGTATTTGTGGGAGGCGATATCATGTTTCCCTCTCACATCGATGTTTTTTCCTCTCTCCTCGCCCCCTCCCCTTGCCTCTCTCTCTCTAAAAATCAATAAATATATCTTCAGGTGATATTAAAATTCAAAAAAAAGTTAAATTCCACATGGTGATAGGTTAGGACAGTCACTATCTGAGGAATAGGAGTAGCTGGGAGTAGGCATGAGGGAACTTCTGTGTTATCTCCAATATTTGTTTTCTTTTCTAGGTGTTGATTACATGGGTCTGTTAATTTCATAAACATTTATTGAATTCAACACTCAAAATATGTACATTTTCCCAGACATTTTGACTATAGTGAAAAGATTATTTAAAAAAATAAAAAAAAAAATTAAAAAAAACTATTGGCCCTAGCTAGTTTGGCTCAGTGGATAGAGTGTCGGCCTGCGGACTGAAGGGTCCAGGTTCAATTCCAGGGCACATGCCCAGGTTGCGGGCTAGATCCCCAGTAGAGGGTGTGCAAGAGGCAGCTAATCAATGGTTCTCTCTCATCATTGATGTTTCTCTCTCTCTCTCTCCTTCTCCCTTCCTTTCTGAATTCAATAAAAATATATATTAGTAAAAAAAACTATTGTTCTATAGCTGGATGCTGCAAGCTATGCTTGAATTGTGAACACTGTAGGCATTCTCAAAAGAGAAATTGAGCCCTAGCCAGTTTGGCTCAGTGGATAGAGTGTTGGCTAACAAACTGAAAGGTCCCAGGTTCGATTCTAGTCAAGGGCACATGCTCAGGTTGTGGACTCGATCCCCGGTGGGGGGCTTGCAGGAGGCAGCCAATCAATGATTCTCTCTCATCATTGATGTTTCTATCTCTCTCTCCCTCTTCCTTCCTCTCTGAAATCAATAAAAAATATTTTTTTAAAAAAAGAGAAATTGATGTGTTAATGATTTCAAAGATACTCCATTGAACATGGGCTCACAGGTGGTGCAGGAAAAGAAAGAGAAGAATGCAGTCCAGAGAAATCTAGTTTCTACTGTGGGAACACTGAAAGGAGAATGGTGAAAACATGAATGGGAGAGGTATGTTTTACCGAATTATACCAAGTCTTGAGGTTCCAGAAGCTTCTGCAAGTGGAAACTTAAAACTGACTTAGACAAGAAAGAGATATTGGCACTGCCCTGAGGGAGAAATTAAGTCAAGGAAACAGTCATAGAGGAAAGATTGATAACTCAGTCTTCTCTATACTCACCCTGACTCGATATAATTATTGTCTGTCCATAGCATTTATTATATTTGTCACTCATTTTGACAAAAAATGTGTATACTGTCTTGTATTGTCACTTAGTTATTTCTAGATGTATTAGGTTGAAACATAGAAAATTGTCAATATTCAACCATTTTATTTAAACCTATAACACTAGCAATTTTATACAGTCCGATTTAATCATGTGTGCCCCTTAGCAAACTCACTTCCATTAGCATTTTCTGTGCCTATCATGTCTCTGAACTCATTTCATCCACAAAGTGGGTATTCATAGTGCTGTCTAATGATGAAATGAAACTTTCATGTGAAATTGCTTTGTAAATGCTAATGTAAATCCTAGTTATAATGCAAAAACTAATATAAGTCAATACCAAATAAATCTTGCTAAAGGAAAACATTTGTACAGTGGCTATAACTGGAATCTTATAACTAAAGAGAATAAAATTAAAAAGCACTTTATAACACGTAATCCAGCAAAAATGGCAAAGGAGAGATGAAAAAATGAATAAGTGCCGTTTTGATGTGATATTGTAACTATTTTGAAAATGTAAGGTCTCATTAGGTTACTTTCCTTCGTATAAGCTTCCACGGACAAAACCAGGAGCCTGGCATGCGAGTTCTTCACAACTTGGCATCCAGTCCCCTGTGCATCACCTATCTGCTCAGTCAGCTCCCTTTTCTGTTTAAGGCACTCATAACCCAAAGTTGTCCACGTGGCCTTAAAAAAAAATAAAAAACACTAAAATGATTTCTTGGTACCTCTGCAAGTATCATATTGCATTCAACTGTTTATTCAGTGGTTCTCAACCTTCCTAATGCCGCGACCCTTTAATACAGTTCCTCATGTTGTGGTGACCCCCAATTTCATTGTTACAAATTGAGCATAATTAAAGCATAGTGATTAATCACAAAAACAATATGTAGTTATATATGTGTTTTCCGATGGTATTAGGCGACCCCTGTGAAAGGGTCGTTCGACCCCCGAAGGGATCGCGACCCACAGGTTGAGAACCGCTGGTTTAGATTATAGCATTGTCCTCTTGTCCCAGTCTATGCATGCAAGCCTTTATCTCACATTTTATCTGAAACTCTGCTTACTGAGTCTCTATAGGCCATTCTGTTGGTAGTTGGCACAGTTTGGATTAGGCTCTCTGACTTTCCTCTTCTTTGAATGTCTGCACAGCCTCACACTTTTATTTTTCCTCACACTGTGTTACAGAACATCTGAGTCTTGTTCCCCTTCCCCAACCCGAGGATTACTCACTTCCCAGGTACTGTTCTTGCAACAACTAGGGACAGAGTATTTCAACTTTAAAGTATAAAAATTATAATATTTCTTAGCTTTAGGTTATGATTTTTCAAGTAATGTTTGAATTACTTTTACATTAGCCATATGCAGATGTAACAATTCCTTGAAGTTAAGAAGATTCAGAACTTGAGTCAGGAACAATGAAACAGACAGCACTGTTGGCTTATCAAGAATAATTACTGAAATGCATTCTTCAACATGCAAGTATAAAGAACCACTGCAGATCAACAGCTGTGTGCCTAAATAGGTGTGACAGACAGAACTAAGATGAAAATGTATTTTTTAAAGGAGAGAAGGGCATCCATATAAAGTCATCATTGGATGTGATGAGAACAACGCAAGCGTCCAATACAGGTCTGAGCGAATGAGAATCAGCTTGTGAAAAATGTGGATTTTTTCTCTCTGAATACTTTCCGCAGTTGTTTTCTTGTTGCCTTGTAATTTTATAGCCAGTATAAAATTTTAATCATGAAAATATTGTAGCCAACTTAGTGACCAAAGATAGATCATTGCTATTGGATTCTCATTGAGAACCCTGCATGCTAAGGCAGTCAGAAAATTTGAGTACCAAATGAAAGTCAATTTTAATAATAATGAAAGACAAATGAAAAGAAGAAGCCAAATACATTGTTTCAAAATTCTTGAGACATCTTTTTAAGCACAATGATCTATTTTTTAAATTATGAAATTGGACAAGTTCCCATTCCTTTACAGTTATGTAATGAATATATGTGTAAATATAAACACAGATGAGATATCATGAAGAAGAGAGAGCATATTATAGAGTCATGATTTTAAAACTAGAAAACTTCTATATTTGATGTCAATAAGTTAAATTACATTACAAATAGTGGTTTGCTTTAAATTAAAAAAGAAACTATAAAATATAATCTCTTTCTTCTGCATGGAATACCTACTACTTCATCTTTTCCTATTGAAATATTACCTGTAATTAAATTCCTGTTCAAATGCTATTGATTTGATAAAGCTCTTCTTACAGTATAATCATTATGATCAATCTGTTTCTTTCAACCTGTCCATAAATCGGTTTCTTCTTAAAAATAGGCTATATCTTATTTGTCACCTTATTATCTATGAGCATTAGTTTTGCCATCAAAAAGATACCCCTAGGTATATGGTTAATGTTACATATTGAATGGAAGAACTACAATCAAATAGTTGAGCCTATCATTTCAAGACTAACAAAGCAAGTAAATATAAAAGTACCTATATTAACATAAAAAATGATAACAAAAGGATTAATTAAGTGTGACAATAAACCATAAAAGCTTTAAAATATATGTAAATATCCATATAATTATGTACTTAGGGCTTCCTAAAGTAAATCTATAAATGAAAGTATTACTTTGACTACATAAAATTTTTAAAGTTTTAGGGTGTAAAAATAAGTTAAAAGGCAAAAATTACATATGTGGAATGCATTCTATCTCGCACAAAAAATATATGTAAGAAAGGCTTAATACCCTTGAAATATTAAAAATAACTTTATTTTATTTATTTTAGAAAGAGAGGAAAATAGAGAGAGAGAGAGAGAGAGAGAGAGAGAGAGAGAGATTTGTTGTTCCACTTAGTTATGCTTTCATTGGTTGATTTTTTAATGTGCCTTGCCTGGGGTTTGAACACACAACCTTGGCTTATTGGGATGACACTCAAACCAACTGAGCTACCTTACCAGGGCTCATATAAGCAGTAATTCTTAATCCTAAGCATCTTTATAAATCGATACTATACATGGGCAATTAACTTAAAAATCACACATAAATAATAAACACTTAAAAATTGTTTCTAATTATTGGGTATAGTGATGCCTTTTTAGATAAAATACCAAAGGCATGATCCATGAAAGAAATAATTAATAACTTAGATTTAATTAAAATTAAAAGTTTTCACTCCACAAAAGACAATGTCAAGAGTAAGAAGACAAGCCACAGACTGGTAGAAAATATTTGCAAAAGACACTTCTGATAAAGGAGTCTTACCTAAAATATTAAAAGAATTCTTAAAACTTAACAATAAGAAAGTAAAGAATCTGATTAAAAATGGACCAAAGACCTTTATAGACACTTCACTTAGAAACATATAGAAATGTCAAGCAATGTATGCAAAGACAACATCATACGTCATTAGAGGATTGCAAATTAAAACAGTAATGAGATGCCACTACACATTTATTAGAAGGGCCAGAGTAAGAAACACTGACAACACCAAATACTGATGAGGATGTGGAGAACAGGAATTCTCATTCACTGCCTGCGAGAGGAAAGCTTCTTCCTACCATGTGACCCAGCAGTCTTTGTCATTCACCCAAATGAGTTGAAAAAAACCCGCAGACCTTTCTTTACAGAAGCTTTATTCTTAGTGCCAAATTGGAAGCAACCAAGGTATTCTTCACTAGGTGAATGGTTAAATAAATTATGGTACATCCAGACAGTAAAATGTTATTTGGTGGTAAAAAGAAATGAATATTAAGCCAAGAAAAAGCAGGGAGGAAAGGTAAGGGGTTATTATAAAATGAAAGAAGCCAAGTGAAAAAGTTATATACTCCATGATTCCAACCATATAAAATCCTGGAAGAAGCATAACAATGGAGACAGTAAAAAGATCAAGGGCTATTAGGAGTTAAGGAAGAATAAAGTAGGGTACCCAGAACACAGAGGGTTTTAAGGGCCATGAAAATATTCTATATAAAATCGTAATGATGGATACATGTCCAAACCATAAAATATACAACACCGGGAGTGAACCTGAATGTAAACAATGGTCTTTGGGTGATAATGATGTATAAATGTGGTTTATCAGTTGTAACATGTACAGTATACCACCCTGGTGGGAAATATTGATAAAGGCAGAGACTCTGCATATAAAGGGACAGAGGATACATGGGAATCTATGTACACTCTTATTTATTTTGCTGTGAACCTAAAACTGTTCAAAATAATAGTCAATTAAAATAATAAATAAATAAATAAATAAATAAATAAATAAATAAATGGTACTGACATACTTTGGAGATAATGTGGGTTTGGTTCCAGACCATCACAATAAAGCAAATATCACAATCAATTGAGTCACTTGAATTTTTTGGTTTCCCAGGATATATAAAAGTTATGTTTACACTACACTGCAGTCTATTAAGTGTGTAATTGCATTATGTTTAAGAAACAATACCCATCATTTAATTGAACATACATTGTTGCTAAAAAATACTGAGCATCATTTGAGCCTTCTGCTAGTCATCCTCATATTGTTTCTGGTGGAGGGTCTTGCCTCAGTGCTGAAGGTAATGTTTGAGTGGCTGTGGCAACCTTTAAAAATAAGACAACAATATCTGTCCCTCTGATTGACCCTTCGCTCACCTGTGATTGCTCTGTTGCATGTTGACAGCATTTTACTCAAATAAAAACTTTCAAAGTTGGAGTCAGCCTTCTCACCCTGCCGCTGCTTTACTAACTTAGTCTATGTAATATTTTAAATCCCTTGTTTTTATTTCAACAATATTCACAGCATCTTCATCAGGAATAGATTCCATCTCAGTTACCCATATCGTTTGCTCGTCCTAAGAAGCAGCTCCTCATCCACTGAGATCCCATCCTGAGATGCAGGATTCAGTCACATCCTCTGGCTCCACGGCTAATCCCAGTTCTCTTGCTGTTTCCACCCCATCTGCTGTTGCTTCTTCCACTGAAGTCTTGAGTCCCTCAAAGTCATCCGTGAGCATTGGAATATATTTTTCCAACTGACTGCTTAGGCCCACTCCCTATGCTGCCTCAGAGGTGGGAGAGGCTCCCGCCACAGCCGCAGGGCTCACCAGCCATGAGCCCAACTCAGGGTTTCTGGCTGAGCAGCGCTCCCCCTGTGGGAGCACACTGACCAACAGGGGGCAGCTCCTGCGTTGAGCGTCTGTCCCCTAGTGGTCAGTGCACATCATAGCGACTGGTCATTCTGCCATTCAGTCAATTTGCATATTAGACTTCTATTATATAGGATTGTATTCTCTGTGATTCTTTTTTTAAAATATATTTCTTTATTGATTTAAGAGAGGAAAGGGGGAGAAGGGGAGAGAGAGAGAGAGAGAGAGAGAGAGAGAGAGAGAGAGAGAGAGATCAATGATGAGAGAGAATCATTGATCGGCTGCCTCCTGCACGGCCCCTACTGGGGATTGAGCCTGCAACCCAGGCATGTGCCCTTGGCCAGAATCGAACCTGGGACCATTCAGTCTGCAGGCCGATGCTCTGTCCACTGAGTCAAACCGGTCAGGGCATCTTTGATTCTTTTTGTAAGGCCAGTTGACTATGTTTACGTAGGTCTATTTTTTGGCTCTGTATTCTGTTCCATTAATTTATTTGTCTATTTTCTCACCAATACCATACTGTCTTGATCACTATAGGTTTATATATCTGAAGTTGGGTTATATCATTCCTCCAACTTTGTTCTTCTCATATAATATTGATCTGGCTATTCTGAGTCTTTTGCATTCCCATATAAACATTAGGATATGTTGGGTGATATCCGCAAAACAACGTGCTGGATTTTGCCTGGGATTGCACTAAGCCTATAGATCAATTTGGGAGACATTGAACAATATTGAGTCTTTTTCTCCATGAGCATAGAATATCTCTCATTTTATTCAGTTCTCTGATTTCATCAGAGTTGTATAGTTTTTCTTATATAGTCCATGCACATGTTTTGCTAGATTTATGCCAAAGTATTTTATTTTTCAATGTTATGTGCTAATGTAAATGGTTTATAGTGGTATCTCAGTGTTGTTTTTTAATTTTAAACTTTATTTCTTTATTTCTAATATATAGGAAAGTGATTGACTCATTTATTAAGCTTATAGTCTGCAAACTTGCTGTAATCACTTAGTTCCAGGAGCATTTTTATTGATTCTTTCAAATTTTTTTTAATTTTTATTTTTTTTGCTAAAAATATTACAAAGGGTATTACATATGTGTCCTTC
>NW_005871278.1:616975-693498 GCF_000147115.1 Myotis lucifugus
TTTTTTCTTTCAATTTGTTTATGTGATGTATTACGTTTATTGATTTACGGATGTTGTACCATCCTTGCATCCCTGGGATAAATCCTACTTGGTCATGGTGTATGATCCTTCTGATGTACTGCTGGATCCGATTTGCTAAGATTTTGTTGAGGATTTTGGCATCTATGTTCATGAGGGATATTGGCCTGTAATTCTCTTTCATTGTGTTGTCTTTACCTGGTTTTGGTATTAGGGTGATGCTGGCTTCATAGAATGAGCTTGGAAGTGTTCCTTCCTCTTGAATTTTTTGTAGTAGTCTGAGGAGGATAGGTTTTAGTTCTTCCTTGAAAGTTTGGTAAAACTCCGCTGAGAAGCCATCTGGTCCTGGGCTTTTGTTTGCTGGGAGCTTTTTGATGACTGCTTCAATTTCTTCCATAGTTATTGGCCTATTGAGATTTTTAGATTCTTCCTGATTGAGTTTTGGAATGTTGTATTTTTCTAGGAATTTGTCCATTTCCTCCAGGTTGTCTAGTTTGTTGGAGTAGAGTTGTCCGTAGTATTGTTTAACAATCATTTGTATTTCTGTGGGGTCTGTTGTTATTTCGCCTCTATCGTTTCTGATTTGGTTTATTTGGGACCTCTCTCTTTGCTTCTTGGTGTGCCTGGCTAGAGGTTTGTCAATCTTGTTTATCCTTTCAAAGAACCAGCTCTTGGTTTCATTGACTTTCTGTATTGTTTTTTTGGTCTCTATGTCATTTATTTCTGCTCTAATCTTTATTATCTCCTTCCTTCTGCTCACTCTGGGGTTTTCTTGTTGCTCTCTTTCTAATTCTTTGAGTGGTAGAGTTAGATGATTTACTACCATTTTTTCTTGTTTTTTTTGAGATAGGCCTGTAGAGCTATAAACTTCCCTCTCAGGACTGCTTTCATTGTGTCCCATAGGTTTTTGATTGTTGTGTTTTCATTGTCATTAGTTTCCAGGATGTTTTTAATTTCTTCTTTGATCTCATTGGTAACCCAATCAATATTTAATAACATGCTATTCAGCTTCCAAGTGTTTGAGTATTTTGGGTTGTTTTTATTGTAGTTTATTTCTAACATTATGCAATCGTGGTCTGAGAAGAAGCTTTTTATGATTTCAATCTTCTTGAATTTGTGGAGACTTTGCTTGTGACCCAATATGTGGTCTATTTTTGAATCTGTCCCATGAGCACCTGAGAGGAATGTATATTCCATGGCTTTGGGGTGAAGTGTTCTGAAGATGTCAATTAAGTCCATCTGATCTAGTGAGTCATTTAGGATTGCTGTTTCTTTGCTGATTGTTTGTCTAGAGGATTTATCCAGTGATGTCAGTGGTGTCTTAAAGTCCCCTACTATGATTGTATTGTTGTCGATCTCTCCTTTGATATCTTCTAGGAGTTTTTTTATGAAATTTGGGTGCTCCTGCATTGGGTGCATATATGTTTACCAGGGTTATATCTTCTTGTATTGATCCCTTTAGTATTATGAAGTGGCCTTCCTTATCTTTTGTTATGGCCTTCACTTTGAGATGTGTTTTGTCTGATATAAGTATTGCTACCCCAGCTTTCTTTTCCTTTCCATTTGCCTGGAAGATATTTTTCCATCCCTTCACTTTCAGTCTGTGTGAGTCCCTTCTAATGAGGTGGGTCTCTTGTAGACAGCAGATGTATGGGTCATGTTTTTTTATCCATTCAGCCACTCGATGTCTTTTGGTTGGAGCATTTAGTCCGTTTACATTTAAAGTTATTATTGAAAGGTACTTGTTTGTAGCCATTTCTTTTTTTGTGTGTGGCTGTTTTCTTTCTGAGCTTGTTATTTCTTCTTTTTACACCAGTCCCTTTAGCATTTCTTGCATGGCTGGCTTGGTGGTGATAAACTCCCTTAGCCTTTTTTTTGTCTATGAAGCTTCTTATTTCCCCTTCAATTTTGAACGATAGCCTTGCTGGATAGAGTATTCTTGGATTCAGTCCTTTGCTTTGCATCACTTTGTAGATTTCTGTCCATTCTTTTCTGGCCTGTTGTGTTTCTGTTGAGAAATCATTTGATAATCTAATGGGAGATCCCTTGTATGTAACTTTCCGTCTCTCTCTTGCAGCCTGTAAGATTCTCTCTTTGTCCTGAACATTTGCCATGGTAATTATGATGTGTCTTGGTGTGGGTCTTTTCGGGTTCGCCTTGTTTGGGACTCTCTGGGCTTGTGTGACTTTTTTCTTCCCCACCTCAGGGAAGTTTTCTGATATTATTTCTTCGAATAGGTTTTCTAATCCATGTTCATCTTTCTGTTGTTCTGGCACCCCTATTATTCATATGTTGTTTCGTTTCATGTTGTCTCAAAGCTCCCTTAGGCTCTCCTCCTGTCTTTTAATTTTTTTCTCCATTTGCAGTACAGTTTGAGTGTGTTTTGCTTCCTTGTCTTCTAATTCACTAATTTGGCCCTCTGCTTCTCCTAGTCTACTGTTGATACTTTCAATGGTGTTTTTTATTGCAGCTATGTCGCTCTTCATTTCTTCTTGGACTTACTTAAGTTGTTGATTTTTTCATCTGTTTCTTCTAGCTTCTTGCATAAGTAGTTGAGTTTTTCATCTGTTTCGTCTTGCTTCTTGCATATCTTGTGCATGTACTCTAGGACCCTTATTCTGAATTCTTTTTTCCATCATGTTGCATGCCTCTGTCTCACTTAGCTGCTTTTCTGGCGAGTCCTCCTTTTCTTTCCTTTGGGGGTTTCTTTGTCTACCCATGTTTGATCTCACTGACATATCTAGTTGTTGAGTCGTTCAGTGGCTGCTCCCTGGGTGGCAGTGGCTCCTCGGGCTGTGGTTGCTCCTTGGGCGGTTGTGGTAGCAGCTGCTCCTCCATTGGTAGCAGGGCCTCTGGTGGGTGCTGTTCACAGCTGTGGTGGCTCTTCTGGCTGGTGGGGGGAGGCTTCACACACAGTAACTTTCTGTGGGGGGAAGCAGGTCTCCTCTGAGTTCATGTAGTCGCGCTGCTTGAGAGCCGTTGCCTCTGGGTTAATAGCCGATCTCTGGATGCAGATATCAGCTACTCAAGATGGCGCGGTCTCGCGGCTGAGCTGGTGCCCAGGGGGAGGTTTCAGCCTCAATCTCTAACCAACCCCATTTTCTAGGAGTTCTCTGTCTTTCCTGGCTGCAGACTGTCTCTCAGCTGAATCTCCTCTGCTTGTTGGGGCTGTATGTTACCCGTTTCAGCTGCTCGCCCTTATCTGCTCCGGGACAAAGCACCAACACGTCCGTCTAAACCTCTGCCATTTTTACGTCCCTGATTCTTTCAAATTTTCTACATAGACAATCATATCATCTATAAACAGAGATAGTTTTATTCCATCCTTCCTTGCCTTTTATTGTCTTATTGCATTTGCTAATACTGTATGTTTTATAACTCCTTTATCTCTTTCAAGAATATATTAATTACACAGTTCCTTACCACATTTTTTTAGTTGTCCTAAATACATCAGCATTTATCTTCAAAATAGTATGATCTATGTAAAATCAGAATATTTTCCAATATATGTATAGTGAAAAGACTTTAACAAACATTGATACAAGCTATTCCTCCCTGCCATTTTTAAATTATTTTAATTGTATATGTATATTAAAACACAAAAGATACTATTATTGTTGCTTACAGCAAATATTTATTTAGATTTACCAGGCAACTTTATTCTTCATTTTTTTCTTGTATTTGCATGAAATTTATTTCATTCTGCTGGCAGGTTTGTTTGTTTTTTGGGTGTTTTTTTTTTTTTGAGCATTTTTGGCCATTTTTATTCAGCTCTACTTGTTTAAATTTTTTTCTTTCTTTCTTTTTCTTTTCTTTTCTTTTCTTTTTTTTTGCAAATAATTTAATTTCACCTCTATTTTTTAGGGGCATTTTTGCTAGGTATAAAATTCTAGATTAAATTAAATTATTTTAAATTTTTGGAGAATATCATTTTGTCTTATAGATTTAGTTTTTTAATTGAGAAGTTTGCTTTTAGCCTTATTGTTGCTTTTTTGTTTTCTTCCTATGAATGCCTTTCATATATATTAGGATTTCAATAGCTTAAGTATAATCTGTTTTGTTTCCAATCCTCTTTAGCAATTGTAGTACTTATAGAATTTATTCCTAAATTGTTTAGTTGGCTTTGAAAAATTCCCCAAAACCATTCCTTAAATGTTATATTGTTGAATTTTGTCTCTCTTTCTGATGCTCCAATTGCATGTATATTTTTATGCTCCATAAATTTCTTAGCCTCATTTTAACAGTCCCCATAGTTTTTCTCTCTGTTTCAGTTTTATATTCTCTACTAACTTATATCAGTAAGTTGATCTGCATTTCAGCAGAATGTTATCTGTTATTAGCCTTGTTTATAGAGTCTTAATTTCATTATTTTTTTTTCCTCTAGAGTTCACATTTGAGTTTTAGTATGGGTACCACTATCATTTAAAAATTACCATCTAATCATACATCTTAATTATATAATTGCATGATTTTTTTAGTATCTGTCCAATAATAACAATATCTAGATCATCAGCAAATTGTCTTCTTTTTTTATCCTTTATTTTGGTCTCATTTTCTGGTATGTCCAGTGGTTTTGGATGGATTTTATTTTTAAAGCTTTATATTAAAAAATGTTTTTCTCTCAGAAAACATTTTATTTGTTTGTTTGTTTATTTGTTTATTTATTTTTGTTTTTAGAGTCTTTTAGTGTACAAATATTTTACTTTAGTCCAGTTTTGGATTGATCTGATTTGTAACCGAATGTCATTTCGTGACTACTGGTTTATTTCACACCAGCCTTGCATCTAAGATGTAGCCCTCCAGTGGTCTCAAGTAAAAGTCTGGGTGGCCCCTAGACTCTAAATCTTGTGTCCCAGCACTAAGAGACTGTCTAAATCTCTGATCACTTTTTGTTACTTGGTCACCACCTATAAATAGGTAAATCTTTTGAAAGATAAACAGTATAAAAATATTATACACTTGTGTCTCTTGGAGTGATTAACTGGGGAACTTATATGCATATATGTATAACCCATGGACACAGACAATAGAGTGCTATAGGCCTGGGTAAGGCGTAGAGGGGATCAATGGGAAACAAACAAAGGAGACATCTGTCATACTTTCAACAATAAAGATAAATTTAAAAAATAGATTAAACTAAATTAAAAATTTGCACACATGTGTCCCTAGAATTCTGGTTGTTTTATTTTGACTACAATGGTAGGTCTGAAATATATTGATTCCTCTACTCCATGTGACTAGCTGAAGCTTTGCTCAGCTTAACTCCTACTTTCTCTTGGATGCTCAGCCTCCAAGGTCATCTTGCCTGAAAAGCAAATGTTTCCAGAGGAAGAGTAGTGTCAATGTTTACTCATTTTAATGGACTTTTTTTTTCCCCCAAAAAATCTTAGCCCCTTAAGTCTTCACTGCCTGGGTATCTCTGATTTTACATTTTATCCAAATTTTCTAGTTCTTATTTGCAAAGTGTTGGTCTGATCTTATCCAGGATCTGCTACATGTTTGCTGGAAGTGAATTCTTTAATCTTGGAGACACAGGGGAGAATAAATATTTTCAGCTTCCATGCTCTTCATGAATGTCTAGCCCAGCGGTTCTCAACCTGTGGGTCGCGATCCCTTTGGGGGGTCGAGCAACCCTTTCACAGGGGTCGCCTAAGGCCATCAGAAAACACATACGTAATTATATATTGTTTTTGTGATTAATCATTATGCTTTAATTATGTTCAATTTGTAACAATGAAATTGGGGGTCACCACAACATGAGGAACTGTATTAAAAGGTTGTGGCATTAGGAAGGTTGAGAACCACTGGTCTAGCCCATCTATTTCCAATAATATTCATCCCTAAAATAAATATTTTTATGGTAAAAAGCATACCTCATTTCAAATACAGTTTCTGCCATTTACTAGCTATGTGACCTATGGCATGTTACCTAAATTAAGACTTAGTTTCCTTATCATTATATTATGATAATGCAAAGGGATTGCCAAATAATGCTACTTTGAAAATTATAGATGATAATGTTCATGAACTGATTTGGACTTCCTAATATAAACTTCCAATCTCAGCTTTCATGACTTTGCTTGAATATGTGAGATAAACCCTGATGAAATTTTTTAGTATAATTATGTAATACTAGAGGCCTGATGCATGAAATTCATGCAAGAGTATTCCTTCCTTCCCCCAGCTGTGGGCACCGGCTTCCCTCTGGCACCTGGGACCTAGGCTTCCCTTGCAGCCCCGGCTTTATCCGGAAGGTCATCCAGAAGTATGTCCAGTCTAATTAGCATATTGCACTTTTATTATTATAGATTTGTAACATACTGTCGGGACCCTGTTTAGAGAGCACTGGATGATCAAGGCCACTCTGAGCATGGGAAACTTAATCGGAATGTTCAAGGTTACTTTGCTACAGGCAAGTGCAAGAGCAAGGCCACAGTAATCTGATTATGTACACTGCACAAGTGTGCCCTTCTATAACCCAAAATAGTGAGGTCACTATTTATAAAAAAAATCCTCTTTTGTCGGAGTTAGTATTAAAGTATGTTACTGACCAGTAGGCAGCCAGCACAGAGACGGCTTCTAAGTGAGGCTGTTACTCTAAGGATAGTTGTTGTATAGCTCCTAAGTTGGAGGATACTGCTCCTTTGTAGGAAAGATGTATTGTTACCCAGCTGGTGTATGGCTACTGTATAGGACTTTACCTTGAAGAACTGCTTTGTCTAATAGCTCATGTTGTAACAATGACTATTTGGCCTGCAATACTCTCTTATACCCCCACAACTCCTCATGGCTTCTCTGTCGAATACCCAGCATCCAAGGGCAGAGGGGCTCAGACCCAACACATACTTATACTCTCCAATATTGTTTATTTACAAATTAGAATTTAATTGCCATTTTTACATTTTTTCTGGCAACCTAATGTTGATTTAGACTATAATTGTCTTTTTCATCCATGTGTCTAGTCCCACCACTTCTCTATCTTCCCAAGTATCTATTAAAATTTTTTTTTCTTAGAATTTTTTTCTAATTCTAAAATTCTTAGAAAATTGCATAATAATCACTACTCTCTCATTAACATCCCATGCCCTATTTTAACTATTTTTGAACAGTTAAACTGTATCATTTAACTATATCATAATCTTTTGCATATGTATACTACAACTTATATTACCATTTTATTGCCCAAGCTTTGTCTGGGACAGTGAGAATCCTTAAATTATGCTTTATTTTTAGCCAAACTTAACTTTCTGTAATATAAACTTTTAATGACTTTCTATTGCAGTGATGACACACACACACACACACACACACACACACACACAGGCTTCTTATTGCTCAAAAGGCAAAATTTAAGATTCTTTTTTTTAATCTTTATTGTAGAGTATCACAGATGCCCCTCATTGTTCCTCACATTGCCACCTTCCACCCACTTCCCACATTGCCCCAGGCCTTCACCACCCTAATGTCTGTGTCCATAGGTAATGCATATATCATATAACTACTTTGGTTAATCTCTTCCCACTTCCCCCGCTCCCCTCTGAGATTCATCAGTCTGTATTCATCAGTTTATTTTCTTCATTAGATCCCTTGTCCATTTATCTTCATTTTTAGAGTCAATTGTTGATACATATGTATTTATTACCATTTCTTTTTGTTCATATCTTTGATTTTTGTTTTGTTTTGTTTGTTTTCTTCTTCTCCTTCTTCTTCTTAAATAATACTGAATACCCTTTAACATTTCATGTAGTACTGGTTGGGTAGTGATGAACTCCTTTAGCTTTTTCTTGTCTGAGAAGGTCTTTATCTGACCTTTAATATTAAATGATAGCTATGCTGGGTAGCATAATGTTGGTTGTAGGTCCTTGCTATTCATCATTTTGAATATTTCTTGCCACTCCCTTCTGACCTTCAAAGTTTCTGTTGAGAAATCAGCTGACATTCATATGGGTGCTTCATTGTAGATAATTAACTGCTTTTCTCTTGCTGCTTTTAAGATTCTCTGTTCATCTTTAACCCATGGCATTTTAATTATGATGTGTCTTGCTATGGGCCTCTTTGAGTTCACCTTGTTTGGGACTGTCTGTGCTTCCTGGACTTATAAGTCTATTCTTTCATCAGGTGGGGAAAGTTTTCTGTCATTATTTCTTCAAAAAGGTTTCCAATATCTTGCTCTCTCTCTTCTCCTTTTGGCACCCCCATTATGCGAATGTTGGTTTGCTTGAAGTTGTCCCAGAGACTCCTTAAACCAGTGGTTCTCAGCCTTCCTAATGCCGCGACCCTTTAATACAGTTCCTCATGTTGTGGTGACCCCCAACCATAAAATTATTTTCATTGCTACTTCATAACTGTAATTTTGCTACTGTTATGAGTCGTAATGTAAATATCTGATATGCAGGATGTATTTTCATTGTTACAAATTGAACATAATTAAAGCATAGTGATTAATCACAAAAACAATATGTAATTATATATGTGTTTTCCGATGGTCTTAGGCAACCCCTGTGAAAGGGTCATTCGACCCCCAAAGGGGTCGTGACCCACAGGTTGAGAACCGCTGCCTTAAACTATCTTCATATTTTTTAATTCTTTTTTCTTTTTGCTGTTCTAATTGGGTGTTTTTTTGCTTCCTCATATGCCAAATAACTGATTTGATTCTCAGCATCCTCTACTCTACTGTTGATTCCCTATAAATTATTCTTTATTTCAGTTAGTCTGTTCTTCATTTCTGACTGGTCCTTTTTCATGTCTTTGATGTATTCAGTAAAATTCTTGAAATTCTCACTAAGCCCCTTGAAGCTATCATTAAGTTCCTTGAGCAACCTTATAACCATTGCTTTGAACTCTGTATTTAGTAATTCGCTTGCTTCTATTTCATTTAGTTCTTTTTCTGTAGAGTTCCTCTATTCTTTTATTTGTGACATGTTTCATTGTCTCTGCTTTTTGGCTGCTTCCCTGTGTTTGTTTCTATGTATTAGGTAGTGCTGCTCTGTCTCCTGGAATTGGTAGAGTGGCTTTGTCTAGTACGTGTTCTGTAGGGCCTGGTGGTCCAGCTTCTCCAGTCACCTAAGCTGTGCACTCTAGGCGCACCCCTGTGTAGGCTGTATGAACTGTCGTTGTAGTGGAGCCTTGATTGCTGTTAGCATCACTGGGAGGAGTTGACCTCCAGGCCAATTGACTGTGAGGACCGGCTATGACTACAGCAGAAGAGCTACTATGCAGTACTTGCTTCACTGGGACTTTGGTGCTCACTGATCTGCCCCTTGAGTGTGTTGCTTGTGGATGTGCAGAGTTGTAATCTGGCATGGTCTGAAACTGTCCACAGGGTTCACTGGTTCTCGGGTCTCCCAGAAGTGGAAAATCAGACATGGCTGTGCCCTGTGTGGGGCTGACTGGCAGGAGCTACAGAGTGGTCTGCAGGTGGTTCCTACTTGTATTGGGCTTGAAAGTGCTCAGGAGAGGTTAAGCTGTGAAGCAATGCAAGCTGCTGCTAGTGCCAGGCCTGGTGCCTCTTACTGAGCGGTATGGGGCATGCTGACATCAGCTGCTGCTTGCCTGAGAGATTTTAGAAAAGTCTGAAGCCTGTACCAGGACAGGCCATTCATATAGAAAAGCTGAAAACAGCTTGGGTTGGACTGCAAGTTAGGTGGGGTGGAATCTCAGGGAATCATCAGGGCTGAGCAAACAGTTTGGGCCATGTTGATGGTGCTTGCTAGTCAGCTCTGTGATAGGGGAGGTATTAGCATAGAAACAATGACTCCACAAGCACCCCTGTCTAGGAGAAAGCCACCCCTGAGTTCTTGCTCTGATGCTAGACAATCCAGTTCCTCCCTGTATGTCCCTGTATTCTTTTGAGCTGCTGCCCCACTGCTGGAGCTCAGAGGGAGCGTGTTAGAGTAAGTCCATACGCTGACCCTTTAAGAGGAACTGCCTGGGTCTCCAGAAGCCTCTGTGTCACTCAGCCACAATCCCTGCTGGTTTCTATAGCCTAAAGTTATGGGGACTTTTCTTCCCATATCTGGAACCCTGGGCTGAGGGGTTTGGTGTTAGTCTGGGTTTGCTCCTCACAGGAGGCCTCTGCACCCAAGATATCCCTCCCGATTAAGAAAATGCCACACCTGGGTTTCGGACCAGCCTGTTCTGTGCCTCTGCCTCTTCTTCCAGTCTCAGTATGCTTTCTACTCTAATTCTCTAGTTATAGGACTTCCATTCAGCCAGATTCCAGGCAGTTTTGAATGATGGTTGTTAAGCATTTTTGTTGTAATTTTGATGTGGTTGTGGGAGTAAGCAAGTAGCACATTTACCTATGTCACCATCTTCTTTGATACCCCAAATTTAAAATTCTTGATGTAGAAGAGAAGCCTTTCAAAAATTATTGATTTCTACTAAGACTCAGACTTAAGCTGCAGTCTAACCTAATCTCTTACTGTCTTCTAACAATATGTTGTCCAATACAGTATCCAGTAGCCACTGGCCATGCCTGGCTATTAAGCCTTTGAAATGTAGGTAGTCTGAGTTGAGATGTAAATGTGAAATATATATGGAATTTCAAAGACTTTGCATCCCCTCCAAAAAAGATGTGAAAAGTCACCAATGTGTTTTTTTAATAAAAATTATATGTTAAAATTATTAAATTAATTTCTATTTTATTTTTTAATTATGGCTACTTAAAATGTTCAATAGATACATGGCTTATAATGTATTTCTGTGAGACAGTAGTATTCTGGATGGTCCTGGGTTCTTTCCCATAAGCCTTTGAGAATAAATTTACTGCCAGATCAACTTCTGCTTCTTTATAGAAACAAAGATGAAGTTGATATATCTAGGAAGCAGACTCTGAATCCCAAGGGAGAATTCTTGTTTTTACCTCTGTGTTCCTAGAGAGTGTTATAACTCTGGTAAATACCTTGTTATAGATGGGACAGCCATTGGTGAATGTTTGTCTTCACCAGTAGATTGAGCTTTTCTAAGTAAATGAATGATTTTTTAATGATCCTGAGTAATTAACTGATTGTGTAATTTAATTGTCTCTTAACTTTGGTATTATATTTAGCAAATCTATTTGGTTAACAAATGCTTCCATTTCTCTTTTGGAATATTTCGCTTTTGTTTTTGTTTTCTTTTTACTCTATCACTTTTTGCATTTTCTTAAAATAGATTCTTACTTGGATTATTAAAACATTTATCTGGTATGTTTCCTGCCCTTGGAATTAGTGTTCTATTGTATGTTATCTTCTTCAGTTTATTTTAGCATCCTGTCTGAATTTTGTAGTGTACTTTCCCGTGCGCCGTGACTAAAGCCCCCTGACATGCACCAAAGCCTGTCCTCAATATAAAATACTCCCTTTTTATAACATTTAGAAAGTCTAATTACAAGGACAACACGTGTTGTTCTACGTTATCATTTGCTGGATGGCTGCTCCCACACTGTATCCTTTCCTTCTCCATGCTTTTAACTTCTTTTCAACACAAGTACACCATTCCCTGCTCCCAAATATACCTATAATATGTTAACTTTAAATCTATGAGACACAGCTATTTTAGTAATCAACTGAAGTGTCAATAAACTTTAATTATTTAATAGATGATTTTATCTTTGGTCTTTGGGAATTTAATTTAACTTGTTTGTTTATTTTTTCTTATTCTACACATTGGTTCTTTGGAGGTTCTTTAAACAAATGGAATAATAAATATTGCATTTTTATTAGTAAGCTAAATGAATAATTATTGTAAGAAATAAATTTGCAAATAAAGAAAGCATTCAAATTTTTCAATTATTTGTTTATATATCAATTGACAGTTTGTTTTGTTTTCATTTTGAAATGTTTTTCTCCCATATCTTCAACACATAAGAAGGGGGGATAAGGATGCAGATAAGTGTATAAAAGTGAGACCTAGCTGCCGGGAGCCGGTACATCCTTGCTACTTGACACAGTCGCTTCAGGGAAGAAACATCTGCACAGCATATGTTTCAAGGGATCTGGCATATATGGCATACTGTTCTTAATATGTTTGCTCCCCTTCTTGGCGCTATGTGTTTTAACCAAGGTCACCTCTCCGAGAAAGGTTGTTTCCCCAGGTAGGGATTTTTCCCTGAAGTTAGGGAGGGAATAAAACCCCTTAACTAAGTGCCAGGCTGGTAGTTAATCACTTTAACTAAGAACAATCACTCTTAAGCTACATAATCTTTACTCCCTGGAATGGAGATAAGAAACTCCCTAACCTTTGGAATAGAAATTGACAGGATTAAAATCAACTGGTATAAATACAGATGTAACAAGACAACAGGACACAGAACCTAGAAACAGAACCTAGCAAGAGAACATGGCAAAAGATCCTGGACAGAACCTGGCTACAGAACTTGGCTGGAGAACCTAGACAGAACCTGGCTAGAGAACCTGGAGAACCTGGCTGGAGAACCTAGAGAGAACATTGCAAGAACCTAGACAGAACATTGCAGAAGAACCTAGAGACAGAACCTGGCTATAGAACCTGGATAGAACATGGCAAGAGAATCTGACTAGAACCTGGTGACTGAACTTGGCTGGATCCAAACCAGAACTTCGCTGGAGGTCCTGACCAAAACTTCGCTGGAGATCCAAACCAGAACTTCGCTGGAGATCCTGACCAGAACTTCGCTGGAGATCCTGACCAGAACTTGGCTGGAGATCCTGGCTAGAGATCCTGGCTAGGCTGCTGATCAACTGAACGCTGTCTCCGTGTCATTCCTTCTTCGCCGACTCCATCCACACTTTGGGGACCCTGGACCTGCTGGGATTGGACCCCAGCACCTAGCTTTGCCTTCTGCAAGATTACAATGCATCTAGGGGGGAAAAAGCAGTAATAAATAAAAATAAATGTCAAAAGTGGGAATGGAAATGGTGTTACAAATAAAAACATGCTCAGAGCACAGAAAGAGTAGAAGAAGAAGTTGCTTCCAGCTGGAATTATTTCCAGAGGCTTGGTGGAGGACTGTGCCTTGAGTGAGGTATTAATGTATGTAAGATGGATGAAGGCCTTCTAGGGAGAAGCATGGAAGCAGAAGATGACAAACTCATTCCCTGGGAGCATGGTACGACTGGGGCATAATGTGTGTAAGTGTGCAAAAGACATAGCACAGAGGGATGAGGTTGAAGTTGCCTAGACTGTGAGGTTTAGAAATTGAACTTGATCCTATGGCAGGCAGTGGAAAACTGCTGAAGAATCTTGATCAAAAATGTGATAAAGCCCTGACCGGGTGGCTCAGTTGGTTAGAGCATTGTCCCATACACCAAATGGTTGTGGGTTCGATTCCTAGTCAGGGCACATACCCAGTTTTTGAGTTGTATCTCCAGTTAGCGTGCATATGGGAGGCAACAAATCTATGTCTCTTGCTCTCACATCTCTCTCTCTCTCTCTCTCTCTCTCTCTCTCTCTCTCTCTTTCTCTCTCTCTAAAATTAATAAACATGTCCTCAGGTGAGGATTTTTGAAAAAGAATGTGATATAAGGAGCGAATGGACAGGATGGATGGACAGGAGAGAGGCAGGGTTGGAGACGAAGCTGTTAGACCTGTGATGTCAGCTGGTTTTCTCCAGTGTGCTAGGGTGACGGTAGGGCATCTAGAGAATGAGTGAGTGTATAGGACCTTATTAGTTCACTCATACTTCTCTCAAGTTTGTTGTATTAATATTTGTTGAACCAACAAAAATTCAACTAATAATCAACAATAAATCTTTGAAATACCAACAGTTCAACCAAGAATATTCAAGTACAATATTCTGTGTCTGGCAGGCACTCCAAGACTATTTTTAGAACAAAGCTAAGAAAGAATCTCTGAGGGGCTCTCTGTGGATATTTGATGTCTGAAACTTCAAGAATGAGTTTGTATAAAGACTGAATGTTCAGTACACAGATTCATTCCTATTTGAGGGCATTTCCCCCCCTTGAAAGGGAATTACAGTGGCCAGATCTACAGGCAAAAACTAGAGGTTTTATCCAGGGAAACTCTACTCATACATATAACCTTTCTATTTCAAATAAAATTATGTATAAGAATTAAATCTTTACAGAATTCCTGGTGTTGTGTATCTAGTCTGCTGATTTCACAAGTAGCAGAAAAATCAATTGGACTAACTCAAGTCCGCTTTGGGTTCTCTGGGACTGCAAATAGAGATGCCGTCCAGGCCGGCTTGGTAACCCACACATGCTGAGCAGTCCGGACACAGTTAAAGGTGCTGTCCAATCGCTTAGAGTTCAGATGGATATTTTACGGCCCTTTCGGACCTTCCTTCCTACCGTGAAAAAAGGCATACAGCATTCATTATGTTAATGGGGAATGAGAGGCACACATAAAGCCCTTGGTTCACACTGGGTACCTGTGAGAGAGAATATTTTTAAGTATCTGTAGGTGGTTCACTAACACAGGTAATTGAGTTTCAGCATATTTCTCCTTTGAGCCTTTCCACGGGTGTTCTGTCACACCGTTAAACAAGGTGGGAAGTAAGAAGTGAAACCTTTTAAGGAAGTATTGCCTTCCTTAGCTTGATCCTTCAAAAATGTACTTTGTTAACTTGCTTAATGCTTCCTTTTATAGCAATTTTTTTTAACTCAAAAGGAAGCAAACCCCATTTTTAGAGAAATAGCAAAGGTGTTAACACTCCCACTTAAAGTAAGTGACAGAGACATTTCACAAAAGAGCGGAGGACTCGTTCCAGGCAGCGTGCACAGTGCTGACAGAGCCCCTCCGTGTGCATTAGGAGGACAAATAGCTCTCTTGGTAATTCTAAACATGTGTAAGTTCTAACCTTCTCTCCTGAAAGGGGATTTTCTGCCCTCTCTTTATTGTAATCATATGCCTCTCAGTGCAGGCTTACTTTACCTTTCATCTACAGCAAGAATAGTTGGTGCTGAGGGAGGCATTTAAAATTAGGGATTTCTTTCTCTTACTTTTCCTGATTTAATAAATGTGTACATCTCTTCCTGAAAAAAAGAAAAGGAGAGGAGAGGAGAGAAGAGTAGAAGAGAGGGGAGAAGAGAAGAGGGGATGGGAGGTAAGGGGAGAGGGGAGGGGAGGTAAGGGGAGAGGGGAGGGGAGGTAAGGGGAGAGGGGAGGGGAGGTAAGGGGAGAGGGGAGGGGAGGGAAGGGGAGAGGGGAAAGGAGGGAAGGGGAGAGGGGAGAGGGGAGGGGAGGGGGGAAGGGAAGGGAGGGGAGGGGAGGGGAGGGGAGAGGAGAGGGGAAATTTTCTTTGGCCCAAAAAGTTTAGAAAGAGATATTTTAATAAATGTATGGCAAAGTATTCCATGTAATCCCAGCATGGCAAAGAAGTATTTTAACTAAATCCAGCCTCTCATTTACTTATTAACACATTTATTAAGGTATCACTCAATCACTAAATATTCATAGAGCTCTAATAGTGTAGAGAGAGTGAGGAACAAAACAGGCAATAATCTCTGCACTCACTCAAAATGAGGGGAAGACAGACAAAGCGAAACAAACACGGAAGCAATGGAGCCATTTGAGGGTGAAAATATTCTAGAAAATAAGCAAGGAGAGGGAGAGTGTTTGGGGAATGGCATGGTGCTTGGGCAATGAGTGCGTGTTACTTTTAACAAAGGCACAACAGGGTGACACCGGGGCCAGTCCTTGCAAGGAGCATCGTACATGCCTTAGCTAATGTAACCTCCCAAAATCTGGAAAGGTTTTATTTTACCTCATTTTGGGGGTTATGAGGTTCAGCAAGGTTTGGTGACTTGCTCAAGGTCACAAAGCTAAGATATAGAGGCATCAAAAGTGTATATCCTTGTTGTTAACTAGGTCGCCTTCTTGTTAACACAGTAGGCATGATTTCATATTCAGCAAGTCCTTGTTAATTGCCAGATGATATGTTGTGTGTGGGTCTAAGAATTTAAGATTGATCCTGGAAATATCAGGGAATCATTTAGTAAAGTGTATGATTATCTAACCACAATGCTGTACACCTGAAACTAATACAAAATATTATTGACTGTAGACTGCAATTAAAAAATAAAATTTAACAAAGCTAGAACTGGAAATCCACTCTAATCTATTAAGAAAATAATGAGATAGTTCAATAATATTTTAATAAAAAAATAAATTAGCCCAATTTGGCTTTCCTAATTGCTACAAGAAATGTTCTCAAAAGCATCATCACTACTGTTATCTTTGCCAATGAGGCATTAAGTAATCAAACAAGGAGCACACACTACTGTTCAGGACCTCAGGGTGCGGAAAAGCATCCCGATTCGTCCCTCTAACACAGAGGGTTACAGCCAGGATGTCTGTGCCAGGAGGCGGGGCCCAGAGGGACACCTGCTGGAGATGAGCACACGGAGGAAAGAGCTCAGGGGCCACTGCGCTACCTTTTGTGTGTGAGGAATGTTCACATACATTCCATTGCCAAGTAGTTCTCAAAAAGTGAAGTCGTGATGGGTGAATACCAGTTTTGTGCGACTTGGTTTGGGGAGCCCTATCCTGCATTCCATCTGCTGAGAAATCACACTTCCCTGGAGACTACATCAGCGAAACAGTGCACTTTGGGATCCTTGGAACAGCAACATCCAATTTCTACGCCAACCAATTTTCCCCTAACACTTGAACGTGCCTCTATCACTGATTATTTCCTACGTATTTACTCTCAAGTAGATTATGAAAGGCATTCATTTATTCTTTCATCCATGTATTTTTGATTGTTTGACTTTTTTTTAAAGAACATAAACTGAAAGTCAGAGTGTGCATTCCAAATGCCACTGAAGAGTCTTGAAGCAGATGTTGGAGTGAGATATAGATGTGAGTCGTTGGCTCAATTGCCTATGTCCTGGTGTCTGGGTTTGTGACACTCAGTGGGTCTTCTGAAAGCTGACTATGCTTCAGGCCCTGTGTGTAGAGCATCTGTTCTGGGTTCTCTGAGGGGATGGCAGTGACCCCAGCACACGCTGAGGTGCTTTGGATCTGCGGTGGCTACTCAAGTCACTTCCACAACATATGGCTGGCAGTACCTGGCAACAGAGACTGACGGAGGTGAAGGGGCCCAGTCAGCCATGCTGTAACTGAGACATGATTGACAAAGGCATGAAATTCTGGAAACAATCCATGTAAAATGGAGGTATGACAGTGAAAATGTTAGGCAGCACTTTCATGTAAATATATAAGCTTGAAAATGATTTTACTTTTTAAGAGGGGAAGAAAACCATTTTCTATTTGTTAAAAAGTCAAATACAAAATCAATATATTTTTATATTAAGTGAACAAAACAAAAGTAAAATCGCTTTAATTTTCTTCAGAGAGGAAATGTACTGAATTCAGTTAGATTGAAATATTTAAAGCATTAGCATTATGGGTCTTGCCACCCAACTTCTGCATGTTCCGTAAGATAGAAATAAATTAAAATTGCTATGAGATCCAGGGTGAGTTAGTAAAAGAATGCCTTTTAGTTGAAAAGTTAAATCAGCTTAATTAATTTTCACCTGGAGAAATATTATTTTTTAAATCCAAGATTAAAAATATTTTCACATTAATTTTGACTTCTGTTTAATTTTAAACCTCATTTAACTAGTTTCTTTACTACATAGTCTTAAGTCCTCATCTATTTCCTTTTTATTTGTTTTTTATTAAATGGAATCAAATATCTGAAATCTTCCAAATTTGCTTTTCCTATAGAAAGTGTGATTTCATTCATTGTTGGAATGGGGAATCCGTTCTGATATTGATTATGCTGTATTAGATTTTAGATTTCCCTATAAATGTGTGAAGGCTGTGAACACCAGCAATCCCCAGTGGTTTAGCAGAATCATACTCCTCTGGCCACGTAATTGCTAAATTGTGCGTGTCACATGGCTTCGGGGCATTCTGTCCCCTTCCCAGCAGGTTATCAAGGAGAACTTGCCGGGGAATGGTGTTGTTTGTGTGTCCTTTAAGTTAGGAACTCAAAGGTCAAGAGTTGCCAAAAGCATTTTCACTGAGTAACTGCTTCTTTTCCCAAGCTCTGCAGTGCACCTCCCCAGCGATCCTTACCATTTGCTTCTAAATGCATGTATTTAGTTTCTAAGTCAAAGCCAACTTTTATACCCAAGCTTTATTGTAATTAATCACAGTGATTGGGCATATGATACATGTTTATTACAAGCCTATATACCACATTTACGGGTAGTATTTTTCATAGTTATTTTTAAGACATCTTAAAAAATAAATGTTTCCCCAATGATTCAAATTCTAGTACAAGCAATAATTAAATATTTGGTTTATAATAGTGTATAGTGTGATCGAAGAGCCCTTTTTTTTGTAGCAGGATAAAACTTGCTTTTCTTGGTGGGAGTGTTTTGTCGGATTTTGGTGCTGACTTAGGAGTAAAGGTTCTATTAATACCTGTGAGTAAAGCCAGACTTGAGCTGCTAGATCCACTCAGTGTGCCACTCAGCAGCTCTGCCCTGTGTTCCCTGTGAGTCATACTCCTGAGCAGTTGCCATTGGCTGTTCTGCTTTAAGTGCTACTGAAAGATTAATCTTTAGTTTTGACAGTTAAGACAGTTGCAGCAATTAATTACTAGGGAATAATTCTCCGTCCCAAAAATATAGAAGATGAAAACATGTTCATAAATATGCTCCAATACTTAACTGTTTTCCTCAAAGTATAACCTAAGACATGTCTGCAATGACAAGTCCTAAAACTCACAAGTTGTGTTTTTCTTTAAGTAAAGAATGGAGATATGGGGGCAATGTGATTTTTCCCAAGTGAGATGTGAAAACACATTGGATGTTCTCATTTGACCAAAATTCCAAATTGTGTGAATGTAAACTTCACTACAGTCTTGGATAAGGTTTTTTTCTCCTTCTCCTTTGCTTAATTGTGGTGATATCATTTCAAGAACTGTAGTTTATGCGTGTAACAGCTGAAAGAACAAAAGAAAACAACGAGGAACATGACATGACACTACATGCAAAAGACAGACAAAGACTCCAGGCAGCAGATCATGCAGCATCTGAAACGAATGAAAGAGAAACAGATTGTCATCAAATCTCCATTTCTTTTTCAAAAGTTCGATACATATTTCTTTGGGGAATAGTTTGCAAATGATATATAGAATATGTGAAATACAATTGTAAACAGACATGCAATTTACATAGGTTACAATCTGTTCCATGATCTTTGTTCGTTCTTAACAAAAAGGCAGGGCAACCACTTGGAACAGAATTGCTAAATAAATCTGAGATTGAATTATTAGAACTGACATTATTAATATTTTTTAATATTCCATGGCTTTCTTGTGATTCTTCGCATGCCACATCTCTAACAAACTCTGGTGCCTTAATCATTTGAAGCTTTGCTGTGTTCTCGCTAGCTGCTAGCTGGTATGCCTGAGCACGGTATTCCTGAGTGGCAATGCATATGCATGGTTAAAACGAAAACCATGGGCAGAATCCGCATGTCGCAAGTATTAACTGCTGTGTTCGGTGTTTCCTTCGCTCTTGTTCGCTGGACACATGTTGCCCCGGGGTCTGAAACTGAGCTAGCCTTGGCCTTTTGTAGCTCTCTGGTCTCATGCTTTGACCAAAGGCAGGGCGCGGTAGGGGGAGGTGCAGGGGAGGGGCGGGGGCAGAAAGGGCAGGAGGGGGTGGTGGGTGCGCAGGACAAGAAAAGGGAAGCTCCGGGTGGGCGCTTGTGGTCTGAGCCTGGGGAAACGGACAGCCGGCGCCCCAACGTGCTTCCGTCCAGCCCAGCTCACCCACACGCCGGCCAGCCCGGCCGCCAGTCACTGGCCGCGGCCTGTGGCGTTTTTTTTCACCCTTTGCGGCTGCACAGGGGCCAGGGGGCTGACTGACACCACGTTTGGAAGCTGATTGCAGGACATTGTCCGGCACAAGCCAGGCAGAAGCGCAGCGGGCCGCGCGGGCGGGCTCCTGGCAGACAGCAGTTCTTTCTAGGTGGCCCGCGTGCAGCAGGGCTCTGACGGTTGTTATTGTCTGTGTGTCTTGCTGCGGAACCGCTGAGTAGAAATGCAGGGCGCAGTGCCTGCAGAGGAATGAAAAGGCACCAGATCCGATATGTATTTGTATCATGCGTCGGGCGCCACGGTTCTGAGGCTGGAGGGACACCCTCGCGCAGGGCGCTCACTGTCTCAGCCCTTCCCTGTGCCTGAGATTCCAACAAGTCAGCCGATTTGCATGAAGTTATGAACAGGCATACTTTGCATAAGACACAGGCTGATCTTACGTACACAGAGAAGACTTTTCTAGAAAAATAAGACATTGCAGCTGGTAGCTACGTCGTTTACTGTTTTTGAACGGCTCTTCAGTGCATGGGTTTTAATTCATCCCACAGACTCTGATTGGGCTGTGTGTGCACTGGGACCTGCCGCAGGGCTCGGAGCGCCGCCGTGCAGTGCAGACTGACGCCGAGGAGGCGGCGCTGGCGGGGCTGAACCCTTCCGGGCGCTGGGTGCCCAGGAAACGCTGACGGGCCTGCCTCTGGCACGGACCTGCCGCGCAGCCCCTCCCGCGCTTCCCAGAACAGAATGGCCATCAGGCCAGTCAGGCTGCCGGGGAGGCGCAAGTCCCCGCCCGCCCCCCCCGCCCCCCCCTCCTCCCCAGCACCCAGACGCTGATGTTCAGGGGCTTAGGGGCTTCCCATCAGGCGCGGAAGAGGCTGGAGATAAAATGGGCCCCCGCTTTCCTGCAATGGGCAATCTCATTTCTATGTAAGACAATTTGAAGGAAAGTCAAATAATCAAGGCTATTTCCAGGCTAAAAATATGTAGTGAGTGGACAACTAAGTTCTCTGGATATCTGGCTGATTACCTGCATTCATTTGCTTTTCCACTTTGTGTTCAAAAGCACAACTTCTTGTGTACTGTTTGAATCTCACAAACTTAGGAAAAAGTCTTTGTTGCTTCAAGTTATTCGACCATGTTGGGGTGAAATGCTCTGCCTCTGGGACGCCCCACAGGGCCGGGTGTCAGCCCCACAGGGCCGGGTGTGGATGGCCCCACAGGGCCCGGTGTCAGCCCCACAGGGCCGGGTGTCAGGCCCCACCCCACAGGGCCGGGTGTCAGGTCCCACAGGGCCGGGTGTGGCTGGTCCCACAGGGCCGGGTGTCAGGCCCCACAGGGCCGGGTGTCAGCCCCACAGGGCCGGGTGTGGATGGTCCCACAGGGCCGGGTGTCAGGCCCCACAGGGCTGGGTGTCAGCCCCACAGGGCCGGGTGTCAGGTCCCACAGGGCCGGGTGTCAGCCCCACAGGGCCCGGTGTCAGCCCCACAGGGCCCGGTGTCAGCCCCACAGGGCTGGAGGTTTCCCACCCACCCTTTGCAGGTCAGCGGGGCCAGAGTTCCTTCTGGTGTTGGGGGTCAGTTGGGTTGGGTTTCCTTATCAATACTTTGCTGAGGCAAGAAAAACTTACTTGAGCTCTCACCACCGGCACTGCCGAGGACCAACAGAGATTTGTTATTTGGCCTGATGACGAGTTTTAATCCTCTCCCAGGAGCTGTCTGGGGATTTGAGCACATGGACATCACTGAACAGACATGCGCCAGCTGCCCTGGTACATGCGCTGGATTTGTTCCAGACACAGAAAGTCTACCAAGAAGCCAGTGCACAGCACACACACTTGGCCACAAAGCGCTCACTATACATTCCATTTTGCTCAAAATCTCTAATAAGTAAAGCCTGAGTAGGTCCTAATAATAATATGTACAATGTTTGGATGAACACGTGCCATGATTGAGTTTGTTGAACTACAAAACCTTTACCAATATTTAGAGCATTATCTGAAAACCATTTCTTTGCTTTTTTATTTATTTTTTATTTTTTTATTATGGGTCCTTTCCAGAACCAGGCCCTGGGCCCAGCAGCATCTCTGCCTGCTCAGAAGGACTCCCTGCTTCAGCATTTCTCATTCATTCATTCACTCATTCGTTCATTTATTCAGCCCTGCCACAAACACCAATTGCGTGCCTGCTCTGTTTAGAGTCTTACATTGCATTTTATTTTAAAAAGAGACTTAAGTATATTAAGATTTGTTTCCTTTTTTACTCCCAACTGCATGTTATGTCCGTTTTCTTCCTCTGCTCCTTACTCAACATGATGAAGCCAATCTTGCCCCCAAACCCATGATTTAGTACTGATAGCTTCTCTACCTTCTGCCAGATACTAGTTGCTCTAAGTGCTTCCCAATGTAAAGTTTATATGTGTTAGCCTAGTTAAATTAATGTAGTGAAAATCAACCACAATAAAATCTATTTTGCATAGCAGCTTGTTTACCTAGAAAGAGAAAGATTCTTCCACCTTCCTTTACCTCTCTTAGTTTCTTGGTTTCTCCATCTTACCTCTTATTAAAAAAAAAAAAAGTTTTGCAGTGAAGTAGCTCCTCTGTAGAGCCATGTCACTCTGTCTTACAAAGGAGGAGTTATGGGCTTAATTTTATTCCCTTTTAACTTCTCAGCCAGTGCAACATCTGATCAAGTTATTCTGAAGACTGTTTTCTTTAATGATATATTTTGCTTCTAACTAAATTGCTTTACTTAGCAATTTGTATTGCAACTGAAGCGCTGATTTGATATTTTTCAGTGTGAGAATATAAGTAGATCACCCAGTGTCTAAACCAGTCTCCCTGCATCACAGCATTTTATCAGAAATGAATACTTGTCAGTCATATATCTTTAGTGCAACACTTAGTTTAAACATCATGAAATATTTAAACTAGAAAGAGAAGGTGGCTGCACAGGGGCCTGCATGAACCGGCCAGGAGCCTCACCTCCACTGTGACTGCAGAACGGGTGGCAGTGGCGCTCACAGCCTCCAGCAGGACCAGGCCCCCTGTCACAGTGCACAAGAAAGAAAGCACAGGCAGGCAAACCCCACAGTCACAATCCTATAAGGAAAGCATCACTTAAAAATAAAGCAGGTGGGAAGCAGTGGAAAGGAAAGAAGCAGGTAACGTCTTAATGACACTGAGTGAGACGAAGCTTCACTAAGTTAATGTAAGTAGCATTCAAATGTCAGGTTGAGGTCATGTTCGTCCATCCTGGAGTGCAGTCTGATCACATAGTTGATAAGCACTCTTTTTCATTTATTTCAAAATATTTGTATTTAAGATTTCTGCTTAAGGTGTCAACAACTGGGCTGTTAAACTCTAACGGAGGGAAATTTTAAAATGGAAGCCAAGAAAGAGAAAGGTTTGTCTGTCTGTGTCCAGTAAATGGACACAGGCAATCCCCTCAGCCCTCGTAAAGCCTGCTCTTTTCCTCGCCTCTGTGATCACAATGTGTCCTGGACTCTGGCTGCATAGTTAGCCACTTCTCCAAAGGCAACCAGAAAGGAAAGTCCCACGCCCATGCCCTGAGCACTGCAGCTGAAGCTTCTGACGTTACTGAAAGGGGAGGCGGGAAAGCTGAGGATGGAAACGCCAGGCTCCTGGTTCCTCTGTCAGATTTTGCCAGGAGAGAGGCCGTTAGATCTTGTATCAACGGTATCTTCAGAAAGAGAAATGATTCAACCCATTCATACTTTGACATAAGTATTCTGTACAGTGAAATTTATTTTAGGAATTTGAAAAGTATTCTACACATTAAAGGTATTTTCAAAGTGTAGGAAGAGAAAAAAATAACATTGGGATATTTACTCAGTATTGAATATTATTAAGGAAACATTAGCCTGGTACAGAGTTTCCTGGGATGAAAGTGGAAGGAGTTAACTGATTCTGTAAACAATAGGACATATTCAATATGGTTGGTTTACTGGAGTAAACTATTTTGCCCAAATCTACCAAAGCGTTCATTTAGTCAGCAGCACATAGTCCTGAGAAACAAAGCCCTTGTGGATTATGGTGATTTCCAGGGATAATCCCCAGTTCTCTTCTCCCTTGACCCATGTACACTGTGCACGCCACATATGGAGCATGTGGATGGACATGCCTCTTCCTGTTAGCTGTTGGTGGAACTATCTACTACACCTATCAACTCAATGCCCAACATGCCTTTTCTATGTATGCATATGTATGCGTGTTTAAATTTCACTCTTTGTTAGATGACATTATAAGAATTATATTAGATGTGCCTTTCTCAATTCCTGAAAATATCATTTTTAAAAGAAAATTTATTAAGTACATTTTCACATTAAAATGGTAACATGTGGGTCAAGGTACATCTGAATTACAAGTTTAGCCTTCCTACTATTCAGTGTTTGACCTGAAGTTGTGTTTGTTTCCTTAACTTGAAAATTGTAATACTTCCTTTTTATATGTTAGACTCAAGTGGCGTTTTCTTACAATGGAATGTTTGAAGTTGTGTGAGTGATATGCAATGAAGCATTATCCTTGGATACCATGCATTTTGGTGTGAAGTAAGGCCATTATCTTCAACTTGCTTTAAAAATAGGACTTTTTCTAATGGACCATATCTCCATCCATTTTAAAAGCTAATGCCTGATGCTTCAGGAATCTGAAGAGTTCAGTTTAGGCTTTCATTTTCTCATGGTGGTCTTAAAGGAAGAGACTACACCAAGATTTTTTTTTAATTTCCTATGTTATAACTAGAGACCTGGTGCACAGCATTTGTGCACTGGAGGGGGGTCCCTTAGCCCATCCTGCACCCTCCCACAGTCCGGGGCCCCTCACTCCTTACCACCCACCTGCTCACTGCTCCTTATCACTCGGCTCGCTGCTCCTTAGAGCTGTCGCTGCCGCGGAGGGGGGAGAGGCTTCCGCCACCGCCACTGTGCTCACCAGCCATGAGCCCAGCTTCTGGCTGAGCGTCAATCCCCTGTGGGAGCACACTGACCACCAGGGGGCAGCTCCTGCATTGAGCATCTGCCCCTGGTGGTCAGTGCACGCATAGCTACCGGTCGTTCCACAGTTCGGTCAATTTGCATATTAGGCTTTTACTATATAGGATCTTAATGTTTTATGTCATTTTGGAGCTTTACTTCTCCCTATTCAAAATCACTAGGAATAGTACTAAAAAAGATGTTGTTTTGGTTTAACCTATCTCTAATTTCCTCCTATTGGCATCTAGTGCAAATTATTATTTTCCTGAAAACTTGAAGCATTGATTGGCCAATTATTAATTACTGCATTTCCAGAGTGTAATTTTAAAAATACTTTGTTACCTTTTCAAGTGAACTAGAAAGCTGAAATATCTAACATGAATTTAATTCAAACTTTCTAAAATATGAAATATTTCTTTTATGTTTGTTTATACATTTTGTGTGTTTATATTTAATTTTAACTGTAATCTAGAATTCTGAGTAACACATATTCTGCAACATATTTTTAAATAAGATCTTTATTCATTGGGTAAGACAGCATATCTTCTTTTAGTGTATGAAAGAATGTAAATTATGTACAGATGACTTCTGTTATAGGTTATAAGCAAAAATACCATAGAGCAACATTTACTTTAAAGAACAAAAGACAACCAACTTTTACTCATTCCAATATAATAAACAGTTACATTTCTCAGTTTAAATATTTGGGAAAGAGATCTATAACATGTGTTCTTTATTCAAAATTCCAAACAAGTGGTAGTTTTGTTGAAATGTTTGTTTACCATTATTCTATAAAATCTCTGTTCTAAAAAGCAGCAGACATATAACATGCTCTATTAAAATATAATAAAATAGCACCCAGAATATTTTATTAAAAGTAGCATTAAAACAATATTTTTGATGCCAAAGAATTGTAGTTTTGGATGTTACTTTAATAAAAATAATTGGCATCAATGGGTTAATTGTTTCTAGAACACTTATAAGTAAATATTATTAGCAAAGTATTTTAATTACTGTACTTCATGTGGCTTAAATGTAAGCATTTATTAATACAAACCAGACTCTCATTACAAATTTGCACAGAAAATGATAAAATATTATGTATGAAATGAAGCATTAGCATGGACCATTAAGTCCTCTATTTTCATTTAATTAAATTTGTCAGTAGTACCCTCTTTAACTGAAAACCAGTCATAACACAAAATTAAATAATAATTAAAGAAACAACTATTGAAAGAGTTGCTTGGAAGCTAAGGTGCCATTTAACCAAAACATAGCAATTTCATGTAAATTGCAGGCCATGTAGACACAGTTCTGAAATTATGCATCCTGAGGCCCCGTATAGGATTGATTTAGCAGGTATTTTCAGCATTGCAGATTAGATATCCTAGCTGAATTACAAGTCTATAATTCAGAAAAGTGGGAAATTGTTCAAAGTTTCTGTAAACTCCCATATGCCATTGTAGGGCAATAAAAGTTCTACATAAGAATTCAGTTTATTGCTACATAATCAATGGTTTGGGCCACATAATGTATGTATCAACAGATGGGACTCTGAGTGTCAGTCTTTTTAGCATTCCTGGTAAGCCTCTGTGCACGTTGGGTATGTGTGGATATAATTAAAACTAGGGCTAGATTAAGTGGACTTCACTATTCCAGTATGTATGATGCAGTATGCATCCTCAGTGTCTTTCTTGATAAAACTATGACATTACTCTTAATATTGTTTATTGATTATTGCCAAAAATCGTCTAATTTAAGATTTAGTTTTATTTATCAAAAAGTTTCGTGTCCTTGAGTGCATGTGTGTACATGTGCCTGTATTTGTCGTGTCCAGGTGCATGGAGGCATCTATTATACTAGCTGTCCTTCTGAAGGTCTCCAACCTTTACAAATGCTTTTTCACTCACCTAGACACGTTCCATGTTACACAGCCAGCAGGGGGAGGTAAGATTTAAGAAAACAGCAAATTGAGCTTGATGGAAGCAACTACTTTAGGAGACAAATAAACAAACAAATAAAAAGACTGTCAATGAACAGAATGATGAGGTCTCTAATGTATTTGGGATATATTTAGCATCTTAGATATGATGCTGGCTGCAATTAGCATTTTGATAAACATTGGACAACTTACTTTAAGGTTCTACATTTTAAATATTGTACACAGACAAATTCTAGTCATTAGAAACCATTTGTGATATTTTCCAATATTGAAACTATAGCTGAAGTCATGTATGCAAATCTGTGAGTCAACTTAAAAAATAAGTAAAGCACTCAGACAAATATCCTCATGAGCTTGGAGAAAATGTTAATTTTGTTTAAAAATGTTACAGGATCATATCTGCTTGAATAATTGACTTCTCATATGCAGCGATTAATAAAATATAACCAAAAAATGGAAGGATTCTAATTTTTAAGAAGACAAGTTACATTTCTGCCTTTGTATGCAGGTGGTCAATTAAATGTGTGGATAAGTTGGATATGATGTGTGTTCTTGAAAGAGACTTATGTTTCCTGGAAAGTGATCAAGTTTAGGATTTGGAATAAAGTAATACAATTTTCATATCTACAAACCTAAATTTTATAAACTCAGTTTAGCCAGGATGAGGGTTAACTCCGCTTGCCTAGTACTTGTAACTTTGGCAAGTGCAAACAGCAAATGTGTCTGTAGTTAACATGAAGAAATAGATTCCTAGATAAAAATGCAGATTGATGAGGAAAACATATTGACTTACATTAAAATTGTCACCAAGGAAAATAGAAAATTAAAACCATATCTTACATTTGTAAGTTGATATCTCACTGAAAAATACTTCACATATTTTATTTTATCTGATCCTTAACACTTTTAAAAGGAACACATTATACCACATTATACCCATTTTATAGATTAAAAAAGGTAGCATATTTTAAATGATACTTTAAAATGAACCTTGGTTTCACAAATTATGAGGATTCAGTTTCTTATTCTAAAAAGATGATACTTAATTGATTTGTGTGTATGTGTGTGTTTTTAGTAGTCTCTCTACTTTTATTTTACTTTTTTTGTAAATATTTTTTCCTTTATTGATTAGGGTATTACAAATGTGTCCTTATCTCCCCTATGTCTCCCCCCCCCATCATCAGGGGGTAAGGGTGAGGGTAGGATTATTTTACTTTTTAAAAATTTATCTTTATTATTGAAAGTATTACATATGCCCCATTTTTTCCCATTGATCCCCTCCACCCTGCATCTGCTCCTCCCAGGCCTTCACCACACTATTATCTGTGTCCATGGGCTCTGCATATATGCATATAAATTCCCTGTTAATCTCTCCCCATCCAAACCCACCCCAGCCTCTCCTCTGAGATTCCTCAGTCTGTTCTATGCTTCTATGTCTTGGGATCTATTTTGTTCATTGGTTTATTTTGTTCATTAGATTCCACATATGAGTGAGATCATATGATACTTACCTTCAACTGACTGGCTTATTTCACTTAGCATAATGCTCTCCTGATCCATTTATGCTGTCTCAAAGGGTGAGAGACCTTTCTTTTTTACAGTTATATAGTATTCCATTGTATAAATGTACCACAGCTTTTTTATCCACACATCTGCTGATGGGCACTTGGCCTGTTTCTACATCTTACCTATTGTAAATTGTGCTGCTATGAACATAAGGATTCATATATTATTTCTGATTAGTGTTTTTGATTTCTTGGGATATATTCCTAGAAGTGGGATCACTGGAACAAATAGTAGTTTCATTTTTAAATTTTTGAGGAAACTCCATACTGTTTTTCATAGTAGCTGCACCAGTCTGTATTCCCACCAGCAGTGCACTAGGGTTCCCTTTTCTCCACATCCTCACCAGCACTTGTTATTTGTTAATTTGATGATAGGCAATCTGACAGGTGTGAGGTGATAGCTCATTGTCATTTTAATTGCATCTCTCTGCTGATTAGTGGCTTTGAGCATTTTTTCATGTGTCTCTTAGCCATCTGCATGTCCACTTTGGAGAAGTATATATTTAGGTCCTTTGCCCATCTTTTAATTGGATTTTTTGTCTTCATTTTGTTAAGTTATATGAGATCCTTATATAGTTTGGAAATTAACCCCTTATCAGATGATTTATTTTTTAAACTTAACATGTAAAACTGAAAAATTTAGTATTCTCCATTGATTCAACTCCTTTCTTATGATAACTCAAAATTGTCAGTATGTATAAATGTACCCTTTCATATTTTTGTTTTCTCGTTGCACAAGAATCCAATTAGAACAAATTAGAATTCAGGTTAAAGCAATTTAAAACATTTTTCTAATTCAGATACACACACACCATAGCCGCACACACACCGTAGCCACAAACATATCACTGAAGCTCTAATGCAACTTTACTGTATATTCCCATATTCCAGCTTTATTCTCTCCAGAGCCAATACATAACACTTAACTCAGATTTCAAGTGATTTTTTATAAGCAATAGTTGGAAACCTTGAAGTTCAAGGATTTAGAACTATTGTCGACATTCGTCCTCTTGTGCACACAATGTGCTGTGGAGACACTGTGAGCCACTTTGGGTGTTTCAGTTTCAGAATCCAACGTCAAGTTCATACAGAAGAGAATGCTGCAAAGACTGTGGCTAAAACATCCAGTTCTTACTAAAATATTTCATTCATTTAAACTCCTGAATGCTTTCTAATACATAAATTAACTGAGGTTCATAGAATTTAATGTGGGGATTTGAATTACTTTTGGGTATTAGATATACTGATTTTGTTCTTCTGTAATACTAATGTATTCTCTTATATATTAATGTACAACAGTTTATTTATTTTTGCTTTTCCAGACTCGTTCTTTATTTTAAACAGATTACCACAACTCTTGAATAACTGCTACAACCAATCTTAAAAAATGGAGTGAAAAAATATGATATGCCATTAAAATTCCAATTTTTTATCTATGAATATGACATTGTTTTGTCAATATGGCCTATCCCAATGGTCATGCAAGAACAGGACATGTGCCATTGGGTTGCAGGTTACCAGAGCATGTAAGGCGGTCGTATCAATATTTTATGTATTGACTTCAATGAGCAAGGCACTCTCTCAGGCTTTGGTATTTAGAATATGAATTAAAAAGACTTTGAATTAAAGTTTAGAGTCAGAGTGATGGATCAATAACCATTTGTTGAGTAAAGACATTATTATTCCAGTAGAATAGTACAGATTATGCTAAAAAATCTCAATAGCTTATGGCAACATGCTAATTTTTGTTTGGCTAAAAGTCCAACATAGTTTGCTATTAGATAGAGAAGGAAAGTGCTCTGCTCCATCAAGTCACTCAGAAATCTAGACCGAGAGGGGCTCTGCCATCTGACCCTGTTGACATCTACACACAGGAATCTGCTGAGACAAGGGAAGTAAGAACAGAGAATTATGCTTTCCCTTTAACATGCTTTGGCCAGAAGTGACACATGACATTTCTCCCATAAATCATTGACCAAAGATAATTATAATACCACACTCCACTCCAAAAAAGTAGAAAAATTTAACTTCCAGGTGCCTAGAATGAGAAAATAAGATAGGTTGGTGAATTTGTAATTTCTCTCACAGAAACCAATAACAATTATTAAAGGTACTGATATTTTAGAAAAAGTATGAAAGATAAAAAAAATATAGGCTCTCTCTCATAACCAATCATTAAACTACAATTTTAAATATATCTCTCACAAACAATTGAATAATTAATTGAAGACTATAAAAATCTATAGTAAAGAAATGATTAGTGTTCTTCCTCGTCATAGGTCCTCAATAATTTTGGTGTCACTCAAAACTTCCATATGTGTACGATACTGTTATTCATGGCCATGCTGGTCCTCAGTGTTCCTATTTTTAATTAAATTAAACCACCATCACATGGTACAGGTTTAGTCTACCTATACTTGTGTAATCCTAGAGTCATGTGAAATCATTACATCACTTAATCCCTGAGTGCTTTCAACAGATTTTGACCCTGGTGTGCATCCTTCTTCTAAATGGCCTCCTGTTTCTGAAGACTAAAGCCTTGTTAGTGTCAGGTATGTCAGGATCTCTCGGGATATAATCCTCACTTCGTGTGTGAATGCTGATATCTACGGGGTATCTAAAATAGACTCATCTATCTCCTATTAGAACCATCTGCATACTTAAGTGCAACAGAAAAACATTTAAGTTACCATTTGTAGCCATTGACATCAAATGTAAGAGGAAAAGGGATACTAGAAAAAGTAAAACACTAAACCAGATTTAAAAATAAAAGATAATGTACATTGAACTACTAGTATAATCTAGAAGCAGTGTGTGGAAAAATACAAAATTATGGGCAGGAATTAAAAGTAAGTTCTGAGTGAAAAATATAGAGTCCCAAAGCTCTTGCTTATAAATCTAAAACCCAAAAGAAAGTGTTTTATTTTGCTTTGTTTTGTTTCTCTGTGAGTTTGGCACTAAACTCAATAGGCAGCAGAGCCCCACCTAAAGTCATAGGAACTTTTAACTTGTTATTTTATCTCACTGAATGTGAACAGCCATACCGTTCATTACATAAATGTTAACAAAAATTTAGTTGGATATTATCTCAGACCCTACTGGGGTTACTATGAAGGATAGAATACGTATCTGGCTCCAAGAGCTTTCAATAAGGAATTCTGAAACTCTAGAGTGGTCGGCAAGCTTGCGGCTCTGCAAACCGCGGCTCACGAGCCACATGCGACTCTTTGGCCCCTTGAGTGTGGCGGTATTTTGTGGAAGACCCACACTCAAGGGGCCAAAGAGCCGCATGTGGCTCGCAAGCTGCGGTTTGCTGACCATGGCAAAAGCCCACTTTTGGTGAAAATAAAGAGGTCTGGGTTTGAATTCTGGGTATGCTGATCGCTGCCCACTATTTAATTGCAATCCCCCCCACCCCGCCCCTGTGCCCCATTTTCTTCATTTGGAAAGTCAGAAGTGAGTGTGGACTCACAGACTCCAAAGCTGTTTTCTGCTTCTAGTGCTCTCTGACTTCACTACTTTTCACATTATATCATTTAAACCAGTGGTTCCCAAACTTATTTGGCCTACCGCCCCCTTTCCAGAAAAAATATTACTCAGCGCCCCCTGGAAATTAATTTTTTTTAAATTTTAATAACAATTAAACAGAAAGATATATGTATTAATGTTTCTACCTTTTTCGTAAAATATAGTAAAGAAAGGTGTAAATTAGAAACATTGAAGTTTGAAATTATGAAACTATTGAACTCAGAATAGAAAGGTAATACAAAAAAAGTTAAAACAAATGCACCTGTGGCCATCACCGCCCCCCTGGATCGCTGCAGCGCCCACCAGGGGGCGGTAGCGCCCACTTTGGGAATCACTGATCTAAACTCTCCACATCTACTGACTTCTAATACCACAAATAGTCTTTTAGGAGACAGACATAGTTCTGAGCTCTCTACCACACAACGTCATGCACGTCAAATACAGTGTGATGAATTGAGTTAGGAGATTTTTCTTAATCCCAAGGTGTCCACACAAAAAATTTAAAATGTAAAGTAATTGAAAATTGATTTAGACATAAAGCGAAAAAAAGAACTTTAACTTTGTATTTCCAAATTAGCTTATAGTTCCTCTAAATCATTTGGTTTTTATTTTGGCTTTTAAATATACTTCATAAAACCTTTTAGACCTCTACAAGAATTGTGGTTTAGACTAAGAGAAACAGTTTATGATTCTGTCTGTGTAATATGGACAAGAATACTTTATTACAGATGTTGTGGTTGTGCCCCAAATTCCCAAATCAATGTCATTTTTGTTAGAAGTGGTCGACATTATTAACACAATAAAATAAGTAATTTGATTATTCCCTGTAATATCATTGTGTATATATTATGGGTCAGATTGTGCTGTTTTATACACATGAAAATTCTACCTAACTTTACTTTAAATTGAATCGAATTGATTTCTAACTGACTTTTAGGATAGGTGTGTGTGTGTGTGTGTGTGTGTGTGTGTAGTGTTTCCATGTTTTCAAAACCTAGCTTTATACATTTATATTAATTCATATTGGGATTTTTTTTTTAAATTAAGCTCTTTTATGTAGTTTTTATTACACAGACATAATAATTATTTTTAACCAAAATTCTGAAGCATCTTTAATTTACTTGTGGATATAAAACAACTTCATTTATTTCATTGAGAGAGACTATCAATTAAAAATATAACTAACATTTTAGATAGTGTCTTACAAGTTGACTGGTGTTATAGTTATTCATTATTGCAAAGCAAGCCATCCCAAATCTTAGTGACTGTAAATACCAGTGTCTTCCAGACTCTGAGTGGACATTTTCACTGCTGTTTCCCTGCGTTCAGTGGGAGGGAGCTGGGCTGGCAGGTCCAGGAGGGTCACACTCCTGTCTAACATGGATGCGCGCTGTTGGCTGCAAACTGTGCTTCTCCCATGGCTGCTCATCCTTGTGTGGCTACACTGAGCTTCCACATAGCGCGCTGAATGGAGGTTCCCAAGAGTGTCCAAGCAGATGCTCAGGGCCTCTTAAAGCCAGACAGCAGAACTCACATGGTTTCATGACTTTCTATCGCTATCGCTTACATGATGAAAAGGACAGCAGGGATTTCATGGGAAGAGCAGAAGAGCAACATCATATTGAAATGGGGTATGGACTCCGGGAGGTGTAATTCAGTGGAGACCTTATTTCATTGATGTGTTACCATCAGTCATGAAACTCATAAGAGACTCTATAAGTCTTCTTCAAATTATTTTTGTCTCCATTATTTTAATTAACAATGGCATGTACACATCACAACCTCTTGGTCGTCTAAAAGAGGCTGATCATGTACTGGAATAGAGCTCAGGTTATTTCAGAAGGCTTTATGCAACATTAATTCTAGTAATCACTGATCATGCTGGACTGCAAGAGAACCGCCAAATCTCTTGAATGATTTAGCATAGCAACATCTCAATAAAAAACAAGTTAGTATTTGGGTTTTTCCAGCTACCATTAGATGTGACCCAAGGATGTTAATGGGTAACATTCTTATTGTTATACTAAAGGCCCAATGCATGAAAATTTGTGCAAGAATAAGCCTTCCTTCCCCTGGCTGCTGGCACCAGCTTCCCTCCGGCACCCTGGACCCAGGCCTTCGCTCTGGCCGCCACCTTCTGCCTTCACTCCAGGCCGGAGCCACCTCCCGCCTGCTCTTGCCAGCTCCGTGGCCGCTGCCCAGAGGCCGGCCCTCCGTGGCTGGCCAGGGCTTGTGGGAAACCAAACATCCCACCCGAAGGAAGCCAAGCATCCTGCCCATTCCAGCCGGCTCTGTGGCTCCGGTCAGCGCTGCCATCTTTGTGGCTATGGGCACTGCCATCTTTGTTGTGGAGTGACAGTTAATTTGCATGTTACCCTTTTATTAGTAAAGATAATACTTTGAAGATCTAACAAAAACATTGGTATTCTCATAATTTACACCACCCTTGCTCATACCCACATAAAATTGCATATGGGCTTATACCCTGAAGTTTGCATGATTATTTCAGGGCTTCCTGGATGTGATGCCCAGGCTTTTGTTGGCCAAATTTAAGAAAACCTTCTTTAGGAAAAAAGAATCACATCTTCCCCCTGCTTTGAAGTAACACAAAACTGTACGTTATAGATATTAGGGACTCAGCAAAGATTTATTGATGATGGTATCTGATCATTGTCTTTCTTGACATTACTTCTTGATAGTTTTAAACACCCTAAGTTTAGCATAAAAAGTCATTTTGGAAGAGGATGAACTCCCACTTTCAAAATGAAACATTTTGTAATAAACCAGGCTGACTGAGAAAACACCAAGCCGATGAGCCTGTGCTGTTTCAAATACACCATGAACAGATTCTTGCATTCATACTTCAAAATATTCTAGATCAATCTTTCCATAAGGCACTCATTTTATGAAATTTATTATTTCACATAGTCCACTTTAAAATAGCTGAACATCATAACAATAAAAAATAAGAGGGTAGAAAAAAGAAGCTGACTTATGTGTTTTAATTAACACTCCTTCTCTCTCAAGTTTGCTTAGTTTCACATGTGACCTCTGTTTAGAGTTTTATCCACTAAAACTCAAACCTTAATTCTGACTGTGGTAGATACTAGATAAGTATTCACTGGGGAAAAACAGTATGGAGTTACCTCAAAAAATGTAAAATGGAACTGTCTTATGACCCAGTTATTCTACTTCTGGGAATTTATGGGAAGAAACCTGAAGCACTAATTCGAAAGAAGATATGCCTCCCTATGTTCACTGCAGTGTTATTTACAAGAGCCAAGATTTGGAAGCAGCCCAAGTGTCCATCAGTAGATGAATGGATGAAACAACTGTGAAACATTTACACAATGGAATAATATCAATGATATAATAAAAAGGCTAATATGCAAATCGACCTAACTGCAGAACAACCTGTCACTATGATGCTCACTGACCACCAGGGGGCAGACGCTCAATGCAGGAGCTGCCCCCTGGTGGTCAGTGTGCTCCCACAGGGGGAGCGCCACTCAGCCAGAAGCCGGGCTCATGGCTGGTGAGCACAGTGGTGGTGGTGGGAGCCTCTCCCACCTCTGTGGCAGCGCTAAGGATGTCCGACTGCCGGCTTAGGGAGTGAAACTAAGCTGTCAGTCAGACATTCCCTGAGGGCTCCTGGACTGTGAGAGGGCACAGGCCCAGCTAAGGGACTCCCCCAGTACATGAATTTCATACACCGGGCCTCTAGTGTGGCTATAAAAAAGGAGGACCTTTTACCCTTTGCAACAGCATGGATGGACCTGGAGAGCATTATGCTAAGTGAAATAAGTCAGTCAGAGAAAGATAAGTATCACATGATTTATCATATGTGGAACCTAATGAACTAGCAAGCAAAATAGAGACAGATTCATAGAGAGTAGGCTGACAGCTGTGGGGGAAGGTGCTGGGTGGGTGTGGGTGGAGGGATTGACCAAAACAGAAAAAAAGAGAAAAAAACTCATGGGCATGGACATCAGTGTAGGGATTGTTGTGGGAAGGGGGTTTGGGCAGAAGTGGAGGAGGGTATAGAAGGATTTGGGGTGATGAACACACAATGCGGTAGAAGTGTGTTGTAGAATTGTGCACCAGAAACCTGTATAATTTTGTTAACCAGTGTCACCCCTATAACTGTAATAAAAAGGAAAAACATCAAAATTGTTTTTTTCAGTTTCACAAGCCAAATCTGCTCTAGGTCACTCTGCTTCACCAACCACAGTGAAACATCACTATCAGCGACTAATCCAGGTACTGGGGTGTCCATGAAAGCCAAAAGGCCTTTATATAATGCAGTAGGTTTTCTGAATGTGTATGTTAAAAAATTGACAAATTAGTTAGTTTACCTGTTTTGACTTATGTAGACACTAGAGGCCCGGTGCACGAAACTTCATGCACTCGGGAGTCCCTCAGTCCAGGCTGCACCCTCTCGCAGTCTGGGTCCCCTTGGAAGATATCCACCTGCCAGCTTAGGCCTGCTCCCCAGGGGATCAGGCCTAAGCTGGCAGTCAGACATCCTTCTGGCAGCCAAGGAGCTCTTGGGGGATGTCCAACTGCTGCCGAGGAGGTGGGAAAAGCTCCTGCCACCGCCATTGCACTCGCAGCTGTCAGCCCGGCTTGTGGCTGAGCAGAGCTCACCCTGTGGGAGCGCACTGACCACCAGGGGACAGCTCCTGCATTGAGCGTCTGCCCCCTGGTGGTCAGTGCACATCATAGCAACTGGTCATTCTCTGTTAGGGTCAATTTGCATATTACCCTTTTATTATATAGAACTAGAGGCCCGTGCATGAAAATTCATGCACTGGATGGGGGAGTCCCTCATCCCAGCCTGCCCCCTCTCACAGTCTGGGAGCCCTCAGAGGTGGGAGCCGACCCAGCGATCAGGAGAAGGCGATGCCCCTATGACACCTCTGCTGCTGCCACTGCCAGCAGCACAAGCCTCAGCCGGCCTTGGTTTCCTGAGCCTAGAGCGACCCTAGAAGGTTGGCAGCTGCCATCCAAGTCTTGCCTGTGCCTTGGGCTGGCCCTGGGTGGCTGGGCAGCCGCCATCCGAGGCTTGCCTGCACCTTGGGCATTGGCTGGGCAGCTGACATTCAAGGCTTGCCTGCGCCTCAGGCCAGCCGTGGGTGGCTGGGGGCTTAGGGTTCTGGGCACCACCATCTTGTGGCTGTGGATGCTGCCATATTTGAGGGCGTGGAGTCAATTAGCATATTCCCTCTTTATTGGCTGTGGGTGCCGCCATCTTTGTGAGGGGTGTAATGGTCAATTAGCATATTCCCTCTTTATTAGATAGGCTGTCTGTGTAATTAAAATTAAATATGTATGAAAGGTTTAATTTCACAGAAACTTTTTCTAAATGTATTACTGTAACTAAATTTATATTGAGTAGGTCTAGTAAATGCATGCGTTCACCAGCCACCCAGTAAACAAATGCACATGGCTGGGATTAGCTCACATGGAACATCAGTGGGCAGGAGTTAAAACTGCCACAGGAAGCCATGGCATGCGACATAATGCAGTGTGATCACGTGCGAATCATTCGCCAAACATTGTTTATGCGTGGTGACTCTTGGATTTAAATATGTAGACTACAGCCAAAACTGGTTTGGCTCAGTGGATAGAGCATCAGCCTGTGGACTGAAAGGTCCCAGGTTCGATTCCGGTCAAGGGCATGTACATGGGTTGCGGGCACATCCCCAGTAGGAGATGTGCAGGAGGCAGCTGATCGATGTTTCTCTCTCATCGATGTTTCTAACTCTCTATCTCTCTCCCTTCCTCTCTGTAAAAAATTAATAAAATATATTAAAAAAATAAATAAATAAATATGTAGACTACAGTCTCAGGTATGTAATACTTATTTATGTCAGCAAAATTACTACAGTGTTTTTTCCAACATATGGCCTATTTGCTAAAATGTGTTAAAAACAACAGTAAATTAATAACAAAAAAATAACCTGTTAATTTGATTATAAGCAAATCTTGGTTAAAAACATTTTAAAATTAACAGGGTGTTATTTTTCACATATGATATACATACTGGAAATGTTGCCCTTTAAATGGAGGTCCACAAAATTGAGGGCTTACTGCACTAGAACAAATTAAATTACAGGATTTTTTTACACAAATCGCTTTAAACTATAAATTATACCTATATTAAATTTGCTGAATATTCTCCTTTGCTAACTACAATTAAGAGTTTGTCATAACATAGTACACAGGCAAAAAGTTTTCATTCACAAAATGTAAGTGGCAGCTGTCACATTCTACAGAGACACTAAATAAGGCCTGAAGTATCAGGGAAGAGTTAACCAAATAGTGTTGCCAACTCCTCTCTCATCAAGGAAAGATGGCTCACAAGAAGGTGTGAAGGGGCTATAAATTTAAAAATAGGAAATAAAAAAATAAAAATTCTGCTTACTCATATTTTAGTTCTTAAATAGCAATTGGGAGATGGGTGACATGGTTCATAAAAATTATAAGCTCAAGATAATTTTTAAAAAACCTACACTAGACATTATATATATTTCAGTTAAAATTGAAAATTAGGGTATACATTTTGAAGCTTGGTAAATGGAAATTAAATTTTTATAGCAAATTAAGAATGAATAATCATTTCAAATGTTCTTAATTTTATAAAGGTTGCATAGTGGAATTTAATTAAATTGCAAAGTCTCCAAATAAATTAGAAGGTTATTTAGTTGAAATGCAGCACTGAGGAAAAAATGGCAACTTTTACCCATGATAGTACTAAAACACATTTCAAAATAAAGCAAGTGAGCTAAAATGTTGAACAGCAATATGATTTCTATGTGAGGTCGTCACGCAATAATACATGCTGTTTTGGAGACTTCCAATCTGGGCAGCTGGTCTCAGACTAGATCCACCTTCCCAGTTGTAGTCTTAAATGTGCATGAACTGCTTCACAGCTTGTACTGGAATCTCTGTTGTGACGTGCAATGTATAAAATCTTTCCAAATAACGTTGACCCACTGTACCTGGTAAATCTACTCACATTTAGATTAGAGGACTTTTGAATGGGCAGTAAGGTTAGAGCTCTCCTGACAATGAATTCCTTTCTCTTTCATTAACCTCAATAAAAAACTGTGTGGCTATCTTGCTCTTTGGAATGTTTAGGAAAGAAATGTGTCCTATTGTCTGTTAAGTATTTAATACCGTTTCTTTAATAATACAGAAGAAAAGAAATGAGTACACTATGCCAAACAGAAGGTCTTGTGTCTGCAATTCCATCTAGTCCCGCTGTTCTTTCTCTTCCCTCCCCTGAGAGTAAAATGCGGCCCCAGAGCCCAGGAGAGCCCCTGCCTGGGTGTGAGGAGCTGTTTCAGCCACTTCTGCTTGACCCGCCCTAGGGCACCTGAAAAGTCTGGCTGCTACTGAGAGTCTCCAGCGTTTATAAACAAGCGCCCTTTGTTTCTGCTATTGTTTTATAAATGTCAGCCGAGCAAATTTTGATATGTTGATTTTTTTTTATAAACTGAAACACATTTCTCATCAAGAGTTAACATTCTGGTAGATCTGTGCATCTCTCTGCTGACTTCTAAAGGCAAACATTAAAAGAAAAAATATATTATGTTGTAAAATTAAAAACATGAATTTAGGTGCATGGACTAAGTGATTTTTATTGAATATCTGAAAGTTTATGTTTTTATGATACATTTAGAAAGGACGGTGAAAGTCTCTATATTTTAAAAAACCTTAGCCCAACTCTTTTCTGTGTACTTGGAATTTTGGCCAGGGTTCTTTACAAAGTATAAACATATACATGCGTGATCTAAAGCATGGATGCATCCAGGTCTCCAAAGAAAAATCCCCATTACCTGTAACTAACACTGTTCAGGGTAAATTAACGATTAGTAAATTACTCTTGCATTTTTATATATTTGTACATCAAACATGAATAAATAATAAGAGTTATTTAATTTGTACCTCTAAAATTCATATCCAAATATTTAAAATTTTTAAATCATGTACTTATATACATGAATACAGTATAATATCTCAAAACATCTATAATTGTTTAATAATTTATAATGTTAATTTTAGCTTCAATATTCTTGTTACAGTAACATTAAAATTAGTATATAGCTGGTAATTTCATCTGGCCTAAAGGAAAGAGTTAATCCATTTGTAATTTTAAATTGAACTTAAGAGATATTAGGAAAAATTTTTAAATTCATATTGACTCCAAAATTTCCAAGCTTATGAATTCAGTGTCATTTGAATCCCCAAACATCTAATTTGTTTTGAAGAGAAACTATTTTTTTCTTTCATTCACATAATTCAAAACAGCTAAACAGATTTTTACTTCAACAATTTAAGTAATTCACATGTGAGAACAAATATGGAAAGTCTAAGCCCCAAACAAAATTTCAGACTTAAATTATAATGATAATTTAAAATGTGTGTAATGTAATTATAGTATAGGGCCTGCTATAATGAGCTCTGCAATGTCTATATCAAATGTGTCAGAACGGTGATATTAGATATGCCTTTCTCAAAGCATTTTTTTACACATTTCTGAGTTATGATACCTGTGCCAGATATAGCCTACTGTATCAAGAAATTTTTGGAAAGAGTAATGAATTTTTTAAATTGTCAAAACATGATAGAACAAACTTCCATTTTTTACATAGAATCTACTGAAATATGAATATTAACTATATGTGAATTTTAAATATATATATTTTGAAATATCTCTAGAAGAATGTTAAAGATATAATAATTATCATTCAGCTTCAATAATTTTATATAATCATAGCAAATTGGAGACATTTAATTATATATATTAATTAATCTTTATTGTTTCCCACATAATTGACCATTTTATACAAATATAGTTTTCTTAAATATATAAAAACACATCAAACTGAAATTCAGACCTTCTTTTGACAGTTGCACCTTAGTTAATTATTAAATTAATACTGTGTTGTTAGATAAATATACACAATTACTCTATATGAAAGTAAATGAAGAACTATAATGCAGCCCGTAATATTTACAGTGAGTAGACCTATGACAAAACACATGAGGACTTATTCTATTTGTTGTTTGATATGGATGCACTGCTTATATTAAAGTCATTAATTCCACACGGAGGCAGGCAAGCAATGCAGTTATTGCCTTGAACAGTGATGGAAAATGCACTATGAGTTCAAGGAGCAGAGAAGACAATATTCAAACGAATATACCCAAACCGTCATCCATTCATCTAGCTATCCATCCATCCATGCTTGTAGCCATCCACCATCCAGCGAACAAAGAGCTACTGCAGATGAACTTAGGCTCTATTGGCACAGAGCCCTGGTACCCAGACAGCACTGAATGAGACGCAATGCGTGTAGCTGTCCCCTAGTGGTGAGACAGGCAGATAATTAATTAAAATACAGACTCTGGTGAAATGCTGCTAAATAACTTCGTTTTTCCCTGTTGTGACCCTCAAGGAAATGGGTGACAAATTCAAAATAAAGGAAGCTGAGGCGGTTCCCCAGAGGAAGGCAGAGTGAGTGGAGGGACAGCCGGTGCTACTCGGACAGGGGAGCTCCAGGCGTCCCCATTCCAGCAGAGACTGAACAGGTGGCTGGGCCTCTCACACTTGCTGCCTAAGTCAGGAGAGGGGAGGGTTGTCCGGGCTGGAGAGAGGCGCGAGGCTGGAGCTGGGGAGCAGCTACAGGTGTGGGCCTGCGGCAGGGGAGCTGCGGGGGGAGGACGCCACGGAGAGCGAGAACCAGATGGCGAATCATATGGAAATTATGAAAACTGATGAGATAACATCGCCTCTGCTTTGAACTCTGCTGAAAAAGACAAGATTATGTTTGGACACTGAGACATGAATCAATAAAAGAGCAGGGAGATCGGGACAAAGACAGGAGAACAAGGGCTTTAAATAATGCACATTTTACAATATCTTTTCTTCCCAGTGCAAAGAAATCTTAATTTTTCAGAAGTAATTGTTGTACAGAAATACATTGCCCTCGTAGGAGCAAGTGGCGTGTTCCTTGCAGTGAGCAGCTTTCCTAGCGAGCAGTTTCTGAATAAACAAAGAGCTGCCTGAGCGGGTGTGAACCTCCAGCCCCACCGCGCAGGGCTCTGCCCCTGCGGGGGCTCCCTCCACCCTGCGGCCTCCAGCCTCCACCCTCCACCCTGCAGCCTGCAGCCTGCAGCCGCCGTCCGGTGCGGGCCTGGCTGCCAGGTGCGCCGTGACTGATGAAGGCACAGTAACCTGCTGACCCCACCCCAACCCCGGGTTCCGGCTGCCTTTTATCTGCACGCTCGCCGGGCTCTAAACTCCCCGAAAGGCCTGCGCAGGCCGGCCCTGCCAGGGGCGGCTACTGTCCCCTGCCCTGCCCTGCCCTGCCCTGCCCTGCCCGAGTGGGCTTCCTGGCTTACCCCTCCTGTGCCCGCTGACCCGCATTTTGGTTCTGATTCTAGTTTCTGATTGTGCCTGGGTTTGGGAACATGTCAGCCTTCATTTACCTGCTTTCTGACAGCGCCTCCCCACCTGGGATTCTAAGGCTAATTCCAGGCTTAAAAGACTTCCAGATTCCGGTTCTTTCTTTATTTAGTGGTATACCTCCACTGTTACTCCCAGTAAAGATGATGCCTGACTTCTTACAGTTCACAATCCTACCGAGAGGTGCGGCCACGGGGCCTGCGCTCACCCCTCCTGCGCCTGTGCTGGGACCCGCAGTGGGCGCAGGCCCGCTCTGCCTCTGAAAGAAGCTTGACCTGGGTCTTTTTAAATGCATTTTAAATCAAAGAGAACGCGCTTTAAAGGATTACTTGTCTTGAATAAACAATATTTTTTAAAGTTCTTCCAGAGACTCTTGCCAAGTAGTGTATTTTCTGGCCTGTCCCTGCAGGGTGGGGACGCACAGGTGAGTGAGTTAGCTGCGCCCGGGTGGGAAGAGGCGGTTCAGTGCCAAGCTGGAACCTTCCCGGCCGAAAAGCCTTCCTAAGAGCCTGCTGCCGCGTGGTGAGAAATGTGTGAAAGAATTCTTTTACAAAGTAATAGAAATTTTAAAGCAAGTTATGCTAATTTTTACATAAATAGATACAAATTAAGGGGGGAGGGTAACAAGATGCAGTATGAATCATGCCCAATCTTCTAGACTGCCCTTATGGAAGAATTATTTTTTCAGTTAGGAGATGGGAAAAAATGATATGTTAAGCTATTTCTCCATTGCCAGTTGACTCATTAATACATATTTAAGAAATTCACCCATTAATATAATCACTTTTCTTTTACTTTTTCAAGAGTTTCAAGCAAAAAAAAATTTATTCTCTCAATAGCGTAATATCTTTTGTTGTAGTCACTATATTCTGTGGATGCAAAAGTCTCATGTAAAATAGACCATATAGAGTACAGTCAATTTTATAAAGTTTTCCAGGCTTAAAAGGCTGACATGTTCCAAAATCCAAAGTTTTCCAGGGATTTGGTGATGTTTCAGCAGCATGAATACATTTTTTTCTTAAATATCAGTTCTCCATAGTCAACTAGTTACCTCCTGCTGTATTTTTAAATGTCAAATGACTCTTCTGACTCTTCTGAAATGTTTAAAGGGAATTTTCACATCAAAGTGTCACGTCTATTATAGAGACAGTTTTAGAGTTTCTGAAAGTTGATCTATCTTATCACCACCATTACTATCATTATATTATGTGCAATTATAATTGATTGCTTGGAGAATGGTAATTAAATGCCAAAATAAATCAATGGTAAAAAAAATTATATATGACAAAATGTATAGCAAGTGTTTATTAAATCAGCCATACTCTCTTTTCCCTTAACACTGTATGTGTGCCCAAAGTCTACCTTTCTTCCCTCCTCCCTCCGCCCCTCCTCTTCTCCCTGCTCTTTATCTTCCTTTTTTCTTTGTGTTGGGCTCATTGTTTCTTTCATTCTTTCCTTCATTGTCCTGTCTTTCTATTTGAGATACACATTGCCTCTGGTGTCCTTGCTCATCCTGGTTCTCCCAGCATCAAACCTGCCAAGCATGGCCCTGAATCGGCCTCTTCCAGTCAGTATTTGAGGGAACAGAAGACAGTGGCAAGAGAAGACAGTGTAAACGATGGTTGAGATTGTTTATTTCAGTCTTACCTTCTGTTGTGCTATTTTGTTGTTTTATACAAAGAGAGTCTGGTGTTGCAGCTGAAACTTACAGCGGGTCAAATGGCAGTAGTAGCTGCTCTGTTAATTATTGAAAGTTATTGACAACCAAAAAGTAAGCATTAAGAATTATTTGGGGATTGATATCTCTCTAATATCTTCGTAGGCAGACTCCAAAGCCTTTTAAGTAACCAAGTTTCATGAGGTGACCTAAGCAATCATCTTTCTGTGTATTTTTATGTTGAACCCTCCATGGTGCCTGTCTTATGTCTGTCTGGTTGAAATTGGTGCCTTAGACCTTTGCGTAAGTGGTGACTGTGTTTCCACATTCTCTCTAACCGGAGCTCTTCCACCTTCAAACACCCGACCTGCTTAACAGACATTGGGCATCCCTTCCATGGGCGCAACTGTGTGTGAGGACATGACCACACTCTGGGCTCTCAAATTCATGTAGACAAATTCACAATGTTGCTTGGTTGTGATTTATGGTTTGTTTTTAAAATTTCACAGTCACTTTGATGTGAACTGCTGTTCTCTGAACCCATTCCAGATGTGTTTAAAACTCCATATTTGTCAAGTGAAAACTTTAAAACACAATAGTAATGGTAAAGGGCATTCATCTATACTGTGGGTTTGGCAAACTATTTTAGACTGTCCGGCCATTTTTTGTTGTTGTGTTTTTCAGCAAAATTTGTTTGGCCAAGCATTTTCTCCTTAATTTTTAAACCCCTGAGTATTTCAGGAGAAACTTAATCCATATGTTTCTGGTTCACTGCTTCTTAAATTGTCAAAATGTTGTTTTCCAAAAGCTCTTTAGTGTTGAAAGAGGTTTATCAGACACTATACAAGTACTGACAAGTGTTTTTTACCTCACCTGTAGTTCCCAGTGAACCTGAACTCAAACTCGTAGAGTTTGGTCATATACTTAACATCAACAAAGCTTAAAAAAGACCCAAAGCAGTGTGACTGCCATAACTCCTTTGAAAAGTGCTACATTGGAAGAACACATATGTTGAATGGCATGTACAAATAAAAGCAAAACCAAAAAGCAAAGTTTGAGGAATTGATGGCAAGCCTTCCAAGAAATGGCTATTGTGTAAATTTCTATTTAATTAGCTTTCCTTTATTTGTTAATTCCTCCAGCTTCTACTCCCCAGCCCCTCAGCCTCACTGTATCCTGGGTGACTCCATTTCATATATATATATATATATATATATATATATATATATATATATGGAAAATATGTAAATACTTATTGTCTAGAATGCATCTTGTAATTTCCAGAATTCACTAACATTTTGTTTGCTACCAGTTTATGTGATTTAACATCATTTGAAGTGTAAAGTTACATGGAATAAATAGCTAATTGGGTTAATTTAATAGCAGGTTAAATCTTTCTTTTATTTTGTCTAAAAGGCACATTAAAATAGTGCAATTTTCAAGTGGTCTTGGAAATCTAAAGTGAATATCTTGATAAAAAAATATATAGCTTTCCCACTGCTGAGTTTACAGTGGGAGCTGCTGGCATGTTTCCAGTTCGCTGCGTGAAAATCTAAGCTGCCTGTGTAAGTACAGAATTTAGTGTTGGGTCTTAAGGTTTTGTTTGGCATCTTGCCAGAGATGTTATGCATTTAGCTGGGAAAATTGCCTAGAAGTTAATTGAGAGGAAAACACTAATATACAACCTCCTCCCTTAAGGAAAAAACAACGTCATGGATATGCACACGGTGTTGTTCATTGATAAGATTTGTATGTATACAATAGAGACTTATAGTAAAGTTGATTTCAAAATTGCTCAGGGTAGATTTTCACTGATTATCCACTCACCATATATCTTCTCCTTTTAAAAAAAAATCCTCACCTGATGATATGTTTTTATTGATTTTAGAGAGGGAGGAAGAGGTGGGGGAGAGAGAGAGAGACATCGATGTTGGAGAGAAACATGGATTGTCTCCCGTATGTGCCTGCATAGGGATCAAACCCACAGCCTGGGCATATGCCCTGACCAAGATCAAACCTGGTCCAACCAACTGAGCCACACAGGCCAGACCTAGTATTTATTTTACATGCTTAAGAGTTTTTTACAAAACATGAAACAAGAGATATGGTAGTACTCCCTCCAATACCACCCAAGTTCCCCAAAGGCAGCCACACCTTGAAGTAGGGTTGAAAGCTTCCCATGCGTATTCTCATATTGTACACATTTATGCATCTCTAAGTGATATAGTATATCGTATTGTGTTGTGTTAAAATTTAAGTAAATGTCAATTTTTACATAAATAATACCATGTCATTTATATTATTTCGTAATATGTTTAGTTACTAAACATTAAATCCAAACATCTTCTCCTTTCTGATTGTCCAGAGTTTCCCTAGAATCAGAATTTCCCATGATGCCTGCTTATTGGAGGCATGAGGTCATTGAAGTCCCTTTACAATGTTACTGACTAAAGTGATTGTTCAGAAATGTAAGAGAGGATATTAATTCCATCTTTTAAAAAAATCTTTTTTGTTGAAAGTATTACATATGTCCCCTTTTTCCCCACATTGACCCCTTGTAGCCCACCCCAGGCCTTCACCACCTATTGTCTGTGTCCATCGGTTATGCACATATGCATGTAAGTTCCTTGGTTGATCTCTTCCCACCCTCCTTCCTTCTGAGATTCGACCATCTCTTTCATACTTCTATGTGTCTGGAACTATTTTGTTCATCAGTTGACTTTATTCATTAGGTTCCACATATGAGTGAGATCAGGTAATACTTGTCTCCCTCTGAATGGCTTATTTCTCTCAGCATAAGGGGCATTTTGGTGAAGGATCTCAGTCTCTGACCCCAGACCAGGTGGGTGAGATTTGCTCTGCATCCCGTGAAAGGCCTTGGGAGCCTCAAGGGAGGCCTTGGTCTCTTCAGGGCTGAGGAACAAATACATGTTCAGGGCTTTATGACTTTTCATTTTGACAATAGTCTCAGGACCCCTGGGAGCTACCCCTGGGCAGCTAGCTTGCGTCTTCTCTCTTGTGCTTTTTAAAGTTTTTCCTCTTTAATCTAAGATCTTTTCCATCTGTGGCATGTCCCCTTCTTCATTATTTTTTCTGACCAATAATCATGACAGAGTACTGCAGCAGTTCCCAGAGTTATCAGCGGTAATTCCTCCTCCAAAATGAAAGTAGAGTGTTAGTTGTATATTTTTGTTTCTTATTCTTAAATGTATCTGGGAAACCCCACTAACACATACATGACACAATATTAAGTCCCAGCTCCTAGTACCTTCCATCCATCCACACCCTCCTCCTTTCTCAGGGTCGCTTTAAGCCTTGGATAGAAAAATAACAGTTCTCACTAATGGAGGCCAGGCTGAAGCTAGAAAACCGGCTCTTAAAATGCAAAGCTCCCAGTGAGTGGGCGTCTTGTCACTTTCAGAGCCTTTCTTTAGGTTCTCACTGTGGTCTTAGAGAAAGGGCCTGAAAGGGGAGGGCGGGAAAGACAGAGGAACAAAGCTGAGGGCATGCTTTTGGCTGGAAAGTGAGAGAACAGTGATCCTTTAAATAAGATGCGTGTCTTGTGTTTTTTCTCTTTTGTAGCTGTGCGGATCTGTTTGCTGTGTCCAGGTAGAGAGGACATGAGCAAAGCAGAAGCAACACAAGTTTGCTACTGTACGCATTCCTTCTCCTTAGACGTCAGCTTGTTCTTCTTGGGGCCCTGGGAGGAAAGCTGATCATTCTGGTGAGCCCTGAAAGAAAGGCGGCGCTTGAATCCCTGCCACCAGCCCCTTGGTAATGAGCAGCCTAATGAATGTGGGGAAGGGGTAGGCATCTGGGACCAGCTGCATCGGGGCAGGTAATACAGCTCAGATTTAATTGGGAGCAGGTATTGGGAGGCTGTATTACTTTAATTGGTGAGGGGTATTCTAAATGGAAAGGACAAAGTATAATGGACAAATTGTGTGGTACAATAGCACTTACACTGGGATTGTATGCATTCGTTAATCTGCTGAGGAATGAGGCAATTCTAAACAATTTTCTCAGTGAAACCAACTCCAGAAAGCTTGTCCCTTTTGTTCTCCCTTGGGAAAATGTAAGATTGAAACAGAAAATACCTTTACCGAGGCAATCATTTGCCACGTGTGGAAAGCGGATACAGCTGTAAACTATGAAAAAGGGATCTTTGTAGTACAATAAAGGATGGAAAAAGAGATAAAGCTAGGGATAAGAGTGGGCCTGTCACAGCATCTAAAAGGAGAATAAAGTGATGGCATTTACAGTGACAGATGAGACTCCAAAGAGAATGCAGGACAGTTGAGAGAGAGAAATTTGATATTTAAAAGAAAGGGCTGTGATAATTAAAAGTAGCATTACATTAGACTGTTAAGCACATCATTAATGACAGCAGGAATCTGCTGCCTTTAAAAAAGTTAATGATTCCTATAAAACTATCCTTGAAACTGCTTTTTTTAAATTTATTTAACCGTCACCCAAGAATACAATTTTTATTGACTTTTAGAGAGAGAGAGAAAGGGAGAGAGAGAGAGAGAGAAAAACGATGATGGGTTGCCTCCCATATGCACCCCAACTGGTGATCTGGTATGTGCCCTGACAAGGAATTGAACCCACAACCTTTTGGTGTATGGGATGATACTCCAGACAACTGAGCCAGCTGTCCAGGGCAAAAGCTTACATTTTAGAAAGTCTATGTAACATAAACCTGGCCTCACAGGTTGTATTTCTGATTTCCAACTTTTCTTAAAAATATAAAAAGCAATTAGAATTGTGCTCAAGCAATTGTGTGGCCCTGTCCATGGAGGGTGCTCAGTCCTGTGTGGCTGGGAAAAGGACTGCATGGAAGGTGGCTGCAAAGGCTCTTATTGATGTGTGGCTACAAAAGGAGCCCCTGGGACAGGCATTGTCCAGCACATGCTATTGCCCTGTTTTCCTTTGATAACTTATATTTGACAACATCCAAGAGCATATCTGTATAACAGCACTTAGGGGGGAAAATGCTTCCAGATTTGTGGTTCAGTGACCAGCTCTGATAAGACTGCTTACCCGGTTTCTCAACTGAAACTTAACGGTTGAAGAGCAATTGTACTTGAGTTCTTTTCATGGGGCTCTTGCATTTGTATATTTCATTACAGGTGGGAAAACTGGAAAGATTGAATGTCCTTTGGAGCTCATGGAGGTTTGGCAGTGGAAGAGGAAAAAGAAAACGGGACATAATGGGGTGTGGAACAGACGTTCCCAAGATCCCCAGGTGGGTTTCAGGCGCTGCCTAATGTGAACAGCGAGCCTCATTCAGCTCCACACTGGCTGTAAAGGCCGAATTATCTTACCGTGGATTTTGTTCCTGATTAGAAACAAATCTACAAAGCTATAGTTTATATAAAGAATTCTTTGGAAAGAAAACTATTTTGCTATCCACACATCTAGATCCCACATATTGGCCTCAACCTACATTGGCCTTGACCTCCTAAAGTACAGATTGATGAAGAAAGCCTCTTGGTGTGAAATCCTATTTATTATAAAAGTAAAGAATAAAGCATTCCCTTGCCATTGGTGAATAATGGCCAAATTCTGCTTGAAACTCAGTAAGAGATGCACTAATTGTAAGATAAAAATGAAAGTTAGTCACATCAAAACTTTTAACAAAGAATAATCAAGAGTCTTACTACCTTAGCACATTTGAAAAGATGTTTGTAATCATGGAAACTCAAATTCATTACTGGCCTTTCTGTTAAACAGTCTTTCAAATGCCTTGGAGGAATAGACTCTGGCAGACACTCCAGGACTGGTCATTGAGTCTCCTTTGCCTCTGGTCAAGCATTTCCACGTTGGTGCTTTTTCACTGGTTTCTGGGTTAAGTGTGGCTGTGCATGAGCCATATAAGAGTGGTTTTTTTATTCCCTACAATTCTATTGTTTTCCTGGACGTAATTTTTGTTGCTTTACAAAGCCAGGAGTTTGGGGGGCTCATCTCTTCTGTGTAATATCTAAGGGTTGAAATGCCTGATGTGGAACTCAGATGTCTCGCTCCTCAGGAGTAAGTCCAATGCCTTTGAGATCAGACTCTGAATTGTTATGATTGGGATGTGGTTTTATCCCCAGAAAGACTTGTCTCTGCCTCTCCTTCTTATCTTGACGCGATCCTTCTATTCTTTGTTGTGGAGGCTCTCATCATCCAATTATCAGGTCCCTTTCAAAAAAGAATATTCCACATATAACAGTAGGTTTGTTGTGTGTGTGGCAGGAGGTGAGTTCAGGATCCTTCTATGCCACAAACTTGAACCACTTCCCCTTGGAATTCATTTTACTTGGGAAGGTCCGTATGTGGATATCTCAAGTTGTATGTCACAAGATCTATCAGAAGCAAACAAAAACAATCTATAAGATAATTCTATAACATGGGACATAAAGTTCACTTGTAGAGAAACATGCTGCTGAGGATGAGCTCATGAATTAAAGATACAAACCACATACAGAAATGTACTAGCACTGAGAGAACCAGCAAATACAACAAATAGAAGAATTGCTATTCTCGATACAAAAGTTAATATAGTATTCTAAAAATGAATACAGAATAAATATATTTAAAATTATTATAGGATTGCAAATTGGAATGGAACTCAAAGAATAACAGGTTTGGGAGAAAAATTAGAATTTCAAAATACTACCATTGAAGTACCTGAACTCAATTAATATAAAAAAGAAAGAATACTTATATCATTAGTTCCAAGAAAAATCAACCCTATATGTGTTTATAAAAGGACAAACTGCCCTGGCCATGTGGCTCAGTTGGCTAAGCATCGTCCCATGCACTGGGAGTTTGCCAGTTGGATTCCCTGTCAGGACATATGCCTGGGTTGTGGGCTGTGGCTCAATACCCAGTAGGGGGCTTGTAGGAAGCAACTGATCACTAGTTCTCCCTCAGGGATGTTTCTCTCTCTTTACCTTCCTCTCCCTTCCTCTCTCTCTAAAATCAATTAAAAACATTTTAATAAGACAAATTAATGTTTATGTTTTATTGTAATAGTTGATGAACTTGAAAAAATTATCTATCCTATGTAATAAAGAGGTAATATGCAAATTGACCATCACTCCAACACACAAGATGGCCGCCCCCATGTGGTCAAAGATGGCCCCCCCATGTGGATACTAGATGGCCAGCAGGGGAGGGCAGTTGTGGGGGACCAGGCCTGCAGGGAGGGCAGTTAGGGGTGACCAGGCCTGCAGGGGAGGGCAGTTGGGGGCAATCAGGCCGGCAGGGGAGTGGTTAGGGGGTGATCAGGCTGGCAGGAAGAAGCCATTAGGGGCAATCAGGCAGGCAGGTAGGCAAGCATTTGGGAGCCAGCAGTCCCGGATTGTGAGAGGGATGTCCGAATGCCGGCTTAAGCCCACAGGGATTGGGCCTAAACTGGCAGTCAGACATCCCTCGAGGGGTCCCAGATTGGAGAGGTTGCAGGCTGGGCTGAGGGACACACACCCCCCCATGCACGAATTTTGTGAACTGGGCCTCTAGTATATATATAAAAGCCTAAGCAACTCTCGCAACCGAATGGATGACTGAACAGGCTGCATGGGACGACCAGGCTGGCAGGGGTTTAGTGTGAGGTGAACAAACGCCTGAGCAGTAGGCTGCAGAGATGGCGGCACCCACAGCCAATAAGGAGGGACTATGCTAATTGGCTGCCACCCCTCAAAGATGGCGGCACCCACAGCCACAAGATGGCCGACAGGGGAAGGCAGTTGTGGACAATCAGGCCAGCAGGGGAGGGTAGTTGGGGGCAACCAGGCCTGCAGGGTAGGACAGTTGGGGGTGATAGGGCCAGCCGGGAAGCAGTTAGGCGTCAATCAGGCTGGCAGGGGAGTGGTTAGGGGGTGATCAGGCTGGCAGGCAGAAGCGGTTAGGGGCAATCAGGCAGGCAGGCGAGCGGTTGGGAGCCAGAAGTCCCAGATTGTGAGAGGGATCAGGCCTAAACCAGCAGTCGTACATCCCCCAAGGGGTCCCGGATTGGAGAGAATGCAGGCGGGGCTGAGGGAAACCCCCCAGTGCACAAATTTTGTGCACCATACCTCTATTATCTTATAAACAACATTAGAGGCCAGTTGCATGAAGATATTCATGCAATAGGCCTTCCCTTCCCCTGGCTTCGAGCACCGGTTTTCCTCCAGCACCTGGGACCCAGGCCTTAGCTCCGGCCCAGAGCCTTCCATCTTTGCTGCTCGGGCCCGGAGCCTTCCATCTTTGCTTCGCCGCTTTGCGCCTACATATGCAAATTAACCTCCATATTTGTTGGGTTAATTTGCAGACTCTCCTGATTGGCTGGTGAGCATAGCGGAGGGACAGTCAATTTAAATGTTTGTCTATTATTAGGTAAGATATGCTAATCCCTGACAATATCCAGTAACAATGAAAGGAAAGAAGAAGTGACCATGACATGTTGAACTTGAGTATGGAGATGCTGGCCCACTCCCAAAGTCTGAAATGATAACAAGGGAGTGAATATTATGTGCCTAAACGTGTTGAAACTGAAATTCTTGGGAGAGTATAATGTCAGCAAAATGGCTGACTAGAGAGCTCCATGCTCTTGTCCCCCATACCAAAATAACAAAAAGGACAACAATAACTTAAAATTGTGCAAACCAATTTATAGAAGCTCTGGAACACAATGACAAAACAAGTGTTCAATGAAAAAACATCCATCTTGCCCTGGCTGGTGAGTCTCAGTTGGTTGGGCATTATCCCATGCACTGAAAGGTTGCCAGTTTGATTCCTGGTTAGGGCACATGCCTGGCTTGTGGGCTTGATCCCAGGTAGGGAGTGTGCAGGAGGCAGCCAATCAATGTTTTTCTCTCACATTGATGTTTTTCTCTCTTTGTTCTCCCTTGTCTCTCTAAAAAAATCAATATTTGTTGAGAAAGTTGTGAAGTGTTTTTATTCTCCATTCTCTCACCCCCTTCCCAGCATGTAGCAGTCTTGATCTGGAGTAATAGAAGCATGCTTACCAATTCTCCTTCTTGAACCAAAGAATGCAGAGCAGACCTTATTTGAAAATTGCTCTGTCTGTTTATTCTAACCTGGCTGGAGAGTATTTGAATAACTGACTTGTTCATCTCAGCCTCAGATAACTTGGAACATAGGTAGGAAAAGCAACCACCACAGCTTATAAAAGCTACAAGGGAGCAAAAAATCTACAGACACTTAGAGCAAGAGATTCTGAGTAGAGATCTACAGAAGATCTTCTAAAACCCAAAAGTAAAATTGGAGAGAGACTCATGGGAGACTAGAACATTCAAATACAATTGTATATGTAGAAGAATTTATAAAGTCATGTGCATGCTCAGGCAAGACACATGTTCAAATGTCCTGAGAAGACCTTAGGGTGATCTAGAGGCTCACAGCCAGCCAAATGAGTTGTTGCTGAAATACACTCACACAGAGCAAATCTGAGAGAGGTGGTTGTTTCTCTCTGTCTCTCTTGGTGGTTTTTGTTTGTTTGTCTTTTACAGCCTCAGACACTCAAGGAAATCTCTGTCAAAGTATTTGCTGAACACAAGCTAAAGGAACAGACACCAAACACACACCAATGAATATTATTTTTAAAATAGCTTGGAAAAGTCTCAAAACAATGGACAATAATACCTTCAATGAAAATAAAGAAACAAACAAAAAACAAAAATCCTAGGAAATGAAGAGAATCTGAGTCATAACTATAAAAATCAAATGCCAGTTTTCAACAACAGCAAAAAAGAAATCACCTAGCATAAAAAGAAACAGTTTTAACTTTATTCAAAGGGACAAAATAATTAATTGACATAAACTGTCCCAGAGGTAGCCCAGATACTAGACTTAGTAATCAAACACCTTGAAATGACTGTCTTAAATCTGCCCATGCAGATTTTTTACAAAATGGACCAAGTGCTAAAGGAAATCCAGGACATAATATATGAACAAAGTGATAGTATCAATAAAAAGGTAGAAATGCCCAGCCAGCATGGCTCAGTGGTTGAGCATAGATCTAGGAACCAAGAGGGCATGGTTTGATTCCCAGTCAGGGCACATGCCCGAGTTGTGGGCTCAATCCCCAGTAGGGGGCATGCAGGAAGCAGCCTATCAATGATTCTCACCATTGACGTTTCTATCTCTCTCTCTCTCTCCCTCTCCCTTCCTCTCTCTGAAATATTTTTTTAATAAGGTATAAATTATAAAAAGAAAACCACACAGATATTCTGGAGCTGCAAGGTAAATTTCATCAGAAGGGTTGAACAGCAGATTTTGAGAAGAATTAGTGAATTCAAAGATAGGACAATTAAAGTTATTGAGTCTGAGGTACAGAAAAGAACAAAAAAGGAATGAACAAAAGTAAGCAGAGAGTGAACACGTAGAGATGTGGGAGGAGTGGAGCAGCAGGATTGGGCATGGAGCCCTGTGCCCTTACCATCCACACCCTGACATATGCATCTCTTCCATCTGGCTGTTCTGAGTTACATCCTTTTACAATATATGTATATATGCATTGTCCATGAACACAGCCAATAGGGTGGTAAAGGCCTGGGGTGGGGTATGAATGGGTGGTGAGGGGCAAGAAGGAGGGAAAAAAAGGGTGAGGCTTCTGTAATATTCTCAACAATAATTTTAAAAAGTAAACAGAGTGTAAGGGAATGCTGGGACAGCATCAAGCCAACTAACATAGGAAAAGAAAGTACTAGAAGATATCTTACCCTTTGAGACAGCAAGGAGGGACCTGGAGAGTAATAGGCTAAGCAATATAAGCCAGTCAGAGAAAGACAAGTATCCCATGATCTCACTCATATGTGGAATCTAATGAACAAAATAAACTGTTGAATAAAATAAATCCAGAGACATAGAAACATGGAACAGACAGTTGAATCTCAGAGGGAAGGCCAGGGTGGGTTGGTGGATGGGAAGAGATCAAAGAACTCATATGCATATATGCATAGCCCATGTACACAGACAATAGGGTGGTGAAGGCCTGGGGCAGAGGGCAAGATAGAAGGTGTCAATGAAGGGGGAAAAGGGGATGCATGTAATACTTTCAGCAAAAGAGTTTTTAAATAAATAAATAAATAAATAAACAAATAAATAAATAAATAGTACTAGAAGAAGAGATAAAGAAAGGGGAAGTAAAGATATTTGGAAAAACAATGTCCAAATTCTTCTCAAATAGAGAGAAAGAAAGACAATCAACAAATAAAAAGATAATCTCAATGAATTCCAAGTAGAATAAACCCAACATTATCCTAACCAAAGCACATTATAATCTACCTGTTGAACAAAAGACAACACAGAATGTTAAACACAGCAACAGAGAAGTGATATGACATGTTTAAGGGGTCCTCAATATGATGACCAGCTACTTTCTCATCAGAGGCAAGATGGAGGCAAGTAAGCAGTGGGATACTATATTTAAAGTACTAAATAAAAAATAAAAAAAACTCACCTAGAACTTTTTATCTGAAAAAACTCTCTGTTTGAAAATGAGGGAGACAGGAATACAGTCCTAGATTTTACAAAGTGCTATGGGAGTTTATTACTGTAAGAAATGCTAAAAAGAATCCTTTGTGTTATAGGGAAATGCCTCTAGATGTGGAAGAAATATGATTCCATAACGTTCTCTGGCCAAGGTAAATACATAGGCAAGTAAAAAAATCACTATTATTATAATTTTGATTTGTAACACACACTTTTTTTTGTTTCTTACGGGATTTAAAAGACAAAAATATATTTGTTGGCCATTTGTATGTCTTCTTGGGAGAAGTGTCTGCTCAGGTCCTCTCTGCCCACTGTTTAATTGGATTGCAGCTTTTTGGTGTTGAGTTGTATGCGTACATTATATATTTTGGATATTAGTCCCTTGTCAGAGTTGCTGTTTGAAAATACCGCCCCCCATTTGGTTGGATGCCTTGTGTTTTGTCGATGGTTTGTTTGCTGGACAGAAACTTGTTTCGTTTGTTATAGTCCCATACACTTATTTTTGCTTTTGCTTCCATTGCTTTTGAGGTCAAATTCATAAAATCCTCTCTAAGACCAAGGTCCATAAGTTTAACCCCTATCTTTTATTCTATGTAATTTATTGTTTGGGGTATTATATTTAGCTTTTTGGTCCATTTGAGTTAATTTTTTTAAGAGACAAACAGTAAGCAAGTTTAATTCTTCTTCATGTGGCTTTCCAATTTTCCAGCACCATTTTTTGAAGAGACTTTCTTTCCTCTATCATATGTTTTTAGCTCCTTCGTCAAAAATTATTTGCCCAGGAGTAAAAAATGGCAGCCGAATGGGCAGAATGTTGTGAACCTCCTCCTGGGCCAGACTTTTCCTCCTCCAGGAAAAGCAACTACTGGCAAATTGGAGATACATCATAGCAGAATTAACAAATTAGACACAGCTGAGGAGACCATTTGCTTTTTAAAAAATTCTTTATTGTTTAAAGTATTACATATAGTATTACATATGTCTCCTTTTCTCCCCATTAAACTCTCCCCAGCCACTCCCACCCCCAGCACATGCCCTCACCCCCTTAGTATCTGTGTCCTTTGCTCATGCTGATATGCATGCATACTAATCCTATGGTTCATCTATTACCTCCCACACCCCAACCCTCCCCCAGCCTTACCTCTGAGGTTTGACGGACTGTTTGATGCTTCTCTGTCTCTGGACCTACTAGTATTTTTGTTCATCAGTTTATGTTGTCATTATATTCCACAAATGAGTGAGATCAGGTGATACTTATGTTCTTCTGACTGGCTCATTTCACTTAGCATAATGCTCTCCAGGTCCATCCATGCTGTTGTGAATGGTAAGAGTTCTTTCTTTTTTACAGCAGCTTAGTATTCCATTGTGTAGATGTACCACAGGTTTTTAATCCACTCATCTGCTGATAGGCACTTAGGCTGTTTCCAAATCTTAGCTATGGTGAATTGTGCTGCTATGAACATAAGGGTGCATATGTTTGTTTTGATTGGTATTTCTGTTTTCTTGGGATATATTCCTAGAAGTGGGATCACTGGGTCAAATGGGAGTTCCATTTTTATGCTTTTGAGGATTCTCCATACTGTTTTCCACAGCGGTTGCACCAGTCTGCATTCCCACCAGCAGTGCACAAGGGGTCCTTTTTCTCCACATCCTCGCCAGCACTTGTCCTTTGTTGATTTGTTGATGATAGCCATTCTGACAGGTGTGAGATGGTACCTCATTGTCGTTTTGATTTGCATCTCCAGGATGATTAGTGACTTTGAGCATGTTTTCATATGTCTCTTGGACTCTGTATGTCCACTTTCTAAAAGTGTCTATTTTAGTCCTTTGCCCAATTTTTGATTGGATTGTTTATCTACCTTTTGTTAAGTTGCATGAGTTCCCTATAAATTTTGGAGATTAGACCCTTATCAGATATAATATTGGCAAATATGTTCTCGCATGCAGTAGGCTTTCTTATTTTATTGATGGTTTCTTTTGCTGTGCAGAAGCTTTTTATTTTGATGTAGTCCCATTTATTTTCTCCTTAATTGCCCTAGAAACTGTGTCAGAAAAGATATTGCTACCACATCTACACTAATAAAAGAGAAACATGGTAATTAGCGTACGACCGCTACCCTTCCCATTGGCTAATCAGCATATCCTTATGCAAATTAACTGTCAGCCAAGATGGCGGCCGGGAGCCAGGCAGCTGGAAGCGAACATGAGGCTGCTTGCTCCAGGGACGGCAGACTCCAACTTCCCCGCCTGCCTTGCCGGCCTCTGAGCTGGCAGTTTGAAACATTCTAACAAATATAGGCCGGGATCTCAGAGCTAGAGTTATACATTGTTTCGATTATAGAACCGAAACAAACCAGATACCTGCTCTCAGAGCTAGAGCCAGAGCTAAAGCTGGCCCAGAATAAAATAAAAAAAAGGAGCGGTTGGGAGCTTCAATCAACAACCACCAGCCTGAAAGCAGCCCTCAGACCCTCACCCAGACTGGCCAGGCACCCCAGTGGGGACCCCCACCCTGAAGGGTGTGTGACCAGCTGCAAACAGCCATCATCCCCTCATCCAGGCTGGCCAGGCACCCCAGTGGGGACCCCCACCCTGATCCAGGACACCCTTCAGGGCAAACCAGCCAGCCCCCAGGCCTCTATCCTATATAGTAAAAGGGTAATATGCCTCCCAGCACTGGGATCAGCGGAGCCGCGAGGCCTCCTGGCACCAGATCAGTGTGACAGGGGGCAGTGCCCAAACCCCCTGATCGCCCTGTGGCTCTGTGTGTGACAGGGTGCGGCATCCCAACCTCCCGCCCCCCACCACAGGCCCTGCTCTGTGTGTGACAGGGTAGAGCCATAACCTCCCCATCTGCCCTGCCCTGAGTGTGACAGTGGCTGCGCCTCAACCCCCTGATCGGCCCTGCTCTGTGGGTGATAGATGGCGGCGCCCCAACCCCCCCTCCCCCATGGGCCCTGCTCTGTGTGTGACGGGGTAGAGCATAACCTCCCCATCGGCCCTGCCCTGAGTGTGACAGTGGCTGCGCCCCAACCCCCTCATCGGCCCTGCTCTGTGGGTGATAGAGGGTGGTGCCCTAACTCCCCTAACGGCCCTACTCTGTGCGTGACAGGGGGGAGCTCCCCAACCCCCTGATGGGCCCTGTTCTGTGCATGACAGGGGGGAGCTCCTCAACCCCCTGATGGGCCCTGCTCTGTGCATGACAGGGGGGAGCTCCCCAACCCCCTGATCGGCCCTGCTCTGTGAGTGACAGGGGGCAGCGCCCCAACCCCCTGATCCGCCCTGCTCTGTGCGTGACAGGGGGTGGCGCCACAACCTCCCCATCAACCCTGCCTTGAGTGTGACAGGAGGCGGTGCCCCAACCCCCCAATCCGCCCCACCCTGAGCGTGACTGAGGGTGGCATCGCAACCTCCCGATCCACCCTGCTCTGTGCATGACAGGGGGCGGCGCCCCAACTCCCCAATCCGCCCTGCTCTGAGCCTGACCAGGGGCTGCACCTAGGGATTGGGCCTGCCCTCTGCCACCCGGGAGCAGGCCTAAGCCAGCAGGTCATTATCTCCCGAGGTATCCCAGACTGCGAGAGGGCACAGGCCGGGCTGGGGAACCCCCCCCCCCCCCACAGTGCACAAATTTTTGTGCACCGGGCCTCTAGTATGTCTGATATTTTGCTGCCTATGATTTCTAAGATTTTTATGGTTTCCCATCTTATGTTTAAGCCTTTTATCTATTTTGAGTTTGTTTTTGTGTATGGTGTAAGTTGGTGGTCTAGTTTCATTTTTTTTTTGTATGTATCTGTCCAATTTTCCCAACACCATTTATTGAAGAGACTGTCTTGATTCCATTGTATGCTCTTGCCTCCTTTGTCAAATATTAATTGAGCATAATGGTTTGGGTCGATTTCCGGGTTCTCTGTTCTGTTTCATTGCTCTATATGTCTATACTTGTGCCAATATCAGGCAGTTTTGAGAACAGTGGCTTTGTAATACAGGTTGATATCTGGTATTGTGATCCCTCCAACTTTGCTTCTTTTGCAGCAATCTATCCTGGGTATTTTTTGTTCCATATAAATTTTTGGAGAGTTTGTTCTAGGTCTAAGAAATATGCCATTGGTATTTTAATGGAAATTACATTGAATATATAGATTGCTTTGGGTAGTATATACATTTTAATGATGTTGATTCTACCAATCTATGAACACGATTTATTCTTCCATTTGTTTATGTCTTCCTCTATCCCTTTTTTCAATAACCATAGTTTTCTGAGTAAAGGTCTTTTACCTCCTTAGTTAAATTTATTCCTAGGTATCTTAATTTTTTTGGTGCAATGGTAAATGGGATTGGTTGTTTTTTGTTTGTTTGTTTCTCTTTCTTTGAGATCATTATTGATGTATAAAAAAGCCATAGAATTCCGGGTGTTAATTTTGTATCCTGCTACATTGCCAAATTCATTTATTAAATCTAGTATTTTTTTAAAAGAAGGAATTCTTACCATTTGTAACAGCATGGATGGAACTGGAGAGCATTATGCTAAGTGAAATAAGCCAGTCGGAGAAAGGCAAATATCACATGATCTCACTCATTTGTGAAATATAATGAACAACATAAATTGATGAACAAAAATAGAACCAGATTCATAAAAGCATCAAACAAACTGTCCAACCTATGGTGGAAGGTGGGGGGTGAGGGGGTAAGAAATCAACCAAAGAACTTGTATACATGCATATGAGCATAACCAATGGACACAGACTGGGGGGAGGGGCGGTGAGGTCATGTGCTGAGGGTTGGGGTTGGCTGGGGAGAGGTCAGTGGGGAAAAAGGAGACTTATATAATAAATTAAACAATAAAGAATTTAAGTTTTAAAAAAATCTAGTAGTTTGTTGATGGAGTCTTTAGGGTTTTCTATGTACAATACTATATCATCTGCAAATAATAACAGTTTTACTTCTTTTCAAATTTGGATGCCTTTTATTTCTTCTTGTCTGATCGCTTTGGCTAGCACTTCCAGTACTGTGTTGAACAGGAGTGGTGAGAGTGGGCATCCCTGTCTTTTTCCTGTTATTAGGGGAAATGGTTTTAGTTTTTGCCCATTGAGTATGATGTTGGCTGTAGGTCTGTCATAGAAGGCTTTTATTATGTTGAGGTATGATCCCTCTATTCCCACTTTGCTGAGAGTTTTTATTAAGAAAGGGTGTTGGATTTCATCAAATGCTTTTTCTGCATCAATTGATATGATTACCTGATTTTTGTCTCTCAATTTGTTTATGTGATGTATCACATTTATTGTTTTGCAGATATTGTACCAGTCATGCATCCCTGGAATAAATCCTACTTGGTCATGGTCTATAATTTTTCTAATGTAATGCTCTATCCGATTTGCTAGAATTTTGTTGAGGATTTTAGTATCTATGTTCATCAGGAATATTGGCCTTTAATTCTCTTTCTTTGAAGTGTCTTTATCTGGTTTTGGGATTGGGGTAATGCTGGCTTCATAGAAAGAGCTTGGAAGTATTCCTTCCTCTTGAATTTTTGGAATAGTCTGAGGAGGATAGGTTTTAGTTCTTCTTTGAAAGTTTGGTAAAACTCTCCTGGGAAGCTGTCTGGCCCCAGGGATTTTGTTTGCAGGAACATTTTTGATTACTGCTTCAATGTCCTCCATAGTTATCGGCCTATTCCAATTTTTTTCTTCTTCCTGATTGAGTTTCAGAAGGTCATATTTTTCTAGGAATATGTCCATTTCTTCTAGGCTTACCAGTTTGTTGGAATAGAGTTTATCATAGTATTTTTTTAAAACATTTGTATTCATGTGGGGTCTATTGTTATTTCCCCTCTTTCATTTCTGATTTTGTTTATTTGGGTCCTCTCTCTTTGCTTCTTGGTGAGCCTGGCTAGAGATTCATCAATCTTGTTTATACTTTCGAAGAATCAGCTCTTGGTTTCATTGATCTTTTGTATTGATTTTTTGGTCTCTATGTCATTTATTTCTGCTTTGATCTTTATTATTTCCTTCTGTCTACTTACTGTGGGATTTTCTTGTTGTTCTCATTCTAATTCTTTAAGTTGTAGAGTTTAATAATTTATTACCTTTTTTTTTTTTTTGAGATTGGCCTGTAATACTATGAACTTCCCACACAGGACTGCTTTCACTGTGTCCCATAGATTTTGGATTATTGTACTTTCATTTTCATTTGTTTCCAGGATGTTTTTTATTTCTTCTTTGATCTCTTTGCTAACCCAATCATTGTTTAATAACATGCTATTTTGCCTCCGAATGTTTGAATTTTTTTATTTTTTTGATTGTAGCTTATTTCTAATAGTATGCCATTGTGATCTGAGAATATGCTTGATATGTTTTTAATCTTCTTGAATTTGAAGAGACTTTGCCTGTGTCCCAATATGTGGTCTGTCTTTGAAAATGTCCCATGTACACTTGAGAAGAATGTATATTCTTTAGCTTTGGGGTGAATTGTTCTGAAGATTTCAATTAAGTCCATCTGATCTAGTGAGTCATTTAGGAGTTCTGTTTCTTTGCTGATATTTTGTCTAGAGGATTTATCCAGTGATGTTAATGGGATATTAAAGTCCCATACTGTGATTGTATTGCTGTTGATCTCTTTCTTGATATCTTCCAGAAATTTTTTAATGTATGTGGATGCCCTGCATTGGGTGCATATATGTTTACCAGAGTTATATCCTCTTTTTGTATTGATTCATTTAGTATTATGAAGTTGCCCTCCTTATCTCTTGTTATGGTGTTCACTTTGAGGTTTATTTCATCAGATATAAGAATTGCTACCCCAGCTTTTTTTCATTTTCATTTGTCTGAAAAATATTTTTTCAATCTCTTCACTTACAGTCTGTGTAAGACCCTGTTCTGAGGTGGGTCTCTTGTAGACAGCATACATATGGGTCATGTTTTCTTATCCATTCAGCCACTCTATGTCTTTTTATTGGAGCATTTAGTCCATTCATGTTTAAAGTTATTATTGATAGGTACTTGTTTGTAGCCATTTCTATTATTTATGCCTTTGTTCCTTCTTCCGTTTGTATTTCTTCTTTTTAAAACAGGCCCTTTATCATTTATTGCATTGCTGGCTTGGCAGTGATGAACTCCCTTAGCCCTTTTAGTCTGAGAAGATCCTGATTTCCCCTTCAATTTTGAATGATAGCCTTGCTAGAATATTCTTGGATTCAGTTCCTTGCTTTACATCACTTTATATACTTCATTCCATTCTCTTCTAGCCTGATGTGTTTCTGTTGAGAAAACATTTGATAATCTAATGAGAAATCCTTTGTTAATTCTCTCTCTCTCTCTCTCTCTCTCTCTTTCTCGGACTTTAAGATTGTCTCTTTGTCGTTAACATTTGCCATCGTAATTATGATGTGACTTGGTGTGGGTCTTTTTGGGTTCATCTTGTTTGGGACTCTATGTGCTTGTGTGACTGTTTTCTTCCCCAAATCAGGAAAGATTTCTGAAATTATTTCTTCAAATAAGTTTTCTAATCCTTGCTCCTCTTTGTGTCTTCCTGGCACTCCTATTATACGTATGTTATTTAATTTCATGTTGTCCCAAAGTTCTCTTAGGCTCTCCTCCTGCTTTCCATTTTTTTCTCCAATTGTTGTTCAGATTTTGTGTGTTTGTCTTCCCTATCTCCTAATTCAGTAATTTGGTCCTCTGCTTATTCTAGTCTACTATTGAAAACTTCCATCGTGTTTTTTATTGTAGCTATATCACTTTTGATTTCCTCTTGATTCTTACATAATTTGTTGATTTGCTCATCCACCAGGTTTATGAACTGTATCCACCTTACTCTGAATTATTATTCTGACAAAATATCTCAATTAGGGAGAATCCCTAGAATACCCAGCCCAGAAGACTTGAGAGGTTGCACCACTGGGTCCCACAGACCATCTATTGCATAAGACAAAGTCAAAAATCTGGGTGACATAGCAGTTTGATCTAATTTATAGAAATAATCACAAAGGAACAGCAAAAATGGGGAAACAAAGTAACAACACCCAAATGAAAGAAAAGGAAGAATCACCAGAAAAAGGACTAAATGAAATGAAGGCAAGCAATTTGTCAGAGAAAGAATTCAGAGTAATGGTTATAAGGATGCTGAAAAGGCTGGATGAGAAATTCACCAACATGTGTAAGAATCAAGAGGAAATGAAGAATGACATAGCTGCAATAAAGAACACAATGGTGGTTTCAACAGTATACAAGAAGAAGCTAAGGGACAAATCAGCGAGTTAGAAGACAGGGTGGAAAAGAACACACAAGCAGAGCAACAACTGGAAAAGAGCTTAAAAAGTAGGAGGAGAGTCTAAAGGAGCTTTGGGACAACATGAAATGAAACAACATCCATAAAATAAGGGTGCCAGAAGGAGAGAAAACTGAGCAAGGAATAGAAAACCTGTTTGAATAAATAATAAAAGAAAACTTCCCTGACTTTGGAAAGAAAAAAGTCACACAAGTCCAAGAAGCACAGAGAGTCCCAAGTAAGATGATCCCCAAAAAACAACACCAGGACACATCATAATTACATTGGCAAATATCAATACAATGTAAGATTCCTAAAGGTTGCCAGAGTGAGATGGAAAGTTAGCTACAAGGATCTCCAATTAGACTATCAACTAATTTCTCAACAGAAACTCATCAGGCCAGAAGGGAATGGAATGAAATATAAAAAGTGATGCAAAGCCAGCGACTCAATCCAAGAATATTCTATCCAGCAAGGATATCATTCAAAATTGAAGGGAAATCAGGAGCTTCACAGACAAAAAAGTCTTAGGGAGTTTATTACCAGCAATGCAAGAAATGCTGAAGGGGCTTCTGTAAAAAAAAAAAAGAAATAGAAAGGGAAGAAGGAACATAGGCATAAAGAATAAAAATGGCAATAAACAAGTAACAACCATCCCAATAGAAATACAAAGAATTGTAAAAAAAAAAATACTATGAATAGCTCTATCCCAACAAACTAGACAACCTAGACAAAATGGACATTTTTATAGAAAAATACAATCTTAAAAAACGGAATCAGGAAGAATCAGAAAACCTGAAATTGAAGCAGTAATCAAAAAACTTCCAGCAAACGAAAGCCCTGGTCCAGACAGCTTCACAGGGAAGTTTTACCAAACATTCAAAGAAGAACTAAAACCTACCCTCCTCAGACTATTCCAAAAAATTCAAGAGGACAGAACACTTCCAAGCTCCTTCTATGAAGCCAGCTTTACCCTAATCCCAAAACCAGATAAAGATGCTACAAAGAAAGAGAATTACAGGCCAATATCCCTGATGAACATAGATGCTAACATCCTCACCAAAATGTTAGCAAATCACATCTAGCAATACATTAAAAAGATCATTCACCAATCCAAATGGCAATAAGGTACCATCTCACACCTGTCAGAATGGCTATCATCAACAAATCAACAAATGACAAGTGCTGGTGAGGGTGCAGAAAAAATGGAACCCTTTTACACTACTGGTGGGAATGCAGACTGGTGCAGCCACTGTGAAAACAGTATGGAGTTTCTTAAAAAAAATAAAAATGGAACTCCCATTTGACCCAGTAATCTCACTTCTAGGAATATATCCAAAAAAATCAGAAACAACAATCAGAAAGAGCACATGCACCCTTATGTTCATAGCAGTACAATTTACCATAGCTAAGATTTGGAAACACCCTAAGTGTCCATCAGCAGATGAGTGGATTAGAAAACTGTGGTTGGTACATCTACACAATGGAATACTACGCTGCTATAAAAAAGAAAGAACTCTTACCATTCTTAACAGCATGTTTGGAACTGGAGAGCATTGTAGACAACCTAAGCGAAATAAGCCAGTCAGAGAAAGATAAGTATCACAGGATCTCACTCATTTGTAGAATATGAAAAACATAAACTGATAAACCAAAATAGATCCAGAGACATAGAAACATCAAACAGACCATCAAACTTCATAGGGAGGCAAGGGAATGGGGGGTGGGGGCGATAAGAGATCAACCAAAGGACTTGTATCCTTGCATATGAGCATGACCATTGGACACAGACAATAGGCGGGTGGGAGCATATGCTAGGGAGTGGGAGCAGGAGTGGGCAGGGAGAGGTCAATGGGGGGAAAAGGAGACATATGTAAACTTTCAAGAATAAAGAATTAAAAAAAATATTTGCTCATAAATATATGGGCCTCTTTTTGGACCTTCAATTATGTTCCATTGACCTAGCTCTTATGGAAATGCAAATCAAAACTATGATGACATACCACCTCACACATGTTAGAAGGGCTATCATCAACAAGACAAATAATAACTGATGCTGGAGAGGGTTTTGGAGAAAAAGGAAGCCTCTTTCAATGCTGGTGGGAATGCAAAGCCACTATGGAAACCAGTATACAGGATCCTCAAAAAATTAAGACTATAGTTACCATATGACCCAGCAACCTCTATTCTGGGTATCTACACTTATAAAATGGAAAATATTTATTTTCAAAGATACATGCACCCCTATGTTCATAGTAGCATTATTTACAGTGGCCAAGACATGGAAACAACCAAAGTGTCCTTCAATAGATGATTGGATAAAGAAGATGTGCTACATATATATGTACAATGAAATATAACTCAGCCATAATGAAAGCTGAAATACTGTTATTTGTGACAACATGGATGGATCTTGAGAATATCATGCTAAGCAAAAGAAGTCAGACAGAAAATGTCAAGAACCATATGATTTCACTCATATGCAGGATATAAAACTGATTGTAACAAATGAACAAACAGGGAAAATGTCAGACAGAACCTGTGATGTTATCAGAGGAAAATGGAGGAATGGGGGTTGTGAAGGGTAGAGTGGGGTCTAGTGTATGGTAACGAAAGGAAATTTGACTTTGGTTGGTGGTCACACAAATGCAATATACAGTTGATATATCATAAAATTGTACACTTCCAAACTATGTAATTTTGTTAACCAATGACACCTCAATAAATATATTTTAAAAAAATTTTAAATTAAACACAAAACTATAAAAAATAATTATAAATATGAGTTATTAAGCATACAACATATAAACACATAGTGTTTGACATCAATAATGTATGGAGAAGATGGAACTTTATAGAACTAGAGTTATATATGCAAGGTTAAGCTGTTGAAAATTGAAATTAAATAATTATATTTGTTAGATGTTACATGTAATCCCCATGGTAAACACAAGTAAAGCATCTATAAATTATACACAAAAGAAAATATAAAAGAATAAAAATTGTCACTACAAATAGCCCAATAAACACACAAAAAAGATAATAATGGAGCAAATGAAGAACAAAAATAGTGTGTGATATATGCAATGGCAGAGGCCCTTCCTTACCAGTACTTACACTGAATGAACCAAATGTTAAGAAATACAGGAAAATCAATACTGAGTGAAATTCTTAACAGTACATTCATACATTAAAAAGTAGAAATGACTCAAATCTAATAATGTAGCTTTACACTTTAAGGAACTAGATAAAGAATTAACAGAATAAAGGGAAAACCACTTGATAATTTCAATTATTGAAAAAAATGTATTTGACAAAACTCAACACCCCTTCTTGATAAAAATACTCAATAAACTAGGACAATTTTTCAGCATGATAAAATCCATATAAAAAAACCCACAGCTGTAATCATTTTCAATGGTGAAAAAAAGGTTTTTTTCCTCTAAAATCAGAAAACCATTCTAAAAGTCTTATGAAATCTTAAAAAACCTCAAATACCCAAAGTAATCTTGAAAAGAAGGACAAAGTTGGAAAAATCACACTTTCAAATTTCAAAATGCACTACAAAGCTATAGTTGTTAAAACAGTGTGGTATTGGCATAAGAACAAACATATAGACAATGGAATAAAAAAGAATTCCCAGATATAATGATTTTGACAAGAATACTAAGACCATTCAAAAGAGAAAGGAGATTCTTTTCAACAAATAGTGAAGGCAAACCTGGATATTCACAAGGGGAAAAAATAAAGTTTAACCTGTATTTTACAACATATACAAAGTTAATTCAAAATAGATCAAACATCTAGACATAGACCTGAAAAAAGAGAGGCAAGAAAATACAGAGGTGAAATTTCATGACATTGGATTTCCCAATTACATTATATCTTTGATATGATACCAAAATAAATGGCAACAAAAGAAAAAAATAGATAAATTAGACTTTATAAAAATTTAAAATGTATATTAAAAAGATCAAGTGAATGAAAAGACAACCCATGGAATGGCAGAAAATATTTGGAAGTCATGTATCTGATTAGTAGTTAATACCAGAATATATCAGTAACTCCTAAAACTCAACAAGGAAAAAAAAAAACACAATTGAAAAAGGCCTTGAATAGACATTTCTCCAAAACAGATATACAAATGGGCAATAAGCACATGAAAATATGCTCAATGTCAGACATTAGCAAATGCAAATCAAAATGACAATGAGATACAACTTAACACCCATTAGAATGGCTATTAAAAGGACAATAAATATTGGAGAGAATATGAAGAACCTTTGTACAATACTGGTGCTAATATGAAATGGTATAGTCACTTTGAAAAATGTCATGGTGATTCCTCAAGAAATGAAACCTTGAAGTACCATATTATTTAGTAGTCCCATGTCGAGGTATATCCCGAAGGAACTGAAAGATGGAACTAAAGCAGAAATGTGTCCACTAATACTCATACAGCTTCACTCACAATAGCCAAAAAGTAGAAACAACCTGCATGTTCTTCAAGAGATGAATGGATGGAAGAAAACATGGGCAGCAAAATCTCAGACATCTCTCATAGCAATATTTTTCCAGATACATCTCTTAGGGTAAAGGAAACAAAGCATAAACTAAACAAGGGACTAAATAAAAATACAATGCTTCTGCAAAGCAAAAACCATCAACAAATGAAAAGAGATCCCTGTAGAGGAGAACATATTTTCCAATAATATATCTGATAAGAGGTTAATCTCCAAAATATATAAAGAACTCATACACCTTAACCAAAGGAGGACAACCAATTCAATTAAAAAATTTTAAATGGGCAAAGGACCTAAATAGACATTTCTCCAAAGAGGACATAGAGAAAGCCGAGAGGCATATGAAAAAATCCTCCACGTCACTAACCATCAGAGAGATGCAAATTAAAATGACAATGAGGTACCACCTCACACCTGTCAGAATGGCTAACAACATATCAGCAAACAAGTGCTGGGGAGGATGTGGAGGAAAGGGAACCCTGCTGCACTGCTGGTGGGAATGCAGACTGGGGCAGGCACTGTGGAAGACAGAATGGAGTTTCCTCAAAAACTTAAAAATGGAATTGCCATTTGATCCAGTGATCCTACGTCTAGGACTATATCCCAAGAAACCAGAAACACCAATCAGAAAGGATATATGCACCCCTATGTTCTAGCAGCAATATTTATAATAGCTAAGATGTGGAAACAGCCCAAATGCCCATCAGTAGATGAGTGGATTAAAAACCTGTGGTACAGCTACGCTGCTGTGTAAAGAAGAATCTCCTACCCTTTGAGACAGCATGGAGGGAACTGAAAACATTATGCTAAGTTAAATATGTCAGGTACAAAAGGACATATTATATGGTTTCACTTATGAGGTACCTAGAATAGGCAGACAAATAGAGAAAGTAGACTAAAGGTTACTGGGGAGTGTGGGGAGAGACAACGTGGTGGTCTTTTTTAATGGGTGCATAGCTTCTGTTTGGTTGCAGGCTCCTCCCCGGCCCGGGCCCTGGTCGGGGCTCATGTGGGAGGCAACCAATCTATGTGTTTCGCTCACATCGATGTTTCTCTCTGTCTTTCCCACTCTTTTCCACTCTCCCTAAAAATCAATGAAAAAATATCCTAGGATGAGGATTAGCAACAACAACAACAACAAAATAACAAAAAGCAAGTGTATTTTTATAAATTAGTAACGATTAATCAGAAGATTAGATTAACAACACAATTCCATTTACAAACTCATTAAAAAAGAATAAAATGCTTAGCAACAAAATTAACAAAAAAAGAAACACTTAAATACACTGAAAACTACAAAATACTGCGATGCAACATTAGAGTGGATTTACCTAAATGAAGGGATGTTCCATATTATTTATTTACTTATTTATTTTTATTGATAATTTTACAGATAGGAAGGGAGAAAGAGAGAAACATCAATGTGAGAGAGAAACATCCATTGGCCATCTCCTGCATGCCCTGACTGGGGTTTGAACTGGCAACTCAGGCATGTGCCCTGACGGGTAATCAAAACTGCAACCTTCTGTTATGTGGGTGATGCTCTAAGTAACTGAGCCACCTGACCAGGGTGACATTCCACAGTTTTAGATAGAAAAATAAACATTTTTATGGTGGCAATTCTTCCCTAAATTGATATATACATTTAGTACTCTCCATACAAAATTTCAGAGCTTCTTTAAACCAAAATAGACAACCTGATTCTAACATTTATAAAGAATTGTAAAGGACCTAGAATAGTCAAAATAACCTTTAAAAGAGAGAATAAAGTTGGAGGACCTATACTTCCCAATTTCAAAATCACTCAAAAGCAGCAGTAAGCAAAATATACGGATCAAAGGTACAGAATTGAGAGTCCTGGAATAAATACATTTATGGCCAATTGATTTTCAACAAAAGTGTTAAGACAATTCAATCAAGAAAAGAGTCTTTTATCTAAATAGTACAGGGACAATTTGATGTTCACATATCAAAAGATTAATGTAGATTTTCATGTCCCATCATACACAACAAGTAAATAAAAAATGAATCAGACCTACAATAAAAGCCAACCCCATAAACTTTAAAAGAAAACAGGAGAAATCTGTGAACTTGGTTTAGGAAAAGAGACATTTGAACACCGAATGCTCAATCCACAACAACAAAAATGGTAGATAAATTGGAATTCATCAAAAAAGCTTTGAAAGACACTCTCAAAAAATAAAAATGCAAGGCACAAACTGGGAGAAAACAGATGCAAATCTTATATTTAATAAGGGACTTGATTTTAAATATGTAAAGAACATTACAACTTATTAATAAAAAAATTAAAATGCCCTCACTGGTGCAGCACAGTTGTTTGGTGTCTTGTCCAGTACACTGGTCAGGGCGCATACCTAGGTTATGGATCCCTTCCCCAGTCCAGGCACATATGGAAGGCAACCAATGGCTATGTCTCTCTCTCTCTCTCTCTCTCTCTCTTAACTAATATCAAAATAATATGTCCACAGATAAAGGTTAAAAAATTACAGCCCTAGCCAGTTTGGCTCAGTGTTAAGAGTGTCAACCTGCAGACTGAAGTGTCTTGGGTTTGATTCTGGTCAAAGGCATATAACTCGGTTGCAGGCTCTATCCCTTATCCCTGGCCTTGGTCATGGCATGTGCTGGAGGCAAACAATAGATGTATCTCTCTCACATCGATATTTCTATTTCTCTGTCTCTCCCCCTCCCTTCTACACTCTCTCTAAAAATTAATGAAAAAAAATATCCTCCGGTGAGGATTAACAAATAAAAAAAAAAAGAAAACAAAAAGACAATCCATTTTAAAAATGGGCACAGTATTTGGATACATATTTCTTCTCCTAAGAGGATATATAGGTAGCTAGTAATCACATGTAAAGGTATTAATGTATTATTCATCAGCAAAATGCAAATTAAACACTTCACATCCACTAGAAGAGTTCTGTTTTTTGTTGTTGTTTTTTTAAAGCAACACCACCCTGGCCAGAATGACTCCGTTGGTTGGAGCAGTTGTCCCTTGCACTGAAGGGTTGTGGGTTTGACCCTCAGTCAGAGTACATACCCAGGCTGCGGGTTCAGTCCCCCAGTCAAGGCACTTACAGGAGGTAACCAATCAATGTTTTTCCCTCTTTCAATCTCTCATCCTTTCTCTCTAGAATCAACAAACATATCCTCCGATGAGGATTAAAAAAAAAAAAAAAAGACAAGCCCAAAAGTTGACCAAAATGTGAAGAAACTAGAATGTATAAAATCTTTAATTATCCCTTAAATGCCTGTAGAATATACTTTTCCCACCATCTACTCAAGATATCTTTTAATTCCACAGGTAAAAGAACTGGAATTCTCTTTAAGTTTCTATTATATTTATCATATCATCTCTTCTTTATCTTTTTTTTTGGACAGGTTATTTAATCTCTCTAAACCTCAGTACCCTTTATCTCTGGATTATTGTGAAGACAAAATGAAAGAATGTACGGAAGACATTCCAAACAGTGCTAGTAAGTGCATAATACATGTTAACTACAACATCTTTGTTTGATTATTTTGTCCCTGCAATGAAAAGTTTCAATATATAAGGTAAAGAAGAGTAATTTCATATCATGATGTAAATTACTTTAAAAAACAATACACAATGTTTATAATTTTTAATAAAATAATATTCCTCAATATTGAAAAATTCTACTTAGTGGAGCTTCTTTAAAATCAGATGGATTCTTATCCACCAAGACAGTACTTTATCTTATTTCTATTCCATTGAATAAGAGAACATTTTATAACCATGAAATTTTGCTTTCTAGTCAAACCTGGGTCTCAACAAATAGTACTTCTTTTGCATGAAGAAGAAACATCTTTCAGTAGAAACTCCAATGTTAAAAGACTTAAAAAATAGAAAAACATGCTGTTGTACTTAATGACGCTTATCATCCTTATTATCTATGGTTAGAGATAATTATTAATTAAAGATAATTATTTGTAATGTTATATCCTTAAATATATATAATTATTTTAAATATTGACACCTTAATTAGTATATTTGCAACTTTTTCTGAAACAAAATTCTATGTCTTTTTACAATTTTTTCTCTCATAGGATCTCCAAACTAAAATTTTTTTTATCACATTTTCTTATTTTTATTCTCCTTCCTTAAATTAGAAAATAACAACTATTTTATTTGGTGAACTTCATCTATTTTTAGTGTGTAGGTGTGAGCTTAATAAAATAACTATTCTTAGTGGTACTTTGGTAATTTTGAAAATTTCTGCTTCATTTTAATTTGTGAGTTTTGAGATGATAGTTTTCTTTATCACAAAGTTTAGCTCATGTCTGGTTTAATGCAAAAAAGAGAGAGAGAGACAAAAATTATCTAAATATCATGAATTAGGGATACCATAATTGTGGGCATAACCCATTTCTGCATTTTCTTTCTTGAGCTAAGCAGGCCATGCCCATTAACATTTTTCTCTGTGCTTTTGATAATTTTTTCCTAATCCCATAAATGTGTTTAACATAAAGCAGGTCTAATATTGGGTATTCTAATAATTTTAATAGTTTTGAAGGAAAAATACTGAGGAAGTTGGCTTGTAGAGTTTTGATGAATGGTTTAATATATACATTGCCTACTTGAGTTGTATTTCTGCCAAAAATTTTAGTTATTGAGTTCCAATGAATCTTAAAATAAATTTGCTTCAGTATATATAGAAGTTATATTAGTTGAATGCATCAGTATATCCATGAGCAGTACCAAACTAATTGCAAATGTAAAATTCTATATAATAAAAGCCTAATATATTAAGTGTCCTGTCATCCGGTTGGCCATTCAACCAATCAAAGCATAATATGCTAATGATATGCTAAGGCCGCTCAACCGCTTCCTATGACGTGCACTGACCACCAGGGGGCAGACTTTCAGACTGGTAGGTTAGCTACTAGGGTCTGGACGATCAGGACTGAGCAAGACAGGCCAGACACACCCTGGGGCCCTCCCACAGTCCCTCCCCGGCTGGCCAACCTCCCGCATTCCTCCCTGGCCCTGATCATGCACTAGTGGGGTCCCTCAGCCTGGCCTGAGCCCTCTCGCAATCCGGACACCTTAGGGGAAGTAGGAGAGCTGGTTTCAGCCCAACAATGGAATGACTGGTCGCTATGATGAGCACTGACCACCAGGGGGCAGACACTCAATACAGGAGCTGCCCTCTGGTGGTCAGTGAACTCCCACAGGGGGAGCGCTACTCAGCCAGAAGCCAGGCTCACAGATGGCAAGCTCAAAGACGGTGGCGGGAGCCTTTGGGGGGATGTCCACCTACTGGCTTAGTCCGGCAGGTGGGCGGACATCCCCTGAGGGGTCCTGGACTGGGAGAGGGCACAGACCCAGCTGAGGGACACCCTCTGAGTTCATGAATTTCATGCACCAGGCCTCTAGTATAAAATAAAGAGAAAACGTGTACTTTTTATTAACTAAGGAAACCTAGATAATAAAATAGCAAATTTTACAACAGAGAATTATCTGAGTTTATTCAGTACTCTTAAATTTTTTTCATATATTTTTTTCAACAGAATCTGTTAACACAAGACAAAAATGCAATTCAGTTTATTAACAGTTAGCACATCATCTCTAAATGAATCTTGTTGCAATCTAAACAGGTCCTGCAAGGAGCTAATGAGCAAGCTCTGGCTGATATTGTCATTTAATCAGGCATAAAAGCATTTAGGATCAGGACCCATTGACAAGATGTAGGCTCATACAAACTTCAATGAAACATAATATATGAACATATTTGTCTAATTGTATATAAGGTTTTTCACACAGATTCCCACCAAAACACTTAATTATCTACAGAGGCGATGCATCTGTTTCAGATCTGTAGGAAGCTATTCGGTTTGTTGTAACCATACATAATGGATTGAATGAAGAGTTATCAGGCTTTGTTTCCAGTTTTCCCATGTTAATTGCTATAGCAACCTGAAGCCAAGGTTGGATCATTGGATAGAGTAACTGAGCAATTAAGAGCAACCATCATTGGCCCTGATAGAATTATCCGTGGCCTTTAAGGAAAAATAAATCAAGCATTTAGAAAAATTAGAAGTGTAGAATGTGAAAAAAATCTCATTTTCATATTTTCACATATAAATTAGGAATTGTAAATGAATTAGTATTTATATTTTTCCTTTTAAAGTTAATAATTGAAAACATTCAAAATGTATATAGTATACGACTTCGAACATACGAAATGAGTGTTTTGCTCCAAAACTAATCAATTACTTACAACTTACTTCATTCTGGTATATAGAGAAAAGAAAATGAAAACAAATGGCTATTGTGTGATTATGTTCTTTTTAAAAATCTTGATTAATTGTTGCAGTTATATAACATTTACAGCATCTATATTTTTAATTTTTCTGAGAGGTCAAGTGGCGGAATGATCGTTCCTCCACTCTCCCACAGGTGACTTTTAAATATCCTCTCAATTTATTATTAGTTAAATATTTATGATGTCTGCAATAATAAAAGGAAAACACAAAATGTATCATTTAAGTATTGTAGTTAAATGTAGCCTTTGCATACTATTGAGGATAAAATGGTTCCAGGTGTTTTTGACTGTGTGCCTTAGTTACGGATAGGTTCATTGCTTAGAATATAACACCATACTAATATTTTATGCTGATTTGATCTTTCTTAGTTTAGAAGCTAGCTTTTCTCTTTCAAAGGAGACTCAACAAAGAATGTTGCTTCCTTGCAAATCGTCAGGAAGTTTTCCAGCATATTAAAAGAATGAAAATGAGCAAGTTAACCAAAAGATAAAATAGAGAAATGGAATGAGGAATTACACCAGAAAGGCAAGGGGAGATATAGAGGCTCAATAAATTAAGAGCAGTTTTAGGGGAAACTGAAAATTAAAAGAATGAATGTTTTTCAGAACACAGAGATAAAGGAACTGTAGTAAATATTTTCTTTAAGAATCTACTTATGAAAACTTGGATTTGCACAAAAGATGAATTAGTAGATACTTTGTCAACATAAGAAACATCCAAACCAGTAAGAATTTTTAAATTTATTTGAGCCAAACTAATGACAATGACTGGGTATGAGAAAATGTTCTGGAAAGTGGGAGTTTCACCACTTACAGTATTTTGTACATCAGAATCAAACGGGAAGGTGTGGTTACATGGAATTCACTGGTGATAGATTCAGGGAGGTGGGAAAAACCAAATTGGGGAAGTCTCTGGGATTGCATAAAAATGAAATGGAATGGATACATTGTTCTTTTACATAGGTGGGTATAAGTCAGTTAATAGTTAACAATGAACAGGATAACAATAACAATGAGGGGCTCAGTGGTCTGATAAGGTGAGAGATTGTGTCCTGAGGCGTCTGGATAAAAGGAAATGACTGACATTCCAAAGGTATGTTATTTTAGATGAAAAAAGGCAATAAACTGGCTCAGGTAAGGTAAAGATTGACCTTTGTCAAGAAAGATAGGGAACATGACTATCCACCATAACTGGCCTTTAATCAGAGAGTTTCTGTTTTAATTTCTTTTTTTAATCCTCACCCAAGGATTTTTAGAGAGAGTAGAAGGAAGGGGGAGGGAGAGAGAGAGAGAGAGAGAGAGAGAGAGAGAGAGAGAGAGAAAGAGAGATGTGAGAGAGACACAATGACTGAGGGTAGTGACAGAGCCTGCAACCAAGGTACGTGCCTGCCATTGACCCTTGACTGGAATTAAACTGGAGACCTTCAGTTCCTGGGCCTACACTCTATCCCTCGAGCCAAACTGGCCAGGGCTAACTAGAGAGTTTTAATTTCAGACCATCCTACGTGGTTACTTTAAGCCTCTGAGTTTGTAAGGCCACCAGGCAGGCCTCCCCTGAGCTAATCAGATTTAGTATGCCACCCCGTTTTGTTCACAGTTCTTTATAAAAGTTCTGATAATGTTATTCCTTTGTAGGTTGAGCTCCTATATTTTACTTAATAATATAAGTGCTAAGAACAGTTTGTATACTAAGACTTTGAGACAGAAATAATATGGTTTATAAGAGAATGAGCTATTTTAAATCTGACTGTTAACGTAAAAAAACCATTGAAACCTGTAAAGAATTTTTGTGAGTTTATTTGAGCCAAACTGTTGACATATGCGGGAAGCATAACCTCAACGAATTGAGATAGTGCTCCAGAGAATGGCGGGGTTACATTTCATTTATACATTGCAATCAAAGGAGGAACATAGGTGGGTTACATGAAATTCATTGGTGATAGATTAAGGAGGAGGGATAAGCAAAGCAGGGAAACCCCTGGGATTGGATAAAAAGTAAAATGATGGA
>NW_005871278.1:693750-718525 GCF_000147115.1 Myotis lucifugus
AAACCCCGCCATCTCTGAAGCACTATCCCAATCCCTTGAGATTCTGCTTCCTGGCAATTGTCGACAATTTGGCTCAAGTAAACTCAGAAAAAATATTCACAGGTTTGAATGTTTTTATATTAACACCTGAATGATAACTTGTAATCCATGATAGACACCAATGAAGACACAAAACAGCTCTAATGAAACAGCTGGTGTGGTGCTTTTCTTCCACCATCATTCCCTCTTTCATATTTGTTCAGCAATGACAATTTCAAAGAAAACCACCAGAAAGAAAAAGAGGACATAATTAGATGAGAAATGGAAGTATTCCCTTTGTTACTATCTTTAAAATAAATTGTAGAGAATTGGTAAAATTTCTTCCTTAATTATTTAATAGAATTTACCACTAATTCTATCTGGTCCTGTACTTTCTATTTTGGAAGATTATTAATTTTTATTCAACTTATGTAATAGATATAGGCCTACTCAGATTGTCTATTTCTTCTTGTGTGAGTTTTGGCAAATTGTGCCCTTGAAGGAATTGTTCTATTTCATCCAGGTTATCAAATTAGTGGACATAGAATTATTCTTAGAATCTCTTTGTTATTTATTTCATGTTCATTGGATCTGTAGAGATGTCTCATTTTTTATTTTTGATATTAGCAATTGTGTCCTTTCACTTTTGTTCTTAGCCTGCCTAGAGGCTCATCAATATTATTGCTCTTTTCACTACCCAAAGTTAAGTCTCCTTCCATCACCATTTATCCCCCTTTGACCTCCTTCTACTCCGACCCCTTTCCCTCTGTAAATATACCGTTGTCCTTGTCTACTAGTGTGTGTGTGTGTGTGTGTGTGTGTGTGTGTGTGTATGTTTGCTTAATCCCTTCACTTTTTCCACCCAGACCCCCAGCCCAACTCTCTTCTAACAACTGTCAGTCTGTTCACTGTATCTATGAGTCCATTAATATTTTGTTACTTTAGTTTGTTCATTAGATTCCACATGTAAGTGAAATCATATGGTATTTTTCTTTCTCTGACTGGCTTATTTCATTTGTATAATATTCTACAGGTCCATCCATGGTGTCACGAAAGGTAAGATTCGCTTTTTTAGAGCCGAGTAGTTTTCCATTGTGTAAATGTACCACAGCTTTTTTATCCACTCATCTGTTGATGGGCACTTGACTGCTCCCAAATCTTAGCTATTATAAATAACACTGCAGTGAATATAGGGGTACATATATTGTTTTGAATCAGTGTTTTAGGTTTTTTTAAATGAATTCCCAGAAGTGGAATCAGATGATGTATCATAGAATTGTATACCTGAACCCTATATAATGTTATTAATAACTAGAGACCCGGTGCGTGAAATATGTGCACTGGGGGGAGGGGTGTCCCTCAGCCCAGCCTGCACCCTCTCCAATCTGGGACCCCTCGGGGAATGTCCGACTGTCGGTTTACAGGGATCGGGCCTAAACTGGCAGTTGGACTTCCCTCTCGCAATCTGGAACTGCTGGCTCCTAACCGCTCGCCTACCTGCCTGCCTTATTGTCCCTAACCACTCTGCCTGACAGTCTGATCACCCCCTAAGCACTCCCCTGCCAGCCTGATTGACATCTAACTGCTCCCCTGCCGGCCAGATCGCCCACAACTGCCCTCCCCTGCCATCCCAATTGCCCTCAACTGCCCTCCCCTGCTGGTCCGATCGCCCACAACTGCCCTTCCCTATCTGCCATCTTGTGGCGGCCATCTTGTGACGACATGGGGGCGGCCATCTTGTGATGATTGGAGGGCGAGACACCACCTAGACTTTATTAGTATAGGTTAAACCCTAATAAACTTATATATATATAAAAATATAATTATATATATATATGTATATAATTGATCATTTTAAAGAACTCGCTTTTAGATTAGTTGATCTTCTCTATTGATTTCCTTTTTTCAATTTTATTAATTTCTGCTCTATTTCTTCTGCTTTTTCTCCTCTTCTTTCTTTTTTCCTTCTCCTCCTCCTTTTCTTCTTCTTCATTTTCCTATTCATCTTTGTGTTTTTTTTCCTCCCCTTCTTCTACCCTCACTTTGTCAGCCCCATTCGCCTTCCTTTTTCATTTTCTTCTTTTCTAGATCCCTAATATTGAAGCTTATGTTATTGATTTTAGATCATTCTAATATATGCATTCAATGTTAGAAATTTTCCTTTAATCATTGCTTTCACTTCATCCCACAACTTTTTAAATTTTTTTATTTACCTCAAAATATTTTTACATTTCTCTTAGATATTTTTGTTCATCTATGAGTTATCAGAGGTATGATTTTTTAATATTCAAATACATCAGTGACTCTCAGGTTTCGCCCCCCCCCCCGCCACACCCCACCACCACTCAAGGAGAACAGTATGGTTGTAGAAGTCTGGAGTTCAGTATTTCTTTCCCCCTGTAGAACTCTAGAGCTGGCTGAACATGTATATCTCCTGTCCTCTAGGTAGATTATTCTTTCATAAAATCTTAGCAGGTTTTCATCTGGTAAAATAGTTTATCATGAGGGCAGGCCTTGTTAAAAAGAATGTAATTCAATGACAAATTTTTAAAAGGCGACATGTTCCTCAGCCCTTTCAGGAAGTAGGAAGACATTTTTCTCTCATATTCACTATGAAAACCTAGTAGAACTCCTGGAAAGAAATCTCATAAAATTGTGTGTGCTCACTGTTACTAGATACCTATGGAGATTTTAACATTTACACTTTTCCATACAGAGGCTCTAGCTATTAGTTGATTACAGATTAGTTTTTCATCTTCTGCCACTGTTCCCACAAAGCCTGTTGCAACATGCCTGTGTTCCAGTAAGTTGTGATCCTTTCCACCTGTTTGCCATCATTATTCTGATCTCTATGTCTGATAAATTATCTCCACTGCATTTAGTTCCTCCTCTGGAGAATTTTCTGGTTCTTTCATTTGGGGCTTCCCCCCCCCCCATTTGGCTTCCTGTTTGAGTTTGTCTGTGTAGGAAGTAGATCTGCTATTACTCCCAGTCTCCAGTTCAGGACAGTGTCAGATGTTGTTTGTAACTTGCCCTGAATAGCCTGTTTGGAGCTATCAGCAATCCACAGCTCTGACTCCCTCTGCTGGGCTCAGTGCTTTTGGAAAGGACCAAGATGTGCACCAAGATTTGCTTTTCCTAGCCCTGAGTCCAGGAGATCAGACAAGACTCAAAGCCTCCAGAGGTCCGACTGCCTCCAGAGATGGCTTCTGCCTGCAGCCTTATTGTTATTCTCAGACTTAATTACTGTCAGGCTGTCCACCACAACAAGGTGTAGACTCCACTGGGGGGAGCGAGAGATTTTCACCAAACAGAGTGGGGCAATCGCCCTCCCCCAAGGCAAACCTTCCAGGATGGTAAAGGTCTGCTGGAGAGAGATGTCCTCTGCAGTATGAGGGAATAACTCAGCACAGGAGACTGGGGTGGTTCCCTTCCGAGCTCTAACCCCAGGGCCCAACCATGAATTCTCACACAGCTCCAGTCCACTCTGCCCTGCCTCTGTAGGAGCACAAGGTGAGTGGCTGCCAAGACATTTTGTGTGTTGGCCCTTTAAGCAGGTGCCTGAATTTCTCTCCCTGGAAGACAGCATCCCTGCTGCTTCTCACAGTCAGATGTTCTGTGGGCACCTTTCTCGTTCTGGGGCTCTGTGCTGGGGGCCCAGCTTGCACTTTAGACCCCAGAGTTCTCAGGGGGAACCCCCACAGCTGAGATGTTCCTCAGGAACTTCAGCTGCTGCCTTTCAGAGCCCGGCCAGCCCTCTCACGTCTCTGTACTTCTCTCCACTCTCTTTCCTTGGTTATCAGGGTCCCTCCACATAGTTTTCAGCATATTATTCAAGGTAGTTTTTCTGTGTTTCAGTTTTAATTCCAGTTTGGTCCTGGGATAGTTTCAGTGTAGCTTCCACTTACTCTGCCACCATTTTGAAACTCCACTTAGATGATTCACATTTTCTCACTATCGTTGCAAAGAACATTTATGTACAAGTTTTGCATGAACTTTTTTAAGAATTATTATTTCCAGGAGTGGAATTGGTGGATCATAGAGTAATTTCATTTTTAATGTTTTGAGAAAATACCAAAGAGTTTTAGGATCATCCTGAATTCTTACCATTGATGGATGATGGTACCAATTTCAATATATTTTTATCAACTGTTTTACTCTGTCATTTCAATTAGAGCAATTCTAGTAGGTATAAATACCAATAAAATGGTATTCCTTTGTAGTTTTATTTGTATTTACTGACTAATTCTTTTTAGTATTATTTCAAGTATTTTTTGTCTCTTGTATCTTCTTTGAAGAAATTTTTATTCAATCATTCTACTCATTTTTAAATTGGGTCATTTGTCATTTTATTAATAAACTAGAGGCCCAGCGCACAAAATCATGCACAGGTAGTGTCCCTAGGCCTAGCTTGGGATCAGGGCCATCTTCCGCCCACTCGCCAGTCCCCAGTCCTACCCCGCCGCTGTTCACCCCAGTTCCCTGTTCACCATGATCAGAGCCTGCAGGCCGGGGGAAGGGACCGAGAGGTGGTCAATGCACCTCATGGTGACTGGTCAATCATTATGGTCGCTGGCCTTTCATTATATAGGATTGTAAGATTTTATAGATATCCTTACAAATAAGGGACTATGATCTGCAAATATTTTCTTTCTGGGTATGGCTTATCTTTCAATTTTTTATGTTGTCTTTTGAAGCACAAAAGTTTTTAATTTTTATGAAGTTTAACTATCTATTTTCTTTTTTTCATTTGGTGCCTCTGATTTTGCTGTCATATCTAATAAAACATTGCCTTATTTACACAGTGTATTTTTATTGATATTGTACTAAGTTTATAGTATAAACTTAGTGCTTTTTTAAAAAATGGAAATGTATTATCTTAAAATTCTGCAGGTCAGAAGTCTGAAATGGCTCTCTCCAGGCTTAAATTAAGATTAAGATGTCCAGAGGACTAAGTTCCTTTCTAGAGGTTCTATGGAAGAATCCGTGTCCTGGATTATTCTAGCTCCTATGATTTTTCTATATGTATTCCCTGTCTTGTACCTCACTTCCATCTTTAAAATGTCAAGGGATAGTCATATATTTCTCATATTCTGTAACATTGCTATTGACTCCTTTGCCTCCCTCTCTCACCATACAGACACTTGTAATTACATTGGTCTTCTCAGATGGACCAAAATCTCAAGGTAAGCTGATTAGTGAATGCAATTCCATCAGCAACCCGAGTTCATTTTTGCCATGTAACCTAACATACTCACAGGTTCCAGAAATTAGGACGTGGATATCATTCTGCCTACATGCTACATATAGTGTATTACATTGAATACTTTTCAAATGGTAAACATCGCATTTCTGGGGGAAAATTCCACTTGGTCAGTGTGCATAATATTTAACTGTAGATTTACATGCATATGTAAGACAGAATATAGTCTTCTACATATTCTGTGTACCCTATGCACAGTTCCCTCCAAAGGTAATATCTTCAAAAATGTAGTATAATATCAATAGCAGGATACGTATATTAATACAGTTGAGATTCTGAACACTTTCATCATAACAAGGATTTATCAGATTACACTTTTGTAGACACAAACATTGTCTTTCCCTCACCCTGCCGAGATCTCTGACAAATAGCAACCACTAATCTGCTCTCCTTTACTATAATTTGTGACATTAAAAGTGCTATATAAATGGAATCATATAGTATAACATTTGGGAACTGACTTTTTTCATTTTTTTATAAGACTAAAGAGAGGCATCTGTGTGTAACAAAAGTTTTTCCTTTCCTTACTGAGTAGTAATCTATGGTGTGGGGTTTCTGCAGGTTATTTACCCATTTGCTTTCTGAGGAACATGCAGGTATTTCCAGCTTTTTAGCTGTTATGAATAAAATGGCTTGGAGCATACATGTACAGGCTTTTACGTAAACAGAAGTTTTATTTCTCCAGGATGAAACCACTAGGTTGTATCATGGTTGCATGCTCAGTTTTAGTTTTATTTAAAGATCCCAAAATATGTTTTAGACTGGCTGTACCATGTCAAATTCCCATGAGTACTATATGAACCATTCACTTTCTCAGCATCTTTTCCAGCACTTTTTTTTGATAGTATGAAATAATATCTCATTGAGTTTTTACACTGTTTAGCTTAACAGTGTGGAGGAACTTTCCATTTGTGTATTTGCCATTTGGATATCCTCCTTGGTAAAATGTCTCTTCATATCTGTTGCCCATTTTCAAATTGGATTTTTTTTTAATTTTGAGAGTTTCTTACATATTCTTGATGTGCATTCTCTGCAAGACATGTACCTTGTAAATACTTTTCTTACATTGGTAATTGTAATTTGCCTTTTCATTCTTTTAATATGTTCTTTTACAAATAAAAATGTTTTAATTTTGATGAAGTCCAATTAATCAATTTTTTCTTTTTTGCATTTTCTCTATAATTATTAATATTGATGAATGCAATTTTGTTGATTTTTTTGTTTATATTCATGAGAATTATTGGTGCTTATTTGTTGTTGTTGTTGTTTTTCTTGTAATACCTGAGTCTGGTTTTGCTGTCAGGATAATGGATTCATAGAATGATTCACAAGGTGTCCTTTCCTATTCTATTTTGGTAGAATTTTCACAAAGGTTTGTATTGATTCTTCTTAAATGATTGACAGTGATGCCATCTGGGTGTGGGCTCTTCTCTGTGGGCAGTTTTGGAATTGCTAATTGGTCCCTCTACATGTTAAAAATCCATTGGCACTTTCCATTTCTTCTGTTGGTTTCTTGTTTGCTGGTATTGCATCTCAGGCTGCTGCAATAGCAGATGATTTCCCTGATTGAGTTTTTGAGAAACGCCATGGAAATAGGTTCCTCCTGGAGAGCAAACTCTGAATCAGGTCAAATGATGACAATGCTCTACAAATGGGCTTTTCTAGAGGGAGCTCAAGAAAGACCGAATAGTGGCACTGCCCCGGGGTGGCATCTTTTGAGGAGCTTTCATCATGATATGCCTCCTTCAGTGCTGCAAGCCTGCGGACTTGACACTACTGTGATAGTCACGCTAATGGTTCCCAAGGCTACAAAGAGCAAGCAAGATAGGAGTGGCTAAGATGAAAAGCCAGTAACTCTGCTATTCCTTTTCTCTCTCTTTTTTAATTGAATTTATTGAGGATACATTGTTTAATATAATGATATAGTTTTCAGGTGTACAATTCTATAATACACCATCTGTATATTGCATTGTGTGTTCACCACTCAAAGTTGTCTCCTTCCATCACCATTTACCCTCCTTGCCCTCTTCTACCTCCCCAACCTCCCTTTCCCTCTGGTAATCACCATACTGTTGTCTATATTGATGAATTTGGTGGGGGTTTTTTTGCTTAATCTCTTCAACTTTTTCACCCATCCCCTAGCCTCCCTCCCCTTTAATAGCTGTCAGTCAGTTTTCTGTATCTATGTGTCTTTCAATTTTGTTTCTTTATTTATTTTGTTCATTAGATTCCACAGAGTTATTTACAATAGCCAAGATTTGGAAGCAGCCCAAGTGTCCATCAGTAGCTGAGTAGATAAAAAAAAAAAGACATGGTATATTTACATAATGAAATAGTACACGGCTATAAAAAGGAAGTAAGTCCTATCTTTTGTGACAGCATGCATGGACCTACCTGGAGAGCATTATGTAAGTGAAATAAGTCGGTCAGAAAATGACATGATCTCATGAATATGTAGAATCTAGTGAACAAAATAGACTGTGCTATTCTTAACAAAGTTCAGCAACTTTTCTTTCGTGCTTATCAGAGTATTGCAAGCTTTTAGTTAATTTCTAGAGAAGAAAAAGTTGGATCTTGGTATTTTTGTTAATATTTTCAGTGTTTTTATGGAGGTATGGACAGAAGTCCTTACTACCACATTCTAGAAATACCTCAACTTGGATTTTGCTATTACCAACTGATTTTAATTAAGATAATATAACTTAATTAGCAGAAAATCAATAGCTTGGCATGTTCTGACTAAACTTTGCCAAATCAAACATTCTCTTATGGTAGAATTATTGGTTTTCCTCAATTTTGCCAATCATAACCTAAGAGTGTGAATCACAAAATCAATTGGGAATGCAGAGCTAACCATGCCACACGTGACCACATTTATAGAGAGTGTCATTAATAACTGTTTATCTATATATTCACTTTTCCAATTGCTCAACTACCAGCACATATGTTGCTAACTATAAAATAGCTACCTGAAAATAAAAGAACAATATCATAAATCTCCATATACCATCACCAAGCTTCAGAAATTTAAAATTGCCAGTACTTTTGTTACTATGATTGAGTAATCACATTAAAATCAGGTCTTCATGTTAATGGTCTTTTCTGAAAATTTTCTGGAAAGTAAAATATTTTAGTTTTTTTTTGTTTTTTTGTTTTGTTTTTGTAAAATAAGCCCAAATAAGGAAGAGAGCTGTGGTTAGTAGCTTTTCTCTTAAACTTTTGGTATAATTGATGACTAGAAAAACTTTAGTTAGGATTTGCAATCATCTACGTATTTCCAGCATAAAGTAATGTACCAACAGTGATGATGTGTTCTTAGAAATTCTGCACTATTGAAAAGGAACAGTGCTCATATCCACATTTGCACATACTGAAAATATCACTTGGGTGAGTTTTTGATTTATGAGGGTAGAAGAGAACTTCAAATGCATAGCAAGAGTAAAATTCCTGCTACATTAGTCCATATCTGTTTTTAATATCATAGGAATTTATTTGAATATGTTGTTTTTGTTCCATAATCCCCCAAACTAACATATGTATCAAGGTTACCTGATGATATAACAACAGGACACTATATAGTAAAAATGACTTTTTATATTTTCATCCCTTCTCTAGGGATTTAAAGAATTGCTGAATCAAACAGTGGTTTTAACTAGAAACACAAGTACTCACTCATCCATCTTAGCCCACTTAGTTTTTCTTTATATTGTTTATTATCTCCTTACATAAACTATTTAATTGAATATAAGTTGCAGTGATTATATGATACATGATTATTTTATGCATCACTAAGAAAGAAAATATACTGCCAATTAAATACTGAAGCAATTCTTTCCTCACTTAGAATTTTTATTTTAATAATACTAAAATAATCTTTGTACTTATATAAGCACAGATATTTATCACCTATCACCCTTCCACATGTAAAAAAATGAAAATTTCAATGATGAAAATTAGGTAATTTAAACCTTTACATTAAGAAGCTGTGAGTTGTCTATATCCTTTTTTTGTATACAATGTCATCCTCTGTATATTCAAGATCTTTGATCATTTAGCATTTTTTATGCTTTACTATGTTTTAAAAAAATCTTCCCAGCTACTAATACCTATTGTAGCTTTAATAGAATTTCTTTCTTTTATTAATGGAATTTTTTCTTATTTGACTAAAGTCAAATGCATGAATCTGTCACCCCAGCTTCTAATTATGTTGAAGAACATTCTTATATCTTCTCCAAGACATTTGGCAATATTTGCTGCACACAGGAACCCTCTCCACCATGGCCCATGGTGATTTGCCTGTATCCACAAGCCATGCATGCACAGGCTCCCACTGCACTTGATCTGAGCACCTTGTGCTATTTATGGAGCAAGGGAGGATGAGAGGCTTGTGATGAAGTTCCCAGAGCCATCTTGCCTTGGCCTCCGTAGCTCCTCCAGGAGTAAGGCCATGGGCAGAAAGATGCAACTCTACAGGTGCTTTTTGACATACACAAAAGAAACAAGCTTGTATTTATGTGCAGGGACTCATTCAAAACTTCTCAGCTAGAAAGTACTTAACTTTTATTTTTATTAAAAACTAGAGGCCCAGTGCACAAAAATGTGTGCACTGGCGGGGGTGGGGGAGTGTCCCTCAGCCAGACCTGTGCCCTCTCACAGTCTGGGAACCCTCGGGAGATAACCACCTTCTGGCTTTGGCCCATTCCCCGGGTGGCAGATGGCAGACCCGAATGGTGGTGGGGCGGACCGAGAATCGTGCTGTCCCGCCCCACCTGCAGTATGCAAATTTAATGGCCATCTTTGTTGGGTTAATTGCATACTCTTCTGATTGGCTGGTGGGCGTTGCGAAGGTATGGTCAATTAGTGTAGATTTTTAGTGTTGACATTATTGCAGGTACCCCCTTCTACTTCCTTTTGCCCTCCTCTATCCACCCTTGTCTCCCCCTTCCTGAGCCTTCACCACACTATTGTCCATGTCCATGGGGTATGCATTATATTTTTTACCCAATCTCTTCACCTTCTGTATCCAGTCAGCTCCATGCCCCTCCTCGCAGGCACTGGCCTGTCTGTTCCATGTATCATTGCTCTCAGATCCATTATTTAGTTTATTAGATTTCACATATTAATGAGATCATATGGGTATTTATCTTTCTCTGACTGGCTTATTTCACTTAGCACATTAAGTGAGGCCCATTCATACAGTCACAAAGGGTAAAGGTTTCTTCTTTTTTATAGCTACACTAGAGGCCCAGTGTACGAAATTCCTGCACTTGGGGGTGGCGGGCGGTCCCTCAGCCTGGATTGAGAGAGGGTGCAGGATAGGGGCCTGGGAGGGACGTGGAAGGTTGGCCAGCACCCTGTCACACACAGAGCCGCAGGGCGATCAGGGGGTTTGGGCGCTGCCTCCTGTCACGCTGATCCCGGTGCCGGGAGCCTCACTGCTCCGCTGATCCCGGTGCTGGGAGGCATATTACCCTTTTACTATATAGGATAGAGGCCTGGTGCACGGGTAGGGGCCGGCTGGTTTGCCCTGAAGGGTGTCCTGGATCAGGGTGGGGGTCCCCACTGGGGTGCTTGGCCAGTCTGGGTGAGGGGCTGAGGGCTGTTTTCTGGAAGCGAGTGACTGAAGCTTCCAACCGCTCCTTGTTTTCTTTTTTTTTTTTTATTCTGGGCCAGCTTTAGCTCTGAGGCCTCGCCGCTGAAAACATTGATACAATGTTGCTAAAGCCCGGCTGAATGAAAGCCAGGTTCTGGGGTTTTGTTTATCTTCTTATTTGCAACATAGTACATAGTTGCTTAGAGTTGTAGCTCAGAGGCTGGCAAGTTAGGCGGGGAACATTGGAGTCCGCAGTCACTGGAGCAAGCAAGCCTCATGTTCGCTTCCAGCTGCCTGGCTGCCGGCCGCCATCTTGGCTGACAGTTAATTTGCATATACTCACTGATTAGCCAATGAAAAGAGTAGCGGTTGTACGCTAATTACCATGTTTCTCTTTTATTAGTGTAGATTATGCTTTGGTTGGTTGAATGGCCGACCAACAACCAGACACTTAGTATATTAGGCTTTTATTATATAGGATAGCATTCCATTATGTAAATGTACCACGGCTTTTTTATCCACTTTTGAGGAACTCAGGTTCAAAATAATTGGGGGAACCTATAAAATTTTTGTGGACTTTAACTGTATACATTTGAGTTAAAAGTAAAAAGAGAAGGGGATTTTGTGAGAACATAATACAGTTTTATTACTTTCTGTTGTGGGATTATTTGAGTATTCCCTTGGTTTTCTGAGGTAGTAATGCAGGATTGCTCCTTAAAGATGTCCATTGGTTTGGAAAGATCTCCAAAGAGACCATTCAGAACGGACAGAGGGAGAGAAAAGGAATAATGAGCTTAAATATTCTATCTTTTTAAACATCTTTGTTTTTCATTTTCCTAGTCTTTCAATCCACTACAAGAGCTTTATTTATTTCTGTTGGCTTCCCATGTTAACATATAACTCACCTTACGCGATTAAGTGCTAGGATTCCATTGACTTGTCAGATGTTGTACCGAATACTGACTAAATAATAATAACTAGAAACACAGGGAGCCTATCACATATGCTTGGAGCAGACACTGATAAATATCTTTTGATGGGTGATAAAGTATTATTAATTAAAAGCATTGTGTTTTTGTCTATTATATATTGAACAAAACTATCTACATAAGAATACATAATTTAGAACCAGTTGCTTTAAATATTTTAATTTAACGTCACCTCCTAATAATTTTAAATAAATTTTACCTAAATTATGGTTTTGCTAGAAATATTAAGTTCCAGAGTATCTTACAACAGATCACTCTTGTAAACTATCACTTCGGCTATAATCTATATATATAAAAAAAGCCTAAGCTACCGTTACAGCAGAACGACCGAATGACCAGAACCACTGGTCGCTATGACATGCACTGACCACCCCAATTGCCTGATCAGGGCCTGCTGGCCAACCTCCTGGTCCCTCCCCCCAGCCGGAATCTTGATGCTTAATCTTTACATTTTAGGGTGGGGAACAGGGAACTGGGAGTGGGTGGCGGCGGACACGGATGGTGCCATGCCAAGGCGGATGCAGGCAGGCGGCTGCGGGCTGCTGGCAACCAGAGGAAGGAAGGCCCAGGCCAGCCAACCTCCTGGTCCCTGAAGGCTTTTGAAAAACCTCTTTCTGGGGGGGCTTTTCTTTTTCCCCCAGCGGCGCACAATTCAAAGGCGCTAGCTGTGGAGCCACCCGCCGTGGAGCTGCCCAATCTCTCCCCACACCCAGTCGGATTGAGTCTGGCACGTGGCAGGGTGGAACACCCAAAGCCGCTGCCTGCAGGCGGGAAGTTGTGGGGGGTGTTGACATAGAGGCCTCAGAGCGAGACCACCTGGCCCCCAGCATGCTCTCCACCTGGAGGCGTCCAGCTGCAGACCTCCGACCCCAACCCCATTAACTGGATCAGTGGTGGGTTGGAAAGCGACACCGGAGGGTGAGGAAATGAAACTTGGGGTCGGTACCACGGGCGCAGTCCCGGTGACCTTCCCCCCCAGGATAATGCTGCGCTCCCAAACCTCCCATGAGCCAAGAGATAAATGTGGATTCTCAAAGGCCGGCCCCCAAGGAGCTTCAGCTGGGGGGACAAGAGGAGTTACTCACTTGTGACACCCCTTCCCTTTGCTTTAAGGCTGCATTCTCCTTCCCTAATACATGTTGCTTGAAGTACACGATGGTTTGTGTTTAGACATGCAGTAAAGGTGGGGAAAGCAAAGTTTTGTGCTTTAGAACAAAAGAGTCTGGAGTCTTTGAGGGAGTGTGGGGGGGTGTCTCTCTCTCTCTCTCACACACACACACTCCTTCCTCCTCCCCTCTTCCCTGGCCTGGCGAATCTTCATGCAGAAAGTTAACCCTAGTTCCTCAGAACCCACCCTCGCTGGAGTGGCCTCTGTTTTGTTTTGTTTTTTTCTCTCACAAGGTGTTTTTCTAACCTCTAAACCACCAGTCGGACATCCCTGGAGGGGTCCCAGATTGCGAGAGGGTGCAGGCCGGGCTGAGGGACCTCCCTTCCTCCTCCCCTCTGCACTGGGCCTCTAATTTAAAACATAAGTATAAACAAATACTAAAATCAATTTGAATTTTTAAATGAATTATTTTGAAAATAAATAATTCTAAGCCACATTTTATATTTCAATAAATATTTATTTGTATAAAAATAATTGCAATGTTTCTTTAGTTATGCCATAAAATCTCATTATCATCTTCACATATTACACATTTTAATATATAAAACTGAGTCTTGGAGTTTGAAAATGAAAGTTGTGAAAGTAGGAGAACAATTCTACAGAATCTGTAGAAAATACGGGTAAAGGAACTGTCATAACGCGTGAAAGTAGTGTTCTTTCTCAGTCTACCCATCTTCATGCGGGAAAAGTAAGACACAGTGAATAAAGCGTCACAGGCTCTTACCCCCTCAGCCCAGAATTTTTGGGACATAGGACTGATGTTCAAGTAAAAAGAAGACTGTTTTTTACAATGTGTGTATATGTGGTTGTGTGTGTATGAATATACTGTATATGTGTATGTATTTTTATACTATATATTTCATTACATATTACATATTTGGATTTTTGCTGTGTAAATGCATACATTTATTCTATTAACTTACAATGATGAAAAAATTTGTGAAATTTAGATTCAGTTCATAAGGATACATGAAGGTCAAATGAATTATTTTAGGTATGTCTAAACTTTTTACTCTGAGAATTTATTACAAATGTTTTGGCAAAAAGCTTATGAACTCCAATGGTTTTCAAAATTCTTTACACAGGTTTTCCAGAAAAGTTTTGGCCTTTTTATTTATCAACAAAGAGATTGCACAAACTCAATATGTATATTCAAACTATATGTGCCTTATGGCTGTGTTTCCTTATTCTAAATGACATTATGTATATTTGTGTGTGTGTGTGCTTATGTGTCTGTACACACATGCTTAAAATGTAAAAATTCTGCTCTTATGACAAGTATATTTAAGATTTACACAAGTTTTGCATATTAACCTATATTTTATAATTACTTATATTTAGTTATACCTGGCATTATAAAAATGAACACAAGCTAAAATACAAACTATCAATTTTAAAACCCTATATTTAATATAAAATTTATCAACTTATTTACCAAGTGTTATGAATATTCATTTATTCAACTATCATTTGTTGAATACCCATACTAACATAAAATAGTACTGGGCAATTGATAGATCGGAGAGAAGCAAGAAAAGCAGGATTTAATCCTACAGCTGATCACATCTGTACAGAAGAGGGTATGTTGGGACATCAATACCGTTCCTGGAAACTACACCTACACTCACAAAGCGCATTTCCGCTCACCAGGAACAATGCCACCACTCAAGACCTCAGCACAGAAACGCATGTTCATGACTGGGACTGTCTTTGGAGGGGGAGCTCCCACAGCATCCGCTGCGGTCTGTGCCCAGTCAACCACAGAACAACCGAGCAGTCATGCTGTGCAAAGGGAGACCAATTTAGAAGAAGAGGACTATTAAGATCGTCCGACTTCCTTAAATGACCTTCATTAATTTTACACCCTCTGCCAATTAATTGCACTTATGAAACTTCCTGTCTCACTCTAAGCAATTGAACTAATCGTGGCCTATTCAGATTTTGTTTTTAAATGGTTATTTTCAATTATTGATATGAATCTTTATAATCACATTACATTGGTCTCACTGTATTTATTTATTCATTCTTTATTCGGACAAAATGAGTCCCTGCTATCTACTTTTAAAACATCTTGTTCTTTTCTTCATGACACAACTTGAAATGCTGTGTGTATTTGGTGATTATATTTAAACAATGTCTCTATTTAAAATATAAGCTCAACAAACACAGACACCACATAGCTTTTTTATCATTCTGCTTTCCATGCCTGTTTCCACACACATTATACAGAAAAAGGCAGAATTCCTCTTTGTTCAATAAATAAATGAGTTTAAGGCACATTTATTTTTCACTTGCTTTATGTTAACATTCTTGGTTTACAAAACTGAATTAAATCAAAGTAAATATGCCAGAAAGCTCATGGTCTATACATTGGTGTGGTCCCTGCAATCATAGATTTCTTTCCAGTGCGTGCTTGTGGGACAGAAAAGGGACTAACCAAGTTTATATTGTAGTAATCTTCCCTCCAAAACTAGTACATTTTAAAGTGTAAATAAAAATAAGTAATAAATAATTAATAACAAATAAGTAATTAATAGCTACCAAACGAACAACCAGAACAGTACTTTTCCTTTAAAAATGACCCATTCTGCCCTAACCGGTATGGCTCAGTGGGTAGAGCGTTGGCATGCGGACTCAAGGGTCCCAGGTTCGATTCGGTCAAGGGCATGTACCCTGGTTGCGGGCACATCCCCAGTAGGGAGTGTGTAGGAGGCAGCTGACTGATGTTTCTCTCTCATCGATGTTTCTAACTCTCTATCCCTCTCCCTTCCTCTCTGTAAAAAATCAATAAAAAATATTTTTAAAAAATGACCCATTCCTAAATGTTCCCCATTGCTCATTGTAAAAGCACAAATACAGTAGTGACCAGAAATTTAAAAAAAAATAGCGTGGTTTTTTATTTTATTTTTGTATTTGAGTCCCAACACTAAGTTATGTAACTCTGGAGCAGTGATAAATTTGTCTCCATAAGAAATGTAAGAAGCCTTCTGAGGAGAGCAGAGCAGCTGGCTCCATCTTTCAGTGTTTCTAAAGGTACAGAATGTTTCTGGAAAGGTAAACATCCTTGATAGGACCCAAACTTAGGGGGCCAATGGAGCATGCTCCTGAAGTCACGAGGCATTCCAGACCAATAGGATTTGTTAAAACACCTAACCAAAAGCAGACAGAAAGTTTTGCACTTTAAAAAAACTGAGCCTTGGTCATGGAAAGATCAGAAGCATGTTGTGTCCTCTATTCATCCACACTGAGAGGCTATGAATAGGCTGTGTGATGTTGGGAGAATGACTAAACATGAGTAACCTCAGCCTAAAACCAACCACTGGGGATGCAATTATCACACCCAACATGCATCATCAATACCCTTTAAGCATGATGATTAAGCATCAAGATTCCGGTAAACACCCGAGGGCCCGCAGGTACACAGACCTGTTTGGAAAGGTCAAGGAACAATTAGGCGTGGTTGCCTTCAGCCAGCTCCCCTAGGAAATTCTTTTGGAATTTCCTCTTTACAAACTTTCTAACCAAGTCTCTTGTGCTCCCCTACAATATGGCTTGTCTTTCTCTGACTGGCTTATTTTGCTTAGTATAATAGTCTCCATGTCCACGCATATATATTTTTAGCATAAATAATAAAAGAAGGTAAGAGTCCCTTCTTTTTTACTGCTGCATAGTATTCCATTGTGTAAATGTACCAAAGCTTTTTTAACCACTCATCTACTGATGGACACTTGGGCTGTTTCCAGATCCTGGCTACTGTAAATAATGCTGCCATGACATAGGGGTGCATATATTATTTCTGATTGCTGTTTCAGGATTCTTAGAATACATTCCCAGAAGTGAGATCACTGGGTCAAAAGGCAGTTCCATTTTTAAATTTTTGAGGAAACGCCATACTGTTTTCCACAGCGGCTGTACCAGTCTGAAATCTCATAAATAGTACTCTAGGGTTCCCTTTTCTCCACATCCTCACCAGCACTTGTCATTTGTTAATTCATTGATGGTAGCCATTCTGACAGGTGTGAGGAGATACCTCATTGTCATTTTAATTTGCATCTCTCTGATGATTAGTGACCTTGAGCGTTTCCTCATATGTCTATTGGGCATCTGTATGTCCCCTTTGGGGAGGTGTCTACTCAGGTCCTTTGTTCTGTTGTAATTGGATTATTTTTCTTCCTGGTGTTGAGTTATTTTCAAGTAAATGTGCATCTCAAATGGACTGTGAGGAGATGGACTACCACATTTATTAAAGAACAATATGCAAAAAATACTAAACATCTTTAAAAAGTCTACTGAATATTAAATGTAAGAACCAGGAATAATAATCGAGCCTTGTGGTAGCTGTCATAGAGACAGACATAAAGAACAAGACCAAAGAATAGAAAGCTCAAAAATAAACCACCATATATTTGGTCAAATGAGGGTGCCAAGCAGTCTTTTCAACAAACAATACTTGGAAAGCTAGATATTCACATGCAAAAGAATAATGTGTTACCCTATATACCAAAACTAACTCAAAATGGATAAAAACCTAAGCATAAGAGCTAAAATGCCAAAATTCTTTGAAGCAAACACAGGGGAAATTTTTCATGACAGTAATTTGGCAATGATTTCTTGAAAATGACACCAAAAGCACAGGCAATAAAAGCTAAAACAGGTAAATTAGACTTCATCAAAATTAAAATGTTATGCATCAAAGGACACTAGTAAGATAGTTAAAAGGCAATCCAGATAAAAGGAGAAACTATTTGGAACTCATATAACTGATAAGGGACATATAAAGACCTACTATTTAAGGACTATAAAGATCTAAAGCTCAACAACAAAACAACTCAAAAAATGGACAAAGGACTGAAAAAGACATTTCTACAAAGTAGGTGTACAAATAGCCAATAAACATATGAAAGGATACTCAACATTCCTGATCATTAGAAAAATTAAAATTATAATAAGGTATACTTTACACTCTCTAAAATAGCTATTCCCCAAAAAGCAGAAAATAACAAATGTTAGTGAGGATGTGGAGATTTGGAACTTTGTGGATTGCTGGTGGGAATGTAAAATATTGCAGAAACTATGCAAGGTGTATAGCAGTTCCTCCTAAATTAAATATAGAATTGCAATATAATTCTGTAAATTCACTTCTATGCATATATCAGAAATATTGAAAGGAGGGATAACAATAGATATTTGTACACAATTACTTACAACAGTGTTATGCACAATAACTAAAAGGTCCATAAGAAAATGATTGCAAAAATAAATTGTGGTATATACATACAAGGGAATATCATTCAACTTTAAAGAAGAAGAATATTATAATACATGCTGCAAAATGAATGAATCTTGAAAAAATTATGCTAATTGGAATAAGACAGACACAAATGGACAATTATTCTGTGATTACATTTTTATGAGGTACCTCGAATAGGCAAATTCATGGAGATAGAAGGTAGAATAGAAGTTTGCCAGGGGTTGAGGAGAGGTAGAGTTGGGAATTATTGTTTAATAGGTACAAAATTTCCATTTGTGATAATGATAAAGTTCTGAAAATCTTGATGACACTTGCACAACATTATGAATTTACTTAATTTTACTAAATTGTACACTAGAAAAGGTTTTAAATCATAACTACATGTAATGTATATTTTAGCATAAATAATAAAATGCTCATTATGAAAAAACAAGAAAAGTCTGAGAATCTGTCACAATCAAGAGGCGCCAATGGAGAAATAAGACTAAATGTAATGCAAACATAAAAAGTCATTAGGCAGAAACTCAAGAAATCTGAATAATACATGGACTTTAATGAATAATAATGTATCAATATTAGCTCATTAGCTATAAAATTTTTCATACTAATCCTATCTAATAAGAGACAAACATGGTAATTGACCATACCTTCGCTATGCCTCCCATTGGCTAATCAGCATGATATGCAAATTAACCGCCAACAAAGATGGCGGCTAATGTTCATACTGCAGGCAGGGCAGGACACCAGGAGCCACCATCCAGGCCCCCATGTATGACCCCAGGAGCCGCTGGAAATCCAGGCCACAGGCAAGGCGACACCCTGGGACCCAGGAGCCGCCTTGCCTGCGGCCTGTGATCCTGATCGTGATCGGAAAGCCGGGCCGCAGGCAAGGAGGTCCCCTGGAACCCAGGAACCAGTTGAGGAGGTCTGCAGGCAAAGCGTCAATCAAGCTATGAGCGGGAGGGTGGGGGGCAGAAGGAGCTACAGGAGCAGCTCTGGCAGGAGACTGAAGACTCCCGCTGGAGCAAGGAGCAAAGACTGAAGGCTCGATGGCCAGAGTGAAGGTCTGGGTCCTGGGTGCCAGAGGAAAACTGGTGCTGGCAGCCAGGGGAAAGAAGGCCTATTGCACAAATCTTCGTGCAACAGGCCTCTAGTATATTAATAAAAGGAGAACTTGGTATGGTATATATGAGAAACCTGTACTGTCTTTCCATTTTTCTGTAAATATAAATCTATTCTGCATTAAAAAGTTCAGTTTTTTAAAGCCAAAAAAGTTTAATAATAGGGGAACACAAAGCAGAAGTCATTCCCATTCTAAGAACACAAAATGATTTAAGAAAACAATGGTTTGTTATTCTTAGGGAACAATCTAAAATGTAAAAAATATAGTCTTATTGTCCATGAACATAGAATTTCTTTCCACTTATTTGTCTTCTCTAATTTCTTTCAACAATGATTTATAGTTTCCAGTGTGCAAGTCTCCTGGCACCTGGTTAAATTTATTTCCATTTATTTTATACATTTGATGTTATCATAAATGGAATTGTTTCATTAGTTTTCTATTTATATTCTTCATTATGAGTGTATAGAAACACAACTGATATTTGTGTGTTTATTTTGTATCCTGTAATTATGATGATTTATTTGATCTAACAGATTTTATTTGTATGGAACATTTAGGTTTTTCACACATAAGAACATATCATCTGAGAAGAAATAATTTTACTACACTCTTTCCAATTTGGATGCCTTTTATTTTGTGTTCTTGCCTAATTTTTCTTGCTAAAACTTCTAATACTATGTTGAATAGAACTGATAAAACTGGGCATCCTTGTTTTATTCCTGATTTCAGAGGAAAAACAGGTTTTCATCACTGAGTCTGATAGGTGCTATGGGTCTTTCAAATAAGGACTTGATCATGTTGAAGTTTTATTCTATTACTTGTTGAGTGTTCTCATGGTGAAGGATGTTGAATTCTGACACATGCTTTTTCTGCTTCAATTGAGATAATTGTGTGTTTTATTCGCTTCATTATATTAATGTGGTTCATTCCATCGATCAATTTTCACATGTTCCTCCTTCCATTCCAGGAATAAATTCCTTTTGGTCATGTATAAATCTTTTAATATGTTGTTATTATGATAAGTAGCATTTTGTTGAGGAATTTTGCATCCATATTCATGAAGAATATTGCTCTATAGTTTTCTTTCTTGTATCAGGGAATGTTGGCTTCATAAAATACATTTGGGAAAGGAATATTCCCTTCTCTATTTTTTGAAAGAGTTTGTGTAACATTTGTATTAATTTTCCATCTAATGTTCAAATGACTCTGACAGTGAAGTCAACTGAACCAAAGAATTTTCTTTGCCAAAAGTTCTTGATAAGCAATTAGAAATGTTTAACTGAGATAGGTGTATTAAAGGGTTTCTCAACCTTGATACAGTTGATACTTTGGTTCAATAAGTCTGTTTTGTGGAAGTTTGTCTTGTTTATTATAGAATAAAAAGATGTTTATGAGCATGTCTGGTCTCTACTTATGAAATACAGTAACGCTTATCTCTTCCCGAGTTGAAACAAATAAAAATGTCTTGAGATATTGCCAATAGTCCCATTGGAGAAAATAACTGATATATGGGATTTTCTTCTTCTTGTGACAAATTTGGGAATTTGTGTATTTCAAGAAATTTGTCCATTTCTTCAAATCATCAAATTTATTTGCATGCATATTTTTATCAGTTTTTATAGTTCCACCTTTATTTTTATTTATTTTTTAAAATATATTTTTATTGATTTAAGAGAGGAAGGGAGAGGGATAGAGAGAATTAGAAACATCAATGATGACAAAGAATCATTGATCGGCTACCTCCTGCATGCCCCACATTGGGGATTGAGCCCGCATGTGCCCTGACTGGGAATCGACCATGACCTCCTGGTTCATAGGTAGGGGCTAGTTCTACTTTTTTTTAATTCTCACCCAAGGATATTTTTTCATTGATTTTTTAGAGAGAGTGGAAGAGAGAGAGAGAGAGAGAGAGAGAGAGAGAGAGAGAGAGAGAAATAGAAAGACAGAAATATCAATGTGAAACACATTGATTGGTTGCCTCCTGCACCAGCCCTGACCATGGCCCAGGCTGAGGAGGAGCCTGCAACCAAGGTATGTGCTCTTGAATAGAACTGAACCTGGGACCCTTCAGTCCGCAGGCTGATGCTCTATTCACTGAGCCAAAACGGCTAGGGCTAGTTCCACTTTTAATAGTGATCTTGCTGATATTAGTTGTATTTCCTCTAATTAATCTGTTTAGTCTAAGTCAGGGGTTCTCAAACTACGGCCCGTGGGCCACATGCAAATACAAATATTGTATTTGTTCCCATTTTGTTTTTTTACTTCAAAATAAGATATGTGCAGTGTGCATAGGAATTTGTTCATAGTTTTTTTTTAAACTATAGTCCTGCTCTCCAACGGTCTGAGGGACAGTGAACTGGCGCCCTGTTTAAAAAGTTTGAGGACCCCTGGTCTAAGTAGAGGCTCATCAATTTTATTGTTTCAAAAATTCAATTTCATTATTTTCTCTACTGTTTGTCCATTAATTTATAATAAATTTTTATTATTTCTTTTTTGCTAATTCTGGCTTTAATTTCCTTTTTCTCTTATAATTTCTCAAACTGGAATCATAAATTGATTACTTTAAAACTTTAAAAAATAAAAACATAAAGTTTCTTCAAATCACTGCTTTAGTTGTAACACTGAAATTTTGATAGATAGTGTTTTTCTAATTTATTTTTTCACTAGAGGCCCTGTGCACGACATTTGTGCACTGTGTGTGTGTGTGTGTGTGTGGGGGGTGTCCTCAGCCCGGCCTGTACCATCTCGCAGTCCAGGAACCCTTGGGGGATGTCTGTCTGCCGGCTTATGTAGGGAGCAGGCCTAAGCCTGCAGATGGACATCCCTCAAGGGGTTCTTAGCACTACTGCGGAGGAGGGAGAGGCTCCCGTCACCTCCACAGTGCTCGCCAACCATGAGCCCTACTTCTGGCTGAGCGGCGCTCCTCCTGTGGGAGCACACTGACCACCAGGGTGTAGCCCCTGCATTGAGAGTCTGCCCCCTGGAAGTCAGTGCGCATCATAGCAACTGGTCGTTCTGCCATTCAGTCATTTTGCATATTAGCCTTTTATTATATAGCATTTCTTATGAGATATATCGAATGTCTTAATTTTTAAGTAGTTATGTATTTCTCATATTTTTGTTACTTATTTAAAATTTAATTACATTGTGATTAGAGAACATATATGTATACTTTCAGCCCTTTGTAGTTATTAAAACTCATTATATAACCTAACATATGATCTATCCTGTTAATGTTCCAAGTACACTTGAATATAGTGTTATTATGCAGTATCAGACATAACATTCCATAAAGGCTAATTAAATCAATTGATTGATAGTTATGTGTAAATACTCTATATTTTTATTGTTTTTGTTAACCTGTTTTCCTTCTTACAGAGACAGAAATACTAGAATACCAAACTATAGTTATGAATTTCACTTTATAAATTTTTTGTTTCTGTATTCTATTTTACTAGTTTTTGGTGAAAACATTTAAGTTCTACTATATTAGCAAATTTAAATTTCATTACAGTGTTTTCAACTACAATCACTATCCTATATAATAAAAGCCTAATATGCTAAGTGTCCAGTAGTCCAGTTGTCCGATCAACCAATCAAAGCACAATATGCTAATGATATGCTAAGGCCACTTAACCACTCACTATGATGTGCACTGACCACCAGGGAGCAGATGCTCTGACTGATAGGTTAGCTTGCTGCTGGGGTCTGGCCAAGATGGGCTGGACACACCCTGGAGCCCTTCCGCTGTCCCTCCCCGGCTGGCCAAAGTCCCGCATCCCTCCCCGGCCTTGATTGTCCACCGGTGGGTCCCTCAGTGTGACCTGCACCCTTTTGCAATCTGGGACCCCTCAAGGCATGTAAGAAAGCTGGTTTTGGCCAGATTCCACAGGCCAGGCTGAGGGACCCCACTGGTGCACGAATTCGTGCACTGGGCCTCTAGTGTCATATATTAGATCCTCAGGCCATGTTCAGCATATAGTTGAACTTGGCATCTTATTACTGACTCTTTCTATTTTCCCCACTTCCAGCTCATGGTAAAAACTTTTACATGAGTATAACATTTCTGTTTTGTTTTTTAGAATCCACAAATAAGTGATACCATGTGATATTTGTCTTTCTCTGTTTGGGTTATATCAGTTTGCATAATGCATTTCCAGATATTCATGCTTTCGAAAGTGACAGTACTTTCTTCTTTTTTAAAGCTGAATAATATCCCATTATACTTAGATATAATTCAGATATAGATAGCTATAGATATAGATATAGATATAGATATAGATATAGATATAGATATAGATATAGATATATAACTCACATTGTCTTGATCCTTTCATCCGTTGATGGAGATTTGCTTTGTTTTCATACTGTGGCTATTGTCAATAATGCTTCAATGAACATGAAAGTAGATACATTTCTTTAAGATAATAGTTTTCTTCCTTTGGATATACACCTAGAAGTGGGATTACTGGATCATATGGTAGTTCTATTTTTAATCTTTTGAGAAACCTCCGTTCTGTTTTTCATGTGGCTGCACCAGTTTACCTTACCATCAACAGAGTGTAGGGATCCCTTTTTTCACATCTCACCAAAACTAACCTCTTATCTTTTCCATAAAAGTCTTCCTAGCAGGTGTGCAGTGACATTTCATTGTGGTTTTGATTTGCATTTCCCTGATGATTTGTGATACTGAGCACCGTTTCATGTACATTTGGCTATTTGTATGTCTTCTTTGGGAAATGTCTTTTCATGCCCTTTGCCCATTTTTTAATTGTGTTATTTATTGCTATTGTGGTTCATGAGTTCCTTGCATATTTTGCATATTAACTTATCAGAAGTGTGGTTTTCAAATAATTTCACCCAATTCAGAATTATTTTGTTAGTGGTTTACTTTGCTAAGCAACTCTTCTGTTTGATATGGTCTCACTTATTTTTGTTTTTGTGGCCTTTGCTTTTGGTGTCAAATAAAAAAGAAATCATTGCCAAGACCAATATAATGGAGCTTACTCTCCATGTTTTCTCCTAAAAATTTTATGGTTTCAGATATTACATTCAAGTCTTTTTTCCCTTTTCAGTTTATTTTTGTGAATGGTGTAAGAGTCCAGTTTCGTTCTTGGCATGTGGTAATCCAGTTTTCCTAGAATCTTTCATAGTAGAGATTATCTTTTTCCAATTATGTATTCTTAGTTCCATTGTCAAAAATCAATTGACCACATATTGTTTATATGTGGGTTTTTTTTTTTTGTTTGTTTGTTTGTTTGTTTTTATCTTGAAGCTTTGTTATTAGGGCATACACATTTAAGATTGTATTATCTTCTTGTTTTCCTTCAAAAATGTTCCCCCAATTTTAATATTCTCTTAAACTGAGTC
>NW_005871278.1:718625-803625 GCF_000147115.1 Myotis lucifugus
CACACAGGTTAGATAATACTGAATCAATATGTATTTAACACTGTGCTTTAGGAACTTTGTACTTTAGTCTATATAGCTCTACCTCCATTCTCCTATATAATAGATAGTTTTGAATAGTATTTTAATACATTAAGTGATATATCACTTTTCCCATTGACGGATAGTTATAATTTTCTCTTTTCCCCCAAAAAAAGCATTTAAAATAAGTATTTTATTATTATACTCATGTGCTATTGCTTTCACATAGATATTTAGTATTGGTTAGTAAAGGATATGTATACTTAAAATTTTGCTAGTAGAATCTCTTTGCATTTCAAAAATGCTTCACAACATTAAATTCCACAAAAGTATATATGAAAGTATTCATTTGACCATATTAGTAGCATTTGATAATATTTTAAATTAGTTACATGAATTAGGTGAAAACTAGGAGTTCACTATTTTTTTAAATTTACATTCTCTGGCTACAAGTAAGCTTGAAATTTTAATTTTACCAAAACTCTGAATCATATGTTCATATTCTTTCTCCATTTATCATGTCTTTTTTAGATTTAAAAATATCCCTTTAATATTGTGATTTTTTTATTATTTGACTTTTCTATATCTTGCAAATAATTTTCTATACTTTTCCCAAGACTGTCACTTATTTTATGATCTTTGACTTGTGTATATTTTTCTACTAGAGACCTGGTGCATGAAATTTGTGCACCAGAGGGGTCCCTCAGCCCTGCCTGCACTCTCTCCAATTTGGGACCCCTCAGAGGACATCCCTCTCGCAATCCAGGACCACTGGCTCCTAACTGCTCACCTGCCTGCCTGCCTGATATCCCCTAACCCCTCTGCCTGCCTGCCTGATCACCCCTAACTGCCTGTGCCTGACTGCCTGATGCCCCTAACCACACTCCCCTGCCAGCCTGATCGTCCCTAACCACCTCTGCCTCGGACCCTGCCACCATGGTTTTGTCGGAAAGGACATCCAGAAGGACATCTGGAAGATGTCCAGTCTATCTGGTGTAATTAGAATATTACCCTTTTATTGGTATATATATGGAAGTTTTGCCTTTACTATTTCTGTAGTCTACCTCAGGAGGTAGTGTCGACTAGTAGCTAAGTAAATGGCTCTAGAGTTAGACTGCCTGAATTCAAATCCCAGTGTCCTTGCCAAGTTGGGAAGAGATAGTACGAAGTACCAAGTAAAAACACTCCTTTGGTGTAGGAGTAGGTATTCTTCAGCAAGATGCACAAACAAGATGCAATAAAAATACAAGTAAGAAGAATAGTAAAATATTGCTATATTTTCATGCATTACAAGTATCAATCCACTTAAACCTCAGCTAAACCTCAGTATGGTATGATTTCCATTTCAAATATTCATACCATCCTTTATTCTTTTTAAAAAAATTTAAATTCTTTATTGTTTAAAGTATTACATGAGTTTCCTTTTCCCCCCATTGACCTCTCCCCAGCCACCCCCACCCCCCGGCTCCTGCCCTCACCCCCCTACTGTCTGTGTCCATGGGTTATGCTCATATGCATGCATACAAGTCCTTTGGTTGATCTCTTACTCCCTCACCCCCGCCTTCCCTCACAGGTGGGACAGTCTGTTTGATGCTTCTATGTCTCTGGTTCTATTGTTGTTCATCAGTTTATGTTCATTATATTCCACAAATGAGTGAAATCATGAGAAATAAACCATCCTTTATTATTTTGCTTTCATATCATTTTAAAAAATTAATTGATTTATTTTTTATTCAAATGATATCTAAAGTCTCCAACAAAATTTAATATAGTTCTTTATTTTTCCCATTAACATGAGTACCCTTTTTAATATGTAAGAGCATTTTAATACTATCTATAATGTTCAACTGACTTTGTTTATTTCTATTTTAATACCTTACTAATTTAATTATTTGTACTTTAAAATCCATATTTAATTTGTTGGAACAAGTCCAGAATCTCTGTTGTTTCCCTTTTTTAAAACAATTACTATAAAAATTCTTTTCCAAATGAAGATTATAATTTTCTTATAAGTTGTATTAAAAATTGTCTGTTCAAAGTTTGAGATTGGCTACATTTACAGATTATTTTGAGAACTGATGACTTTTCAATATGGAATCTTTCTGTTTTATAAGGCATGTTTCAGAAATTATTTTATTTATTATATCTTTCAAAACAACATATGGATTGTTTTATAGATCTTCTGAGCATCTCCACTCATCTATCTGCAGGTATTTTGCATCTTGTGTTGCTTTGGCAAATTAAGTCCTTTATACATAGATTTATTACTCAGTTATTCCTGGAGTCATTGAATTTTTATGTTAAATTCTCTGGGGACAACTCATTGATTTCTCTTATTCTAATGTGTGTTTTTTTAGTGGTTTCTTTTAGGCTTTTTACTCCTTTCAACTAGCCTATCAGATGGTTCAAAAGAGTCACAGTGTGTCTCTTTTATTCTAGTTTTCATACTATCATTTTTCTTTTTTCTTATCATATTGCATTGGCTAGAATAAATACTAAAATGTAGAATAGTATTGGTATTAATAATATCCTCATCTTCTTTTTATATAAAATATTGAAATTTTTAACATTACATGTAATTTTAATGAAAATATTTTATGACTATTTGATTCAAAGTTATGATTTTCTTTCTATTTTTACCCTATTAAGAGTGTTTATATTCAAGGGGTAATAAATTAAATTAATAGTCTTTATACATCTATTAATATTATTATTTATTTTATATTTAACCTGTAATGTCATAGAAATTGTTTTCTAACTTGAATTCCTTTTGTATTTCTAGCATAAAATTATACATTCTTAATAAAAGCTCATTTGGTTTTGCAAATCTTTATCACATTGCTTATATACCAGTATGGTGTCTATCTTGATTAGACAGAATATAGCCATATCCCAGAAAACAAATAGAAAATAAAAATAGGGCAAAGCAATGTTTGAAAATGTATCTTTTTTTTTTCAGATTTAACCTCTGTTACATTATTTCCTGCTTCTTATTCTATTTTTGCTTAAATAGCAAGCTGACAAATGTGCTGAGATATGTAACATGGGTTTTTAATTGCTCCATTCAGATGTCAAGAGAAAATATTTCAGGTTATCCAGTGTTTCTATTTTTCATTAAATGGGATAATAATGTTTTATAAAAGCAAAATTACAAGGTATTTATTATCCTAATTAGGAATAAAACAATCCTTACTAAAACAAACAAACAAAAGTTTTACTTACTTCTTTTCCTTCCTTCTTTCCTTCTTCCCTTCCTTCCTTCCTTCCTTCCTTCCTTCCTTCCTTCCTTCCTTCCTTTCTTCCCTTTTTTCTTCCATCTTTTTTCTTCTCTCTCTCTCTCTCTCTCTCTCTCTCTCTCTCTCTCTCTCTCTCCCTCTCTCTTTCTTCAACTCTCTCCCTCCTTCCTTTATTTTTTTAAGGTAATGATGAATTTTCTTTGGCCTGACAAATTATTGGAATCCATTTTCATGATGAATGGTCAGGAAAAAGGGAGATGAGTATATGGTCTGTGATCATGAATGAAGTGCAGCTAACTGGCTCACTGAGGTCAATGGAATAGGAGCAATTTATATACATCTGAGCTCTGCAACCACAGAAAAGCAAAACTGTTCTAAACACAGTAAATACTTTTACTGAACAAAAGGTAGTAACAACCTAGTACATATTAGGCATTATGCTAGGCACTAGATAAAACAGAGACAAAGACTCAGTTCAGGTATTCAAAGGACAGACAGCTTTTTAGGGAAGATGTATATGTAATCTGAGATTTATTACAGAGTAGAAAGTATTGCATGTGCATAGAAAATGACTTTGGTAGAAAACTAAAGGTGTCACTAGAACTACCTTTGGAAATTAGAAATGGTTCCACAGTGTAGTAGACATTTCATCTAAGTCAGATGTAATTATGTTTTAAGGTTGTTTGAAAATAATTATATCTACAGGGTATCACCAAAAAATATATACATTTGAATAATTATTAATTCCAATGGTTAAATCTGAAAAGAAAGAAACATCAATTGAACTATCAAAAATGTATGTGTATACATTTTGGGGAACACCCAATATTTTAAATTTTTATTTAATTTAATAACATTATTTAACTGCTTCATTATTTCAGTTAGAACATTTGCACAAATAATGATTGCTTTATTATCTATTGGTTTGACCATTTATCCATTACTACAGGTCATTTATTCAATCAATATACGCTAACCACCTATTATGTGCCCTTCTCATCTCAATGAGAAGCAAGTCAGACTGACTCTCTGACAAGCAATTTACAGTCTAGTGGGACTGACATTAAGCTTCCTTTTAAATTTTCTTTGAATCCCAAATATCTGAATGTTTTACAATGTCTAGGGGTTTGAGCCCTTCCCTTGTTTTTTATTCTGCTTCTCTTTCTTCCCTTTTCTCTTCCTGGTGACGATAATGTGTGACACCCATTTTCTGCACTGGCTTATCTGCAGAAACTTCTGGGTGTGTCGTTTTTCTTTTTGGTGTATGATTCAACTCTGCGTTAAGGAGGGATGTAGCACTGAATAAAAGAGCAGTGTGTTTTTTTTAGAAAATCTCTCAAATAAATGTATAGTTAAAGGACAGAAGGACAGATCCCTTTGGTGGTTGATTGTATAGCACTAGGAAGTAGCAGGGGGACATTGAGGGCACAGGGAAGCAGGAAGCTGGCAAAGTAATACTTGAGCTAAGACCCAAGAACGTTTCAGCCCTGGGCAGTGGAAAGGGAGACCCGTGGGTATGGGCCTGAGGGGGTAAGCATGCTGCTCTGAAGGGAAAGAAACGATGGAGACACAGTAGGACAGTGTGGATAACCGCAGAACTGACGTGAGCTTTGCCCTCTGGCCTCGAAGGCCATTCCCAGGACTTTCTTCTTCAGAACAATGGGAAAACACTGCTGGGCATTAAATGTGGGAGAAAAATGATTGGTTTCCAGGAGCTCAATGTGGCAAATAAGCTCAACATTTCAGCTGTTTCAATGACTCTATTGAAGTTCCGTGTATGAATTTCTCCTTGAAAACTGCCTGGAATGGATACTGACCTTGATGATACAGTAGGTAACATTTGTTCAGTTCTCTTCCAGGCATTTTCTTAAGTTCTTTACATATATTATGACACCTTCCCAAAAACTTTGCAGATTAATATCTATTCATGTCCACATATAACAGTTATGGAATTTCAGTCACCAAAAATTAAGTGACAACCCTAAGATCTGTACATTCATTTGGATTTCTAGCATCATTATCATTTTTCCATGATGTTGTTTTGATCTTTCTCTAATATTGTATTATTTCTGCCTTTTTTATCTCAAATTCTATCAGAATTAAATGGAGTTAAAATATGTAATATATAAACACTTCAAATTAAATGAGGTTGAATTTAAACATTCATCAAAGTAAGAAATGTCCAAACCTGTAAGAGTTTTGATGAGTGTATTTCAGCCACTGACAGCAGTTGTGGGGAAGCCCAATCTCAATGGACCGAGAAAAAGTCCCTGAGAATGGCAGTTTTGCAGCTTATTTTAACTTTTGAATCAAAGGAGAGACATAAGGGGGAAAGATGAAATTCGTTGACGGCAGATTAGGGGGCAGGAGAAAGAAAAGCTTAGAAATCTCTGAGATTGCTAAAGAGTAAAATGGAGATATACATACCTCTTTTACATTGGTAGGTACAGGATAGCTAACAACTAACATTGACAGCACATAGAGATGGCATGTGGGGAACAAGATAACAATAGGGGGTCTGTGATCTCCTGCTCTGGTGGTGGCTGTAAGGGTGGAGTGTGGTGAGGGGTCCAGAAAAAGAACATTACTCTGATATTCCAAGGGTATGTTATCGTAGATGCCAAAAGTCCATGAATAGGCTCAGTTAAGGCAAAGGCTGACCTTTGTCAAGGAAGCGACAGGCCAAGGATGTGACTACGCCAGGACTCGCTTTAGTTATGAATTTTTATGTTCACACCGTCCTCTGTGGGTGCTTTCAGTCTCTGAGTTTGAAGGCCTGCCATGCTGACCTCCTCTAGGCCATCAGGTTTAGTATGTGGCCCCTTTTTGTCCACACACTCTGTATTTATTCACAGGATTTCTCTATTGTTCTCTATTTTCCTAATTGGTTTAAAATAATAGCACTATAGAGAGTCAATGATGTTGTGATGAGTTCAATTTTATTTAAATGAGATATTTTAATATTTTATATGTGTTTAAGTTTAAAATAAAGTACCTTTGTGAACCGTTTTTTCTCTCACAACTATCTTGATAAATCGGTGGACCTCAAAATGGTGAGATGTCTATGTATCTATGTGTTTATTATTTTTTAACACACACACACACACACACACACACATATATATATATATATATATATATATATATATATATATATAATGTAAGTACTTAAGATAGGTTTCTGTCAGACTCAGCGTTTCCATAAAAGGCACATTCTATTTTTAAATATTATACTGACTATATGTAACACGGGATGTATGTGTAACAGGCACACACTTGTAAATGCTGTTTAAATGAAGACTTTTGATCTATATTACTTAAGTATAACTTATTTCCATTAACCTTACATAGCAAATATTTTTAAAAATATAAAACTACTAGCTAAATGCAGATTAATTTTTTAACAAAAATTCCTATGCAGTCGCAGACAGTTCCCACATCCCATTGTGATTGACAAGCCTGACATATGGAATAGTTCACAAATTCCCAGGTGACTGACAGATGGAGAATAGAAAGGCGGATAAAGTTGCCTAGAGAGCTGAGGATGATTTCATATTCAGCGGTTTTGATCAAAAGGATTCCAGATCTCACACTAAATTTAGCACCGCTGGCAATTAGCGCGTGATTTATTCAGTCTTTCATTTACTGGTTGACAAATGGAAAACAAGCACAAAATTAAAAATAAGTTTATTTCCAGCATTTCAGATATTTAAAATGTGTGTGTCTTTGTTTGCACATAAATTAACATGAGATGAATTTATAGTAAGATTAAATCTGAACTGGAGATGCAACTAATAAATAAGAGCTTTTTTATGTGTTATACGGGCAGAACAGGTGCTTGAATTAAGAAATACTAATATGTTTAGCAGCATGACTCCACCTATAGCATTAGGGAGTCGAAGCTTTCCTAAATTTAGAATATTCTTTCCACAATTCAGAGTTCTCTTATAAGCTTCCAGCATAGGTGAGCATCTGCATGACCATGGCAATGCTTTTCCATCTCGGAATCATAAAAACTAAGAGCCCAGGCCTGTTACCGGGCCTGGCCACAGTCCAATGAGTGACAGCCGGGCTCAGGCTTCTCCCAGGTCTGCCTCTTTGAGCTTCGTGCTGAAAGCAGCTGACACCCACCCAGGTCCACCCCCCCCCGCCCACTTATAAATGGGGTTAAGAGATCACAACCTTTTTTTGCACTGCCCTTCAAGCTGGTCGGTGTGGGGCTGTTTCCAATTCCCCTTCCTGCTTCAAGGGACAACAATAAGATGAGCTAGAAGTGCTGATGTAAACCTTCTGTTGTGTGACTTAGAGTCGGAACATGACAATATCACACCCACAATAGGAGGAGAGCATTACTGTAAATAGTCCCTCCTAGGGATTCAGAGAGGCAGGGACATGTCTAAGCACATTGACTGAAGGGGTAGAAAATGTATCGAGCAGAATCCCCTTCTTTCAGGGGTAAGAACAATCCCGTGTGGAAGACCTGTGATGGAGAGCGGCTGTGCCTGCCGCTCCCTCAGAGCCCCTCCCGGCCTGCCTACCACAGCTGCTGAGAAACAGGAATGAACTGCTGGGACACAGGGAGCTGCAAGGGGGTCGGAGGGGAAGGGCCTTACCACTCCTAATGGAGCAGAAACGGCCCATCGAGGTGGCCTGACATCAAATCCCACCAGAGCAGCCGCTGAGGAGGATGTGGGGACGGCAGCGGAGCACCTGAGAGCTGGGGGTTGCAAGGGCAGGTGTTTGGGACATTTGCAGGTTTCTTATTTGATTTGTATTCCAGGTCTGACATTCAACTTTATTTGTATTCATTATTCACAGTGGGAACTAGAATGGTTTTTAAAATAGCATAAAATCCACTTAAATTATAATGGAAAGATTTGTGTGCAATGTGATGCTTTAATTACTGTTAAGCTAACCTTGGGATATGGGAAATGTCAGTTTTCATTGGCCACATGAAGGCTGAGCGCAGGTTTAGCCCGCAGATATGTGCAGTCAGGAGGTGCAGCTCATGGGCATGCCCTGCCTGAGGACCCACAGTGCCTCCAATCTGCCCTCGGCGCCTCCCCACGCCTGGGGCACCATCATCTTTTTATTGCTACTCCTTCCTCTCTAAAATACTCTCCTGTTCTCAGCAGCAGCCCGAAGACATTTCCCCGGCAAATGGCTTCAGGTCAGTCATGTTGCTTTATTTTCTCTCATAGACCCTCCCCGATGTCACGTCCTGGGTTATCCACCTACAAAGACAGGAAAACGGAATCCAAAACTAGCTGGTGCAGAGCTTAAGACGCCTCTCTGCACACCAGTTACTCGATTTCTGCTGGAAGCCAGTAGTCTCCGTGCCATGCTCTCTCTGCCTTCCTGTCTTCTGCATCTAGACATTACTCCATCTGCAGCCAGCATCATCAGCGTTAACGTTCAGAGCCTCAGGACTGGGAGAATGCCTTCTAGGCTCAGAGGCGGTCAGTGTGCACGCCCTGCTGAAGACTCTGTCCCGAACTTCCCAGCGCTGCAGAGGTGGTTAGTATATGCAGGAACACAATGCTTCCCGACTAAAAGAAGCAGATTTTTAATTTTAATGTATACTATGTGCAAATATAAGCCATCTATATCTATCTATCTATCTATCATCTATCTATCTATCTATCTATCTATCTATCTATCTATCTATCTATACATATATGCTTACTTAGAAAGTCATGGAAGTAGAAATGAGTGGTAGAAGAAATGGGCTCAGGAAACAGAGGCAAAAGAATGGCCCTTGGACATTAAGAGAGAGACAAGGAAAACGAGCCTGGGGCAAGAAGAGGATGGGGAGGGAAGGCACAGGCGTGCTCCTGGGAGGGAGAGCACCAAATTTCATCCCTATGTTATTAACTAGCAGAAAATAAGACTTTTTTATTTGTTTTTATATTTTAAGTCATATTCTTGTTAGAGAATATAGAAATCCAGTCTCTATGTTGTAGTCTGTAGGAAAGATATTGGTATACATACTAGTGGCCCAGTGCACAAAATTCGTGCATGGGGGGGCCCTCCGCCCGGTCTGTACCCTCTTGCAAATTGGGACCTCTTGGGGGATGTCCAATTGCTGGTTTAGGCCCGGTCCCTGTGGGCCTAAACCAGCAGTCGGACATCCCCTCGCAATCCAGGACCACTGGCTCCTAACCGCTGGCCTGCCTGCCTGATCACCCCTAACCACTCGTCTGCCTGCCTGATTGCCCCTAATCACCTCTGTCTGCCTGCCTCATCACCTCTAACCACCTGTGCCTCAGCCCCTGCCGCCGTGGTTTCATCCAGAATGACGTCCAGAAGGTTGTTCGGCTGTCCGGTCTAATTATGCTTTTATTATTATAGATGCATATGCTTTCATTTTGGTTTCTTTTTCTCAAAATACACTTTCTGGAAATAACAAGTGTGTAATGACTTAGGGGTAAATGACATTTCAAAATGGGGTTTGTCCTTCTTCAGCTCAGCATGCATTTTTCCCAATTAATCTATAGTATTAAACTAAATGAAATTTCTAATAGTTGCTCATGTTTAAAGTATAAAAATTGAAATTATGCATGATTTAATTTAATAAAATTATATTATTAAATGGGAAGAATGTGTTGACATTCCCACTTCATTTTGGGAGCAAAAGGAGAAAAGCCACTTTTTCTTTCCAACACATGTGTTATGGATAGAACTATAAAAAGAATCTATATCAACAAAGTTACAAGATGTTTCACTATTACGTACTACCTCACCATTCTAAAAACAAGTGTAAAATTTAAATTTTGCTTTAATATCACCTATATGAATTTTTATAATATAGCAGAACAGAAGAATGAAATGAAAGAAATATTGAATTGCTCCTATAAGCCAGACACTGAACTTGAAATTTTAACAAAACATGAACTATTTTTCTGAATTTCCTATAGTTCTCTGAAAGAAAATTTGTTAACAAAAATCTGAAGTGTATGTTTAAAACTCAGCATTTGTCTAAACCTGTGCTGTCCAATATGGTAGCCACTTGCAACATGTGGCTATTAACATTTAAATTTTAATTAATTACACTTAAATAAATTAACATTTTAGCTCCTCCAGTCATGCAAGAAACCTTTCAAGTGCTTAGTATACTCATGGCTACTCTAGTCATGATCTTGGAGTGTTCATTGGATGATGCTGGTCTACAATTGATCTTTCAAAGGATGTGTTGGTCAACATAGGGTAATAGCTCCATTAAACCTCTGACAATCTTTACTCACCATTAGAGACTAGTCACTAACATGACACATTTCTAAAAATGTTATTTACAAAGGAGTAAGTGTAACTAATTCCTTCAAAGTATGTTAGCATACAAGGGAAGTATGTAAACAAAGAACACCCTCAAAAAGTCTTCCTACTTTATTGCTCATATTTGCAAATTGGGCATCTTCTTTCATACTATGCTTTTTCCAATTTCATGAAGACTTATATGTAGTTTTTTTTTCTAAAAGTGGATTATGAGTAATTTGTTTCATTTATAAGAAGCAGAAAAATATTAAATATAGAAAATCATTTCCCAAAGTTGTATGTATGTCATAAAGCAGTCATTCAGTTTTTTCTAAGATAAGAATGGTTCGTGAGTTATTTATTTAGAACATGGAAAGTCTACTAGTTTCAGGAAAGCAAAGGACATTTGTTATGTTTGGATTGTATGGTAGATGAATTGAAAACACCACATGTCACTCATAAAAATATAATAGAAGTAAGATAACTTATGCAATACATTCTTGACAGTCATTATATTTCTTGCTACATATGAAAAAAGTGTTCTCATTTGGGCAGTTCTGATCCATGGAGTTGTTATCCCCTTATAATCATTGATGCCAATTCATTAAACTAGAATATAATTTCCAATTCAGATCACCCATTTGGCATCCTTACATTAAACATTAAGACCATTGTTAGTTCTTAAACTTTATTCTTATGTTTTATTTTTATGTTGATTAATATATTATTCTCTTTTCCTTTCTAACATTTTATCTTCTCTTTACTTCAGATCTGTCTATTCCTATAACAGAAATATCTCTTACACTAAAATATCAATGTCACAACCAGACATAATATTGATTAATCACACACACGGGAATTTTTAGGACAACAGTTCTTGTCCCTGGGTCTTACACCGTTATTTTCTTTGAATAATTTTTAAAAACAAACAAATATTTAGTGGCCTCAAAAAAACCCCATCTTTTCATGGGGGAAAATAACAAAAGAAGACAACTATTCATAATCAAAAATTAAAATGGCATGTCAACAAAATAGGTGGTAATTCAAAAAGTGAAAAACTTGGAATATTTTAATAGCCTATGCCTTCTACTGAATACTTTGCACATGTCTCTCTGTAACTATAGTAATTAACATCTGAAGAATCAAAGAGATGTATAAGGGAATGTGTAATTTTTAGTTCAAAATGAATCATTGTCATTGTCAATTGTGTGTGTGCACTCTGTGTTCTTCTGATTGAGTACCTGGTATAAGATTGGGGCAGCAAAATTATTTTGAATGAATCAAAAGTATATCAGGCTGAGGATATTTTCTCACAGGAGAAAATATATTTTGCTTCATAAAAAATCCTGTTAAGAGAAATAAAGGAAAAGCTATAATCTGAGAGAAAATATTGGAAAACCAACCACATATCTGACAAAGAATTCATATCTAGGATACATAGAAAATGTTTAAAACTCAATGGTAAAGAAATAAACCATCCAATAAGAAAATGGGCAAAAGTCATGAACTGATATTTCACCAAAGAGGTTTTATGTGGCAAATAAACACATAAAAAAGATGTTAAAATTACTAGCTATAGGGAAATGCAAATTAAAGTCACAATGAGGTATCATTACATACCTAGCAGAATGGCTACAATAAAAATAGTGACAACTAAATGCTGGCTGGAATGCTGAAACCTCCATCTCTCAAATGCTGTTGATGGAAATTGCTGGTGACCACTCAAGACAATAGTTTGTCAATTGCTTAAATATAAACATATAATTACCATACACCCATCATTACACCCCTGGACACTTGTCCTAGGGAAATGAAAATTCAATTTATATGACATTTTCAAAATGGCAAACTACTGAGCTGAAAAACAGATTTGTGTTTGCCTTTGGTTTGAGGTGGTAGGGCTGATAGAAAGGGGTGGGTATAACTGTAAAGGGGTAGCATGAGAAGGATATTCGAGTTGATAGAACAGTTCTGTATCTTGATTGTCTTAGCGATTACCTGAATGAACGGACAGCAACATCAGCATCACCTAGTCCTAGGAAGTCATTAGCATGCAATTCTCATTCCTATTTCAGACCTGCTGAGTCAGAAACACTCAGAGTGGGCCCTAGTAGTTGGTAGTTTAATAAGCCCTCCCGGGTTTTCAAATGAATGTGAAAGTTCGAGAACCACTGGTCCAGGGCCAGAATCCCAAACTTGAGAGAGATCATGAATATAGCCTGAGCAAAGAAGAATTCCTCTTGCATGTTTGTATTTATGTCGTATGTCATGTGGAAATTTCACGACTGTCACACATTATCTGTGCCCAAGAGATTCTTTATATAATCACATACCCAATATCATTAAACATTAATGTTAAGCACTTCAAAGTTCAGAATAGCAGTCACTAAAATTCCAATTTTACATTGTTCATTCACTTTTTAGTCCCAGATTTATTTAAAACTCTAAAAAGTTAAATTTAAAACATATCTAGATAGAACTTGACTTTAAATAATGTAAAATCAGAATTATAACTTGTTTTCTGCTCATCTCATATTATGTTTGTTAGATTATAGAAGATAGTTTATTTGAAGGATCTGTGAAATACCTTAGGAACAATGAATGATTTTTATCACAATTAATTATATTATTTAAATACTAGAGGCCTGATGCACAAATTCATGCATGGGTAGGGTCCAGCTGGCCTGTCCTAATAGGGGCCCATCGGGCCACGCTGGTGGCAGGGAGGGGCCGTGGGTGGTTGGCCTACCAGCCCCACTCCTGATCAGGGTGGCGGGGGGATGTCAATCAGAGGCAGAGCTGGCCGGGGTTGGGGGGCTGATTGGGACCTGGATCAGGCTGGTTGGCAACCATGTCATAGCCACCTGTTGTTCTGGTCATTCTGGTCGTTCCGCCGTTACTGTCACTGGGCTTTTATATATATATATAGATTCTCAGTAATTATACTTATCACATATTAGTCAACTCCCAAATGGTAGTTGGCCTCATGCACTATTTGTAACTTACATGGGAACTTTCAGTATAGACAGTAATCTCCAGGTATGGGCATGTTGACCATAGATGTAGATAAGCTGCCTGTGGGTCCACTGTAAGTGATTAAACTCAAATTTGTAACAGGTTAGTATATTTCTCTCCCTCCTCTCTATACCTCTGATCCTTTCCAGGCATAAGAATACCATAAGAACTCTTACTGGATACACACACACACACACACACACACACACACATTAAATTGTCAGTTTATTTTCTTAATGTTCTCAATATAAAATATGTTCAAATTATCAACCACTGATTGTTCAGTTGGCAATGAACATGCCACTAGTACAAATAAAAATGATCGTGTGTACGATTGCACAAAGTTATATAGATACCCCACGTTACAGAATGGAATTTTGCCTGAAAATAAAACTAACAAAAAATAGCCACTTCTAGGAGAAGAATTTTTGACAAAAGCTGAATTTTATGAGCTTTCTTAGTAAAGAACAGAAGTTAATTCTAGCATGAGAAAGTATTAAAACAAACAAACAAAAAAGCTTGCCAGAGGTCAGAGTTGAGAAAAATACACACCAGTGATACTTAAACTGACTTCTAGGACACATCCTCAAATAATTAACAAATCCCCAAGTTGTTTTTTTTTTCCTAAACCTCACAAGAGTAGACGGGAGTGAGAGGAGAGAGAGAGAGAGAGAGAGAGAGAGAGAGAGAGAGAGAGAGGAACATGAATGTGAAAGAGATACATGAATTGGTTGCCACCAGCAACCTGCAATCCAGGTAGGTGCCCTTGATGAGGAATCAAAACCGAGACCCTTTGGTGTGTGGGCCGGCACTCTAACCATTTAGCATACTGGCCAGGGTTCCCGACTTTTTTTATAAGGAAAATACCTGGTACATATCAATATGTATAAGTATTGTGATTATTTTGATAATTGCATATATATATATATATAATATATATATAAAACATAATTACTAAGATCATGAAAAGTAAGTGTTAGGAATCATTTTTGTGGCTATGATTTTAAGCACAAACCAATACAGTAATCATATTAGTAGTTTGAAATTTCAATATTACATTTTATTATAATCTTTAGCACTTTGAAACACACAGATGAGAAATATATATTTTTTTAATTTAGACCTTTCCCTACCAACAGTAAGTGGTCCATAACCACTGCTGTTGGCCACAAATTACCCTTATACTTTTAAGTGAAGCAAAAAATCTATGAAAGTAGAGACTGAAATATATTTGATTATTACCTAATTCTCATGTCAATTGCTTTTAAAATTATTTATCACCCCCAAATGTACATAAGTCCAGCGACTTAAAATAAGTTTAGGGAAGATGGCCAAGTGGGGCAATGGCTGAGTGTGAGCAGGAAGTCAGTGCAGGGAAGGAGAGAAGTAAGCAGGGCAGGTGAGAATTTGGCACTCAATCTGCTGTTCATGTGCATGGGTCAAATTGCAAGCATGTTTTGTTACCTAAAGGTGATGACCTGGTCATTACATTTCTTCTCTTGAGGTCTGAAACTAAACTAAATGGCATAATCTACATTTCTCTTTGGAGGAGAACTAACTAAAACCGTGGCACTCTTTGCCAAGTTCAGTGACCTTCAGAGAATCAGCTCACTACAAAATAGAGACTCTAACCATATAAATGATCCTGGGATGGGTCCAAATACTGAATAATAAAAAATGCTACATTTCAAGACAACACATTCTTTGCAGGAGTGTGATAAGAGGTGGGTGCAATCCAGTGGGATAAAGTAATGGAATTGTACAAAGGCCAGCAAGGGGAAATGGAAAATATTCTATGACAAATTAATGTATACCCAAGGGTTAAGAATGTCACATACCAACGAATGCACTAAGGGTGGATAAAGGTCAAGATGGATAAATGAGGAGGTGCAGAAAGTAAACTGGGTAAGAGAGAAGAATATGTGAAATCTAAAGCACCACATGTAGAAGTAACTGAGAAGATTATAGAATGAACTGAAGTGTAAAAAATACATAAGAAAAGCAACGGTGAAAAATGAAAGGAAGATTACAGAGAAGTTTAGATAAATATCAGAAAAAATTTGGAAGAACTAAGGAAAAGAGGTCAGTATCAGAGACAATAGAATATTGAAAGACATGGAGAGATAATTTATTGAAAAAAATTCGTGGACTCACAGGAATTAAATGTGTTCTTTCATTTATTTTGCAGAAATAGAAGAAGGGAGTAGGTGGGGGCATGAGGGAGATTTAGGCAGTCCTTTATGAAATGAGATGTTTGGAAGAATGATCAAAAAATTAGGAAATATGAAAGTAAAAATGATTATATATATAATCTTATTATATATAATATATAATCTAATTATATATAATATATTATATATATACTGTATATATATATGTATATATATACATATATCTTAAATGACATAATTAAATGCTAAAACTTAGATGTAGAAGAATATACCACTGGAGAAATCTATTATCTGAAAAAGAAAACTAAATTCTATGTATTTTAAAATTTAAAGTTTGCCTTAAATTTACATTCTGTGTATGCTGCTTTTTATGCCTGAGTTAAGGTGTCCCTTTTTGAGGGGAAAAATATTTGTAATTCATTCTCTCTCTCTCTCTCTCTCTCTCTTTCTATAGAGATATAGATTTAGATAGATAGAGACATAGATATGTACATATAAATCTCAATTATACACAAATACCTATTTCTCCAAATACACATTTATTATACACATATACATTCCCTTGACATGTATATATACACATACACATATATATACACACAGGCCTGGAGCCAAATGCAGGTGACCACTGCATGTGAGCTGCTCTTCAAAGAGGTCACACATCCTCAGCCATCTCACCCACTGTCCGACCGCTCAGAGCTTTGCCCATTCCTGCCAGCCTTTCCTGCTCATTCCAGGAAGATAAATATTTAGTTGTTATCCAGTGAACCTCAGAAGTCATAAATCTTCAGAATGATAATATAAGCAGTTATTTCTTGTGTTGATTTTTAAAAACGGTTTTGGCTTGATATATTGATTCCTGGTACATTTGTATTTCTTACAGTTCTTTACATTCTAAGTAATGTTGCCATGATTTCTTCTAAATTTTTAACGTCAAGATTAAAGGATTTATAAAAACGAGCTAACTTTTTCCAAAATGGCTTCCTTATTATGTACCAGGCCCAATACCAGGTGTTTTACATAAATATATTGGCACCAGGTCGCACAGCTAAAAGCAAGCTATTGACTTGACTTGTGGTTTCCAATCCAACAATTAAACATCTTGAAAGTCATCACTGTCATTCTCACAACATGAAAAAGCTGAACAAACTGGAAACCAGCTCCTCTCAGACCCATCAAAGGACTGTGATCACAGAAAAAAACACCCTTGGAAAGTTGGATAGACAGGTGAACACAGAGAATGCAAGCTCGCTGGGAACAAACTGCTGAGCCAGCAGCTGGTAGGCCAGCACAGGATAATCAACAGTTCCTGGAAACTGAGCTTGAACTAGCTTGAGAGAGAAAAATGCTTAAGGCCCCAGCCTTAGGGAGGACCCAAAGCTTTGTGACTTTTACATCTAGGAGCTTACTCAGGTTCTTTCTATAAAAATCAAAGAAAAATACCCTCCTGGCCCAATAAGATGGAAAAGTAACCTTGTGAAATATACCGAGAACTTTCTCTTCATTTTAACAAAGATCTAATATCAAGGGAAACTATTTTACCAGGGCCTACCCAACATAGGGCTACCCAATATTGGTACCCAGTGCCAATTCTCAACTCCATCAAGGAACGCACGCAACTCAGACTCACTAAAGACTGAGACTTAATCGTAGGATTTCAGAACACTTCCCCTCTCCCCGCACCTTGCTACCACATAAATAGGATTAATGAGATTAAACTGAAATAATTTCAAGTCTTAGACCCTATTTAAGAAGAACTCTCTAGGCTAGGTAAACCCAAAGACAACACAGAAAACAAAAATAAGAACACCAGGGAAATTTTAGCTTCTGACTCCACAGCCATAGCAAACCATAATCACAGTCTGAATCCTTGCCAAGTAAATAGAAAACCTCAACTAAAGTCCTGTATATCTCAGTTCTTTCAATCCAATATAGCTTGTCTTTTTTTTAATGTTACAAGACATGATAAAAGGCAAACGGAAACAAAACAAACAAACAAAAACACAGTGTGAAATGACAAAGGAAGAATAAGAACCAGACTCTGCTATGGCAAAGTCATGAGGATTATCAGACCTGGAATTTACAGTAAGTATGATTAATATGCTAAGGATGCCAGCAGAAAAGTGGACGACATGAAAGAATAGATGGTAATATAAGCTGAAAGATGGAAACTGTAAGAAGACAAGCCATGCACCCCCAAAAATATTTGGCGGGGGGCTTACCAAGAGGTGAAAGGACAGTCTTCCCCCTGGACATCCTGCTGCATCCTTTGTTAACCCAATAGGATTGTGGACCTGTAGTGGGTAGTTTCCTTGGTGGGAGGACATTCACCTCGCCAAGGTAGATGAAGAAAATCCAAAAATTTGCTCATGAAGCATCCAGATGCCTGCAATAGGAGGAGACGGGTTGTTGTTTCCCCTTTGGAAGTTCAACGGGAAGTCCCAGAGTCTGTTGACATTCCTTATGCCTATCTGGAGAGGGAAGATCCCACGTGGAGCGCCGTGGTGCTGAAAAAGCCTGCACTCCCCATCGACAAGGCAAGGCATTTTTATGGACCCTCTGTTTCAAGGGGTTGGCCCATCATAGATGATAGAAAGGCTTGAGCCATCTTTCTACTACTTCACCCAAGAGACCTTAGGACATAGGGCCAGGGGAAGGTCGGAGATGCCGAACAGAGCTGCAGCGCCTGCATCAGGCACTGTGTGGTATGGCAGCCGCTCTTAAGAACTTACACAGGAACCTCCCATGGTTGCCTGACACAGAGGAGATTGAGAGTCTATCAGTGGAGGGAGGGAGGCAGCGAAGCTATCACAGACACAGGGAACAGCTCCGTGAACGGGAGAGGGGGAAGGACGGACTCCCAGGGAGAGGCTATACCACACCCTGAAGCTCAGCTTGATGGTGTCATTTGAGACGAGGAACAGAATTAAATCAAAGTTTAAACTAAAGTTTTAAATTAGACAGTATTTAATACCCAAAGTAATCTAAAAGTTAAGAAATCTACCCAAAATTTCATTAACGGACTAAGAGTAGAGCTCCAAGTCAATGTTGGAAATATTGATTGGAAAAAGATCAATGCTTTTCACATCTGCTGCTAGCAGGGAAGGGACCATAAACCATTTACAAATGCTATGAAATTTAATTACGCTTTGTGATGCTCGTATTCTTATCTCCACTCTGAAGAATATGTGCGTGGAGTCCTGGTTAGTTAAGCAACACACCAAGGCCCACAGCCGTGCAGGGGCCTGCGAGCCTGCGGGACGTAGACTCCACAGCGCAGCAGCAGCTGCTCCTGCAGCCCATTGCCTTCCAGGGACTCACCTATGGAAGCCTTCGAAACTGGCAGCACGCTGCTTAAAATCATTTTGCATCGTATGGAGGGGAGAACCTTACAATTCAGTGTCCCCTTGTGCTTTACAAACTCAGATGACAGGTTAATAATTGTATAACTTCTAAACTTCCCAAATGCCTTCATTTTTATCAAGGAGAAATAAATTTCACATTACACTATTTCTAATGTTTTTTTTCCCCAAAATAATGCTACCAATTGTTCTCCAGTGTCCCCTATTTTAACTTTCCTTATGATAAAGGATTATTAAACTTTAGGGTCATTTCAGCTGCCACAGTCCTTCTGATCCTCTGACACTGAAGACCAGGAGACAGCAGAGGGGCGGCTTAGATGCTCCACTTTTATGGGTCCCCTTTTCATTAACTTGCATAATCTTACACATAGATCATTCACCATCTACTGTTACTGCTATTTCAATTTAGGTTTCTCTCTCTCTTTCCCTCAATAGCATCCTGCTAAGTTCTTGTTTGTTTTAAGCTTCTCACAAATACACACCCCGGAACACTGTCTCCCAGTATCAGGAGCCAGGCCCCCCTGGCACGGCTCATTCCTGCACTGCCTTCCCCGCTTATCTTTCCGTCATCAGAACCATTTATTTTTCTTTTTTAAAAAAATATATTTTTATTGCTTTTTTGCAGAGAGGAAGGGAGAGGGATAGAGAGATAGAAACATCGATGAGAGAGAAACATCGATCAGCTGCCTCCTGCACACCCACTACTGGGGATGGGCGCTCAAGCAAGGTCCGTGCCCTTGACCGGAATCAAACCCAGGACCTTTCAGTCCGCAGGCCGACGCTCTATCCACTGAGCCAAACCAGCCAGGGCTCATCAGGACCATTTCACACCTGCTGCACTACCAGGGTCTGGTCCCCAGATGTCCCTGCTGAGTGGGAGGCGGCTGCGGACTTTCCTTAGAGGCCTGCACAGTCTGAGGAGCTCATGGACTCGCTCCTCTTTTTCTTTTGCTCCTGAAGCTCTGGAAACCTCTTCCCTCAGCTAAGGTTTGTTTAACTGCGCATGATTCAGTGGAGATTTTAGTAGGCGTTTTCTGCTGTATCTGTCCTCTGCCTTGAATGTGACCCAGGTCAAGCCGGCTATGGCTCTGAGCATTCACAGGGAACGGCTCCTGCTTGAGAACGGCAGCCTGTTTTCCCTTCTGTACCCGATGCAGAAGTTCATCATCGCAGGCCCTGGCAGAGGACTAGCTGTGCCCCCTTGATGTCTGCCTTACCGCCAAAGCCAGTGACAGTACCTGCGTTCACCGCATGCGTCCTCAGTGCCAACCAGCCAAGTGGCTCAGGCACTGGTCTGATCTTTTCGGGTAACTGGTCTTAGAGGAGAAGAGGGAGGTCTGTGTGTTGAATAGGGTGTCAGGTGTAGAAAAAGGAGGCATTTTGAACCTGAGTTGACAGGCTTCTCAGACCCCCAAATCAGTCTGTTGGTCCTGAGCCAAAGCTCAGGTGAGCAGCGAAAGTCAAGAAGGCACGGACTTTCTCCTTGCTGTCTTGAGCGCAGGAAGCTGGTGGTGCACTGTCAATACTGAGCCACATAAAAGAGTCAGTCTGCTTGTATTCCTTCTTACTTGCGTTTAAACTATCCAATTATAGAAGCCAAATATGTTTAAGGAGATCCTACATTTCAAAGACAGCACGCTCAGGATGCTGTTGAATACATTTTTACAGACCACGTATTTGTCATGGGAATTGCATCCTGCTGCAGTGACAGCTCCACAGGTGACCGTGATGTGGACAAAGCTGTGGCTTTGCTGTGACTTTGAAGGGACACCAGTCTCCACTCCAGTTATCAGGTAGCACTAGCAAAGAAAGCGATCAGCATCAGCTAGAAAAAATATGCAAGCATGGGTTTCAGTTCCCGCCGGTGCTGTTTCTGAAACATTTGGTAGAAGCCCTGTGACTGGAGGCTATTATATGGTTTACCCTCCTGAAAATGACAGGGGGAATCACAGGCTGGGATCAGGTGTCCACATCTTCATCTCAAAGGGTGAATTATAAAACGATTATAGCCAATGCGTCCTGCAGCGGTGACAGCTGTCATCCCAACCCACCCGTGCGGAGGGCCCTGGCGACAGACCTCAATGACTTCAGTGTGAGATTAGTGCGTGGCATTTAGCAGCATGCACAAGAAACTTTTTAGAAAGTTACTGGAAGTAAAAAATCACCCTGTTGATAATGGATAGACCAGCCTAAGGATATGAGATCATTTGAATAATTATGTAAAGTGGCGATTTTCAACTGGTGTGCTGTAAGACTTTCTAAAACATGCAGAGCCTGGCCATGCAGTCAGGGGCGCTGACCTCTGCTCCCTTAGGTTGTCAAATAAAAATGACAACAGCCAACACAACAATAGCTTTCTGGTGTGAATAAATCAAAATTAAACCTATATTTTTTGTTAGATTGGCAAAAATATAATATTTTTTGGTGTGCCACAGAATTTTAGTAATTAGTTTACATGTGCCATGAGATGCAAAGGGTTAAAAATCTCTGGTGTAAAGTATTGTATATTGATATCATTGTGTGGTTCTGTTTGTCATTCCCACTTGTGAGTAAGTAAGGTTTAAATAGATGACTCTGTGTATTTTGTTACCGTTGCTTTTGATGTTGGCAGATCTGTCCTTATTTGCTGTTGTAGACCAAAAAATTCACAGAGTTTTGGAGCAGAAGACTGTTTTATAGGAAAAGAAACTGAGATTCAGAGAGAAAGTAAATTTCTAACTTACATTTATTTCTGCAGCCAATTTATGGCAGAAGAAGGACTAAAACTTATAAGTTTTAAATTTTTGCTTGGTAGTGAGTCAAATACTAGTATTATTTTGATAACTGAAGCAAAAACTGGGACTTAAAAGAGTTTTTGTTCTTAAGCTTTACTTTAATGATTTCCTATATGTAAACCTCTGCCTGACAATGTTTGGTGCCCTTGAATTATGCCAGGAAACCCGGAATTCTGTTGGTAGCATTCTGGCTTCTGAAGCCAAAAAGGTGAGACCTCCAAAACTGGACCTCCAGATAGATGCCCGTAAAGTCAGTCACAAAGAGAGAGGAAACGGGTAGGCACGCACCTCTGGTATCCGAGTGAATCCATGGAATAACAAAAACCGTGCAGAACGCCATGGCGGAAAATACCAGCGAAATATCCCTGAGTGAAAAGCAAAGAGCGCCCGGCTCCCTCTCTCCCTGCCCCCACCCCAGTGGCACCCTGGACACGCTCCCGCCTTCCCCAGTGCTTGGGGATGTCATTAGAACTGCAGTGGTCACTGAGACGCTGAGATGATTGACTTTGCCCAACCACTGTGCCGGACGCTTCTGGAAAGCACATCTGGGCATAGCACTCACCCTTCATAACTTTGGTCTGGCTGTTTATCCAACATTTTCTAAGAAGCAGAAGAGCTGAAACCAATTACAACCTTGTGATGGCACAGGAGAAAAGAAAGATAAGGCTCCTGGGCTAAGATTTCTGCACATACATAGATGTTCTCATTCTTTTATCATTTCCACCTTCTAAAAGCCTAGTTTTCATTCCATCTCCAGCTGTTGAATTTTTTTTGAGATCATGTGTTGTCAGTGCACCAAAACAACAAACAATAACAACAGCAAAAATAAAACAGGAGATGGCTTTGTTATCTCCACTGTGATCCTGAATTAACCCATTTGAACATGAGGGATGTGGGATCTGATTCCTAGGGTTTATTAAAGTAAATTTCCTAGCAAACATGTCTGTTCCATTTGATTTTGAAGAATAATTGCTTAATGAGAGAATGATTACTTTGTTCAGACATGATTACTAAAAAAATGTTTCATCCATATGTTGCCGAAGAATGGTAAATTCTCCAGTGAAGGGGGGACAATGATTAGAAGAAATAAGATAGCTCAAGAAAATATTCCCCAATGTGTTACTACATTTTTTTTTAAACAGGCCAACTCTAAGTAAGTATAGAGTTTCTTTGTATAAGCCTGGAAGTTCAAATGCCTAATAAGATGAAACTGTTTGTTGAAAAAGGACTCAGTAGGTTTCTTTGTATTTTGAATCAAAGAGCCGCGGCTTCTTCTGATACATTATGTGACCATAATAGCTGTTTGCTGTCCCAGCATCCCCTGTGCAGCTAATGTTATTCAGATTGTGACATTCAAGAACGAAGCCATATATTGATACTTTTCAAAATGTTCACAGGACTTTCGGTGGAGGCCTCTTCACAGAGATTGGCCACACGACACCGCGCGCGGGGTTTTCTCCCTTCCGGCAGCGGATGAAGGGCACCGGGTGCGCACCAGCTCCACTTCCAACGGCAAAGGGTCTGAGGTGGGAAAGCGACCCGTTGACATCTTCCATATTTCTCAACAATTAGCAAAAATCAAATAGAAAAATAGTGAGTCTGTCTCAGTAAATCTGCTTTGACCATCTCAGTAGCTAAATTCAGGGACACATTATTCTCGTCAAAAGGGTGGACTTTGCCCTGTATCCTGAGGGTTAACTAATCCCCACTCCCTAACCAAATAAAACATAATAAAACTCCAGTGTTAGTTTCACACGAGTAAGGAAATACCAAATAAATTACCTCTGTTTCATATCTGGATTTTTCTGAAAGTTAATAATCCACACTCTTTAAAGTTAAAGGCATATTTTAGTTCTTTAATTGCACTGCATGGGCAATAAATGAACAGGGACCTAGCATCTGTGAAGAGAGCTGAATTGTAACGACAGCTACCTCTTACACGCTCAAAAACCAAAGAATGACGGGCTCCTACTCAGAGCAACTTACCCTGCGATGGGGGAGGTTCCCAGAGCACAGGCTGTTGCAGCTGGGTTTTGAAGAATGAGGAGGAGTTCATCCAAGCGAGCACAAAGCCATCTGAGAAGGGAGCACGGCCTGAGCCAAAGCACGGAGTCACAAGGATGAGGAGTGTTCAAGAGGCCCGGCCCGCAGAGCCAGGGCCGCTCTGTGGGATGTCATGTTTAATGTGAACAATCCTAGGGCACCATTAGAAAAGGAGCTGGAGCAAGAACAATGGGTGGAAATTGAAACACAAACTGTGTACCAACAGAGGATGGGCACTAAGAGGTGTCATCCGACTCTAAGAACAGCCAGAAAGAAGAGGGGGGAGGTGGGACCCAGGATGATTCCAATATTTAAGGTGAGCAAGAAAAGAATGTGAAATTGACAAATGAGGAAACAAAGGGTAAAAGGGGGATAAAGAGGAAATGGCTCCCCCTATGTTCACTGTCCCCAGTGCTAAAGGAAATGAGAATATAGAGAGAGAGGAGACTCAAGAGGGCAGCCAAGAAGAGGGGTCACAGAAGAAATGCTGAAAAGAAGCCACTGAATCTGGTCACTTGCAAGTTAATAGTGATATCACCATTAAACTTAAGGAGAGGCTTAGAAACAGGACTCCCAATTCTTTGACACTTCTCCCATGGGACCTGTGTCCCCTCAAATTTGTCTGTGCTCTATGACTTGACCGATAGAACAAGGCCGTGTTAAAATCCTGTTGCCGTAAGAAACCACAGGCCACCGCCTGTCACGTGGCGTGGATCCCTGGTGCTCTCGTGGCTATTCTCAGTGCTTTCACTTTCTTTCTCATGGATGTCTGTTTTTTGGCACCAAAAAAACCCATGGAATGTCATCCTCAGCTTCCAGGCCAAGTGGAAGCCCTTAGAAAAAGATCCTGCAGTCCCCACTCGAGTCACCGGGCTCCGCCCATGGACCAGGCAGGAGATGTCCCTATCGAGGCCGGCCAGACTGCAAGTTCAGGAACAAATAGTTGCTGTTCTATTAAGACAGAAGGTTTTTAGGAGGTTTGTTATGCAATGATAGCAACTGGAAGAACTAGTGACAAAATGACACATAACGTCGTTTTACCTAACGACGAGGTTGAAAATTAAGGGAAGGAACTAAATAGGACAATGTTTGAAGGAAGGCAGGATGAAGAGGAGTTTTGTAAGGACTTAGGAGTCTTGAGAGAGCATGGAGCAAAAGATACAGGACAGGGAAAGGCTGTACGCAGCACAGAATTGCCATATCCTATATAATAAAAGGCCAGACACCATAAGCATAATGACCAGAACAACCAGAGACCAGAACCACCACAGCCCCTCGCCGGGCTGGCCCCGCCTCCAAGCAAGCAGTCATGGGTGATCAGGCAGGCAGGCAGAGTGGTTAGGGGTGATCAGGTAGGAAGACCAGTGGTTAGGGGTGATCAAGTAGGCAGACAAGTTGTAGGGGCGACCAGGTAGGCAGGCCAGCAGTTAAGGGCAATCAGGTAGGCAGATGGCCCCTCGCAGGGCTTGCCCTGCCCCCCAGCAAGGAGAGAGGGAGGCCCAGGCCAGTCAAGCCATCGCATCCCATGCCTACTGGTGGCAGGGGAGGGGGGGCAGCGCTGCACAGATGGCAAGCAGTGGCAGCGGGGGGTTGGGGCCAGCTGCCTGCAGCCAGGGGGAGGAAAGCCCCGATAGGCCCTGATCTCAGGCCAGACCTAGGGACCCTACCCGAGGGGTCCCGGATTGTGAGAGGGTACAGGCTGGGCTGAGGGACCCCCCACCCCCCTGAGTGCACAAATTTTGTGCACTGGGCCTCTAGTTCAGTCAATAAAAAAGAGTCAACACAGTGATGGGGATGGAATCTAGAACATGAGTGGTGCCTTCATCCTGGGGAAGAAAGGAAAGACTAGGGATAAACCTCCTCTCTCTCAAAAGAAAGCTGTGATTTACTGTTGTTTTAAGTAAATGACAGATTTTTTTAATTAATTAATTTTTTTAGAGAGGAAGGGAGAGAGAATATATATATATATATATATATAGAGAGAGAGAGAGAGAGAGAGAAAGAGAGAGAGAGAGAGAGAGAGAGAGAGAGAGAGAGAGAGAGAGAGAGAGAGAGAATGTGGATGTAAGAGAGAAACATTGATCAGTTGCCTCCTGCTAGGTATGTGCCCTGACCAGGAATCCAACCCACAACATAGGTATGTGCCCTGCACTGTAGCTGAACCACTCAGCCAGGGATAACTGATAACACTGCAGCTGAGCCACCCAGCCAGGGGTAACTGATAACGTTTTTAAAGAAGAAACCCTACTAGGTTACAAAGTATTGCAAAAGTAAAAAAGAAATATAGATTCTCATTCTGTGTATTTTAAATTTCTGCGTATAAATCCCAGATGGATACCCCAACGCCCCCCGCAGAGAAGAGGGAGAAGGAGATGGAGAAGGAGTTAGGAGAAGCAGACGGAGAAGGAGCCGGAGTACGAGAAGGAGCAGCAGACCCCCACCACACCCGACAAGCAGAAGGATGAGCTAGAAGAAGTAGGAAAAACAAGGAGCAAGAAGACGATCCTCTGAGTAAATTCTTAGCAACCCATAAAAGAAGAAAGGAGCGTCCTCGTTTAGATCTCCAGGGCAGGTCAGCGAATATAAAAGTCTAATCTCTATCGCTCCATTTTCACACCCACCGGCCGGCATCTGGGAGGAAAGGAACAATGGAATGTATGGAGGAGCATAGAATAGACTAACAGAGTAGAATGATGTAAGAATGTGCAGGTTCATATTGATTTATGGAAATCATCTAACAAAAGCAGATGCCAACTGTTGAGAAAGACAGGCCATAAAGGGGTACTTTCTCCATTCCTATACAAGTGAGACTTTTCTGGGGTATCAAGAAATAAAGTCATTATAGTTTGTAAAGGGATTAATGACTTTGACACTCAAAGAGGATTCTCGCCCTAACCGGTTTGGCTCAGTGGATAGAGCGTCGGCCTGCGGACTCAAGGGTCCCAGGTTCGGTTCCGGTCAAGGGCATGTGCCTTGGTTGGGGGCACATCCCCAGTGGGGGGTGTGCAGGAGGCAGCTGATTGATGTTTCTCTCTCATCGATGTTTTTAACTCTCTATCCCTCTCCCTTCCTCTCTGTGAAAAATCAATAAAATATATTAAAAAAAAAAAAGGATTCTCAGCAACCAAGTCACCAATGCCAATGCCTTCAGAAGACCCAGACTCTATGTACCAAGGAGAACCTCCTGGAAACTCTAAGTTAAGGCAACTCTCAGTTCTTCATAAATCAAAAAAGAGGGAGTAAGGGAGAGTTCAGCACTCCTAAAAGAAGGCTGGTAAACTCCAGCCCAAAGGCCAAATCGGGCCCACTGTCAGTTTTTAATCTGGCCCATAAGCTAAGAATGTCTTTACATTTTAAATGGTTAAAAAATCAAAATAAGAATATTTTATAACATTTGGAAACTGTGGGAGATTCACATTTCAGTCTAAATACATAAAGTCTAAGGCTACCGTCTCGCCCATCTATTCATCTGCATCTGCTCTTTTCCTTCATCAGCAGAGCTGAGTAGTTGCAACAGACTACCTAGCCTGGAAGCCTCAAAAAATAAAACATCTGGCTCACGGGCTGCCACACTATTCCACAAAGGACCAGATTTTTTGATTTTTTAAATTATTCTTGCTTTAAAATAAATTGATTTTCCTATATTTGTTCCCATGGAGTCAAATTTGATTGATATAGACTTACATTAAACATTTAAGTTTGTGGTGTTTTGTTTTGTTTTGTTTTAGGGTGAAAAAAAGGTAATTTGAAGAGGTTGTTGATTACTCTTTCTGAAAACACTTGGACAACACTCGGACTCTTAGTGAGAATCTACCAGTGGGCTAGTGTGTCCTCCACAGTTGCACAGCCCACAAGCATATGCTGTTACTGTAAACGTTTTTTTAATTCATTTCCCAAGTATCTATTGAGACTTGTCCTGGGCACTGGGAATGTGGCTGGAAAAATGACAAAAGTCCCTGTCCTCGCAGAGGTTACATTCTTGCAGTGGGAGACAAACCAGAACATGCCAACAGCTGAACCAGACACGCTGAGATTGTGCTATGCAGTAGCGAGGGGTGCGGAGTGGTTTGGATGGGATGGGGCGGCTTATGAAGGTAGGAAAGGGCTCTCTGAGGAAATGAGCCTGGGGTTAAAGCCTGAGGGATGCAAGGCATCGCTGTGCACAAAGCCCAGGGAGTGTGCGGGCCATGGGGATGGTGAAGGCAAAGTCAGCCGCCCCGGACAGCGTGAGGCTGAGAAGCGGTGTGTGCGGAGGAGCGGAGAGAAGAGAGAGGTACATGGGGACAGACCTTGATTCAGTATCTTTACATCACAGCGGGGAGTGTGAATTTCATTCTAAACACAATGGGAAACAACTGATACATTTTAAATAGGCCGGGGAGGGACATGGAACTGTGTTTCCAAGAATCACTAACGCTTGCACATGGATCCTCTGGTTGCCCGAGCGGAAGCAGATACTTCGGGGGCTACTGCAGAGGTGGAGGCAAGAAGTGACAGAAGCTGGGACGGGCCCAGGATGAGAGGTGAGAAAATAGGAGGTATATTTTGGAGGGAAAGCAGTAAATATTGGATGCAAACTATAAAAATGAAAAGAAGTTAGAAGGAATCAATGTTTTAAAATTGATTCAAGCCTGTTCATCCCAAACCCCAAACCAGCGCCATAAAAGTCAAGGGCGGAGCGGGGAGCCCAGCCCTGGCAGCACTGGTGCCGGGACACAACCCGGACCACGCTGCAGGGTCTGCAGGCCTGGACCAGCGGCGCCCAACACAAAGGGAGCCGAGCAGATGCTGTGGAGAAAGCCTGCTGCGGGGGGTGCACATGCACCATGCTAGCCACACACCAGGCTAGCACACACACACACACACACATGCACATGCACACACATGCACACACACACGCACACAGATAATAAAAGGTCACCAGGAACCACCTTGAAGTAAGAGAAAGCAAGCCCAAGCACGTGGCTTGAGGAGACCCCAGATAAGGAAAGCACCATCCGATGTGTGTTGTTGCTTCACCGAGGAGAGAGCCAGGGTCTCAGGTAGGCACAGGCTGGTGGACACCAGCTCATGTTCTATCATATTACATGAAACACAAGGTTTTAGATACACTGACTGAGTTCAGTTTGCAAGCAGAGCTGGGAAGGACGGCGAGCCAGTCTGGCGCAGCCACATCCCTTCCCGGGGGCGCCCGGCCTGGCCCTGGGGGCTCCGGTCTGGGCGCTGGTGGGCGGCGGGAGCACCCGCCCGGGGCCTGTATGTCAGTTCTGCCACTTCTCTGAAGCAGAGGAGCAGTTGAGGCTGGAAAATAAAGCCATTTTCTATATAAATTTGATTTGGGATTTCTTTAAATCGTGCTGCATATATTGTAAAGGAAAGCCAAGGGTTTTACTTTTGTGAAAGGTGGTGTGGGTATAGTAAAAAGGTCCTGACACCCTAATCACATAGCTTTCTCTTTAGATAGGAGAGGGGAGCAAAGTTGAAGGCTATGAAACTTGCCTGGGATCACAGACATAGGGGCATATCCAGTGCCTCAGTCCAAGGTTGTGTTTTTTTATTAATAAAGACTCCAATTTCCTAGGTGATTAGAAAAAGGAGCTGCCGCCCAGAGTGGAGCTTTGGGGACAGACACAGCTTGGGGACACCCATAAGGAGAACCTGATTCAGGTAAGAGTCCGGATGAAGACTCACACCTCTCAGGTACATTTCACACTGAACACACCTTCGGGGAGGAAGAACCTGAGTAAATTAGAAGGAAAAGATTTAAATATAATATTTGATTACTCTTTTCTAATTTCTTAAACTCCTTCTCTCCACATGGACGCCCCAGGCCGTGTAAGCTCTCTCAGCAGGCCTTCACATCGCTTATGCTTCACCTGGGTGTCGAAGGGTGGGGAAATGTAGGAAGTTTTTATGGTTTTCCAAGATGATGTGTTTTAAAGTTCTAGATGGGAAAATCATGCCAAGCGCCATTTTATCCACATCTTTTCCTACCCATTCTCATCACAGCATGACAAGCAAACCTCTTTTATTGCAGCAGCCTATTTTGGGTATAAAGATATGCTTAATGTTCTGTTTGTAGTCAAAAGGCTTAAAATGCTATTCTTCTTCTCTTCATTTAGAAGCAATCAGTCTCCCTCTCACTGAGTTCTTACTGTAGGCAACCAATCTCCAGAATTACAGCACATCAGCTGGGTGAGGAAAATGCATGCACTGTTTCTTTTTTCGAAAGCAAAGTAGTTTTTGCCAGTTAAATCCCCAGGTATTGCACTTTCAAAGAGTCAGATATAAAATTAGCAAATGGAACATCTGTTCCTTGCTATTATTTTATAATCACATTAATTGGCAGATGTCTTTAGGTAACAGAGAAAAGCATATCAGCCATTACCTGCATTTCCATGGGGCTATGCCTGGGACCACCGGATAGTTTTCACACACCTCAAGATCATCTGAGCAGGAGACAACGTTACACTGGGCGCCAGCGCGGCCCGCTCTCTCCCTGTGCAAACCTCGAGGCAGGAGGGCCTGCTGCCCACTGGCACAGGCAACAGGGTGCCCTGCTATGCTCCACTGTGGAGCACCTTACCCTCACTGCTGCCAGGTTTGGGTTTTCAATTATCATGTAGTTTGCACAAAAGCACGGTGCCAATTCAATTACGGTCTGATTAATGGAGTGCTGCGGGTTTATTTCAGGTGTCTAGCCATCTATTAATTAGCATATTGGGGCCTATTCTCTACTTTTTGTCCTGATACGCTTTGAAAAGTCCGCAGTGCAATTAGAAAACTCTAATATGCTTTAAATAGTTATTTGAGAAAACACACCCTGACTTTTTGGAAGTCCCGAGGGATAGTTTAAGCACATCCAGATTGGTTATAAGGCGTCTAAGGTTCCTTTGAAAACACTCCCTTCCCTGCCGGGGTCTGGAGCTCTTCTGCCCCAGAGGAGGGTCCGCGTGGGCGCGGCCAGCCGCTTGCGGGATCTGGGAAAGAGGCTCCTCAGGGAAGACCCCTCTGAAAACACACTGAGGGGGTTGCTTGATGGGGAGGGGGGCCCTTCCCCAGTTTGCTTTGAAGTATAAACTCCATCCCGGACTGAATCTAAGGAGGATTCCTTGAAAGCATCCAGGTGAGTTCTGTCAGTGTTCAATACAAAGACGAAACTATTTGAGTGAACAGTATTGAAGTTCTTTGGCTGGAAAAATGTCATTAAGACTGAGTGATGCATAGTGGGAAAAGAAAGATCCTCACTCAGTAGCTGGTGTGTCTGCAGCTTTTCTGTATGTCCACTTTTATGTCAGGTGGGCTGGGAAAAATGTAGACTCCGACGTTCGTTTTCACAAATGCCACCTGTAAATTCAAGATGACGGAGGGAATGAGAGACCCACTTGCTCCCAACAGAGGATTCCTGCGGGGAGGGTGGAGATGAGACCGAGACAGCAGTGTGGCTGCCCTGTCAGGAGCCAGGTAACATGTGCGTACCTTCGGCATCAAGACACACTGACAGTGTCATTGTGCTGTCATCATGAGCAATAATGTAAGTAGGTATGTAACCTACTAAGTAATACATGCATGTCTACACATATGCAGTGCATGTAAAATGTCTAATGTATTAAATATGAACAACACTTCAACAATTCGGGTCTTATGTCAACAGGTGAAAAAACCAGGAGTTAGAACAGGAAAGGGCAGTGGCCAGTTGGCAGGTCATTGCCAGTTCAACAATGATGTGATGGAACAAACAGCACTGATGCCGGGGAAGAGGTTTTCCACTAAAGAGACGACATATTAAGATGCTGACCAGCAGCTGTGTCACCATCCAATCACCTCAGTGTTTCCAACAACAATTTGGGGAGCACGGCCTGCAGACCTGAATACTTTTTAAGCACAATGGGTTGTTTGCCAGTGTTCTTCTTGGTAGGAATACTGCCACCTTACATGCATTCAGTAAGGCACACATATTTCATGGTAACAATTGGACCACCCCCAGAGATGTTACTAACATAGATCTTCAATTATTTTTTGAAATTAATAAAATATTCAACACCAATAGTCAATGGATATAAGTTCTGACTTTGTCCCACACCAGGCTAGAGTGACTACAGCACAATACATGGCTCCGCTCCCTCTCTGCGGGCGGTCTGCACGGTGGCTACCCTGGCTGTCTGTGCGCGCAGCGCTGATGGAGGCAGAGGGCACGCAGTCAGAGGTGACTTCTCCAGGATGTTGTGCCTCAGAAATATTTCCAGGCCACTAACAGGTAAAGTGACCCCTGTCTCCCCCCCAAAAAACAATACGTATTCACGCACTCCTGCATTCAGCCACGTCCCCATGCTGCCCGCCCCCGCACGGTGCTTTATCACTCTTTGTCCTTCCTCCGTGAGAGGCCCGCAACATAAACCATCATCCTGAGAAGCGGATTCAGCCGGTAGCTTTCAGAAAGTTGCTTATGTCAGAAGGTATGGAAGGACAAGTAGAAACACGAATAGGCATTTCTATTTCCCATTGTTTAGAGTATATTGCTTATGTTAAAGAATCCTTCCTTCCCCGGAATGCTTACTAACTACAAGTCGAGGAATAAACATTCTAGAAACCGCCTACTTTTTCTGCTAAAACTTCAGAATGTACTAGGCCAAGTTTGGAGTCATTTGCATCTATAATATGCTACGTTGGAGTAAGAAAAAGAAAATGTTTATGTTCTAAGAAACACAGTAGGATTGTGAAATGTAAATTTATAGGAAAGATGTACGGATTAGGTGCGGAATGTTGAATAATGCCCACTTCCTGGCAGGTGTTGCTGTTGCTGGTTTCCCAGCTTCACACCCATTACTAGCAGTCCCTCTAGAATGGTGTGTGGCTTATTCTGATTCAGTCCACGGGGAATGATGACATAAAGCATTTGCTACCAGGCAGAGGAGTAAAAGCAAGTCCACCTGCTTAACATGGTGAGTGTGAAGGTCGCAGTTAACACAATCATACCCCTGGTGGCTCCAGGGCAGGGGCGCCCACGTAACTTCACAGCCCCCCGGGGAGGGCAGCAGCACACGCTGGAAAACGAGAAAACAGAACCTTTGGGGATGAGCGCATCACCTAGCAACACGGGAATAATAAGTCAGAGCTAGTCCTTCCTCCTCGGGAAAATTCCTTGCTTATTTCCTCCTCCATGCTCTGATTTACTGCAGGAATATTTCCATAGTTGAAACTGAACACATTAGGATTACGAAATATCATGACCGATTTTTCAAGTCCAGTGTGCAAGCCCCCCAAATATTTTCCAATATGAACTTTAAAGTTGTAAACCATGAGAAAAATGTATTCCATATGCTTCACAGCTAATTGTGAATAAACATGTGCCTCTCATCCCACAAAATACACATTTTTCTCACTCCCAAATTTTCAAAAAGTAAGAGAGAGTTATTCTGAGAAAACTGGAGAGTATTGAAAAATGACTTAAAGATGTTTGTAAGTTATGAAACAAACTTTGTGATTTGGAAACACATTTGCCTGCTATTTAACCCATTGTTGTTTCAGAGAGATTTCATTTTTAAAACATGTTGTTCTAATAAATGAAAGCATGATTTATGCAAACAAATAAGCAACTTGGTTACAATAATGTGTCCAGAACCATAAGGAAAATATTGAGAATTTCAATAATGTTCAGAAAATAATCTAACCAGTAAATAAATTTGACTTTTAAAGTTTATTTTTGTTCCAAATTTTTAAATATTTTGAAAAATTTATTTTAAAGCAGAATGTTGAACTCATTCAAATTTTGTCAACACTTTACTAAAGTCATTTAACTTTTTCTAAAATAATATTTTAAAACATTTAGATATTAATACAGGCTTTCACAGCATTCATAATTATCTTGTAACATCATTTTGGAAACAACTTTAAGTCAGTTATGTCACATATAATACATATCTGCTCAAGAGCTAAGTAAGTTGCTTATGTTACTTTGTATGTTTTTTAAAACTTGTTTAATTTGAAGTCATTAATATGCTTTTACTTAGTCAAATGATCTAACAAATTTAAAGTATAATTAGATTAACCACATGTTCCATTTTCCATAATGTAGAAAATATAAACTTTCTGTTCCTTTTCTGCTTTGAATCATTTTTAGGAATTTTAACCTAAATATTTTCAGGTTATCTAAAAAATGTTTTTTTAGGTTAACTAAAAACAATGCTTCAAAGGCTCTCAGAATTTCTGTCAAAGTTGCCTCGTGTTCAGGACAAAGCTGAACACACGTCTCACTTTGCACCAAGTTTCAGCCCAGAGATGTTTATGGTTCAGACATAAAACCTCAGATATAGAAACATGAAGACAACCTTAACTACATTGTTGCAAATGCAAAGCTGTAATTTTATATGTTAATCTATCAATACACAGCATGTGCAAACATATGTTTATAGACAGGGAGACAAGATGTACAAATGGGGAGATAAAATTCTTGTATCTCATTTGGTGCTCTATCATTTCTATCAATGTATGAATGTTTTGTTTTGGGTTGTGGTTTCATTTGGAGCTGACATAATGCAACTTGTGCTTATTTGCAAAGGCCTCGTTACTAACATCCTCAGAGCTGGAGCTGCCAGGCTGCTCAGAAGCGGGGAAGCTTCGCCTGCTGGGACCAAGGCAGCAGCAGTCGGAAAGCAGAACGCTGTGCCTGGGAAACGTTGCGGGCTGTTTGGGAAGGCAGCTCAGGTATGCATTTAATGTCATGAGCACATCTGGTTTATCACATTTCTAAATGTGGCCCTTAGGGTTGAGCAGAAAATTTGTGGCAAAAGGAAGATAAAATGCTGCTTTAACCGTCTTCCTCTGACCCACCACAAGAGCCCAGCCCATTTGCTAACCATTATGAAACCGAAACAAAATTCAGGGACAAACAAGACGATTTATTTTCTGAGGAGCCCCCTCTGCAAAAGGCATTTTTCTGTTGATGGCATGGTCTCCATTGCATGGTTCTCAGCCGAAGATGAAAGGTCTGAGGCGTGTTTGCTTCTTTTCTTGTTTTACTCAAGTTACAACAAATGTTTGCAAAATACATAGGTGAAGTATGCTACAGAATTAGCAGATGGCTTCAATTTCCATTTGGGAGAGTAAGGCAGATCCCGATTTTTCTTACCACTGTGATGGGTTAATTTGGGGAAGGTTTAAAATTATAATTCTAATGTTGATAGTTGCATGAAGAATAAAAATTATATTATTAAAAGTGAGTATTAGGCTTTCTATGGAAGAAAGCTTTAGATACTATATGTTAACAAAGATACATTTAAAAAATTATTTCTAGGACACAGATCCTTGGGCTAAAATTTCTAAAGTATATTTTATTTCCCTGGAAAATATCTAGGATCTTTAAAGTTTACTTTTTTGATTATTTACCCAAATTAACAAAGCTTTTTCTGACTATAAAGATAATTAAGATACATCATAGCCAAACCGGTTTGGCTCAGCTTAAGAAATAATAGAATTCCATCATCGACACATATCCACCACACTAACATGCTTCTATCTAACCATTTTTATTGGTATGTACACACCACATACAGTTTTATGAAAATAGTATCATAATATCCACATTCTGTAACCTTCCTTTTTTCACTTAATATAGGAAAAAATTATGTGTAGGAGTTTGTACACATACACATAGCTCCTTGTTAACACATATAGATTCATATTCTCAATTTTATTTTCAGAATAGAAAATTATTTTAAGGAGGTATAGTTTCTGAAACAGTCCTCTATTGGTTATATAGATTGTTCCAATGTTTTGATATTATGAAACAGATGGCACTTTATTTAATTCAAAAAGTATTTATTATTCATTTCTATTTTTATATACTTTCTTTTCCCATTATTTCTAATATATTATTTGACTTTACTTATTAATTTGTATGAATTCTTTATCATAATAATACTTTATCATATACTTGTCAGTTTTCTTCCATTTTTACTACGGTATCACTTTCAGCCACAGAACAATTTTAGTGTGCTCAAATATATCTGTTCTTTTTATTATAATTTCTAGGGGAAAAGCATATGCATTTACACTTCTAAAATTGGAGTATTTTTACACATTTCAAAATAAATTTTCCTCCATTTATATATCACTATGTTATACATAGTTTACCAGTTGGTTCATTAACTCTAATACAAGTTTTATAATTAACTAGTGGCCCGGTGCATGGATTCTTGCACATTGAAAGAAAATTAATTAGAAGGTGGCCGGGGAAGTGGGACTGGGCGAGACAGGCTGGACAAGACCTGGAGCTAACCTTCTGGGGTCCCACCATGGCCATCCGCACCCGGGGCAGTGTCGGGGCTCAATGGGCCTCTGTAGAGTGAGCAGGGTCCCTCCAGCAGGTGGGGTCCCTTGGCCTGGACTGCAGGGATTGGACTGAAACCGACATCCTCTGAGGGGTCCCGGATTGTGAGAGGGCAGTTCTCAGGTGACGCACCCTGTAATCGGGCTCCCTCCTCTCTGGTTCAGGGTGTGTCACCTGAGAACCGCAGCTGCCAAGTCACCACAGCTCAGCAGCTCCTGCATTAAGCGTATGTCCCCTGGTGGTCAGTGTGTATCATAGCTACTGGTCGGAGCCTCTGCCCCCTGGTGGTCATTGAGCATCATAGCTACTGGTCGGATGGTTGGACGGTTGCTTAGGCTTTTATATATATAGGTAGATTGTTCAGTGATATTTTGTCTCTTACAGAAATAGTGAAGCTCACACCTAAAGTTTTAGCATACATTTCCCAGAATATAAAAATGGAAAATGTTTGTACAAAAGAATTATTATAAAAGATACTCATTCCCTGGCTTGTGTGACTTAGTTGTTAGAGCATCAGCCTGTGCACCAAAGGGTCAGGGTTTTGATGCCCCACTAAGGGTATGGGCCTGGGTTGAAGGTTTGATCCCTGGCCCCTGTCAAGGCACATGCAGGAAGGAGGCAACCAATCCATGTCTCTCTCTCACGTTGATGGTTTTCTCTCCCTTTTACCCTCCCACCCTCCCTTCAATTCTCTTTAAAAATAAATCAATGGACAAAATATCCTTGTGTGATGATTAACAAAAATAAATAATAAAAGATACTCATACAGTCCTATTGAGTCATCTGCAGATTTTGGTAGCATGAATAGTAAAATTCCTAGGAACTTTTGGTTTGTCCATTTTGCCATTTATTTTAAAAATCATCAAATATTTTCTGAGTGCTTTTTGGCAGACTCTGACCAAGGTATAAGTTATTCAGTGGCAAGGGAACACAGACACAGTACACTCAATAATGAAGCTAAAATTATTGGTGATAGGAGAAACACTAAAGTTTCCAAAATTAATTATAATTTCATTAAGCAGAAGCAGATACTGCCTGAGATTATAATTGGGGAAATAACCCTAGTCTGAGACAATCAAGGAGGGCTTCCTTGAAGAGGTGACATTTTAACTAAAATCTGAGCCATGATTTAGAATTAGAAAGGTAAAAACAAATTCAGATTATATTACAGATTGGAAGAGGATGTGCAAAGGCAACAGTATAGGACAAAGACCGGCTCAAAAGGGTTCTGAACACAACCACAGCATAGTAATCATAGGGCAATGATTAAAGGACAAAGTTCTCTGAGATGAGGGTGGAAAGACAGATAAGTGATAGAATTAATAAGACCTCGCTGACAGTGGTGAACATGTTGCCATTATGGCACTGAGCTGCTGGTAGGTTGTGTTTCACTTAACAAAAGGGGAACACTCAAGGTAACTAGGTTTCCAGCAAGAGTTGGAGGGAAATTTGAGATGAATTTAAGTTTTAACATGTAAAGTTTGAGATTCTGATGTGATTATACTGTGCATGGATCGGCGGGTGAATATGTAGACCTGAATTCTTAGAAAAGGTTTATGGGAGTGATCCCTAGTGGCATCACTGCTTCCCGCCAGCCCTGAGGGAATATTGGGCAACACCTGGAGACCTTTCTGGTTTCCAGTACTGAAGGAAGGTGTTCCTGGCATGTGGAGTGCGCAGACCAAGGATGCTGCTAAACGCACTCTGGAGCACAGGACGGTGTCCCTCACAGCGAGGATGGACCCTGTCCAATATGACAAAGGTGCCAAGTACCAACAACCTCGGTCAAGAAGCTGGAATATATAGATGTAAGCGCTTGATTGGTATTTGAGGCAATTACAGGCAAATGAGATCACCTAAGACTATAGGTAGGGGAAGAAAGCCAAGGACAGAGTTTTAAGGAATTCTAATTAAAGTCAGGGAAGGAGTGGGGATGCCTTCAAGAGAATCTAATGAGGAATGACTGTAGGTGCAACAGTCACGCTCCTACTACAGTTTGTGATGGAGACTGACTGTATCAGTTATCTATTGCTATGTAACAAATTTCCCAAATCTTAGCTTAGCATCTCACAACAACAAACATGCATCAGCTCACATAGTTTCTGTAGGTCAATCTAGGAGCTTCGATAATTGTCGGAGTGGTTCTGGCCCAGGTTCTTTCACGAAGTTTCGACCGAGTTCTCACTTGGGGCAGCAGTGTCACTAGGGCTGGGGAATCTGCTTCCAGGCTTGTGACTGTGGTTGTCTGCAGACTCAGGTCCCCACTAGCTGTGGACCAGAGGTTCCAGGACCTCGCCACTGGGCCTCACAATAGGGCTGCTGAAACGACCACATGCTCCCTCCCCAAATGAGAGAGAGAGAGAGAGAGAGAGAGAGAGAGAGAGAGAGAGAGAGAGAATAGGCTTTTTCAAACTGAATCTTATTAGCTATTCATTAATGAGAGCTGCTAAATCCAACCCACCAAATTCTTGCCTGGCAGTATCGATTGACATCTGACCAATCAAGGAATGGACCCCACCTTTGTAAGGTGTTGTCTCCTGGTCACATCTATGGAGAGTAAAGCCCCTTGGTTCAAACATATTGCAGGGCTCATGCAGGGGGAAGGCAGTGTGCGCTGCCTCTGAGAGAAGCTTACTTCTCTGAAGTGGGCCCCCGCAGTGGGGACTGTAGGGCAAAGGGGAAAAAATCATTGGAATCTAGCAGAGAGGAGTTAACTCAATTTACCGATGGTCCCTTCGCCCTCTGTGGTAGTTAGCTGTAAGCAGATCTTCACTAAGAAGTTGGATTGAATACTTTGTGATTTGTTCGTAGGAAAAATGATAATGCTTGACTTTTGTAGCTAAAATTAGTTTACTAAGATTAGACGAAGCACAACATTTCAGTGAAAATGTGAATATTTCCAATATTCAACATTTGACAATTTATCTAACACATTATCATTAATTAATTATGTGTCAACTGGCCACCACATGCACTTCTAAAAAAATCCTCACCCAAGAATATGTTTATTGATTTCAGAGGGAGAAGAATGGAGAGAGAGAAAAACATGGATATGAGAGAGAAATATCAATTTGTTGCCTCCCATGGGTGCCCCAACCGGGATCGAACCTGCAACCCAGGTATGTGTCCTAACCAGGAATCAAACCCACAACTTTTTTGGCATAGGGAATGCTGTTCCAACCAAGTGAGCCACCCTCCTGGGGCCCTACCATGCACTTATTTCCTTTTCTTCCTCTAACCTAACATGATTTGGGAAATTGAACTGCATTCTTGGGGAAAATTTACAGAGTTTAAATCTGGTTATGTGTGGGCATTTTATGCTATCAATTTTTATTGGAGAGGTTTCATAAAAATAGTTGTTATAATAAGAAGTAGATCTATTACTCTACCACCCATTGTAATGAAAATGTATGCAGTGAGTCACATCTTCCCACAGAAATGTGCCTAGACCACGAATGGCACTACAGAACTCTGGCACAGACCAGCTGAGTGTTGGCACGGGCCCATGGCATCTCAAACATTGGCACCAGAGGCTGGTTGGAATCCTAAATGCTGACCATAGGCAACTTATTTTGGAAACCCACAGCTAACGCTGGCTCTGTCTTTGCCTCCCTGCTCTCAGCAGACCACATAATCAGCATCGCGGCTGCTGGGGCTCCGCCGCTCCCCAGGTGATCAGCGGTGACCCAGTCCCGCTCGGGGCTCATGGGGATGGATGGGGCTGTAGCCACATTATGCTTTCACCACCAGGAATTCTTTAAATATCATGCATTCGAAGTAATATTATAAGTACTGAAACATGAAAGAAGCCAAAGCTATTCCAAAATTACATATTAACAAACTTAAAAAAATTACACATTTCTGCCAGCAACCAAATCAATATTATCAGTATTACATTTTACTAAAAAGAAACTTTGACTAAAATGAAATAGTTACCACAGTAATCACCGTAGAAGAAATACAAGCCTCAAGAACTGTTTTTCTGGAATGTGATGCAATTTCTTTGAAAGAAGCAGTTCTCAACTCATTACTATCTTACTAGAGGCCCAGTGCACGGATCCGTGCACCGGTGGGGTCCCTCAGCCTGGCCTGCACCCTCTCGAAATCCGAACCTCTGGGGGGATGTTGGGATCAGGCCCAAACCAGCAGTCCAACATCCCCCGAGGGATGTAATAGTGTGAGAAGTGGCAGGCGGCCAGGGAGGATCCTGAGCCTGGGGTGGGCACCTCGGTGTTCCCGCTCATCTTGGCCCCACTGCACCTGCCACCGCCACAGCTTGGTAGTGATGCCGCAGAGGCAGGAGAGGCTCATGCTGCCGCAGCTACGCTTGCCAGCTGTGAGCCCGGTGTCTGGCGTCAGTAGGTCAGCTGAGCAGTGCTCCCACTGTGGGAGCACACTGACCACCAGGGGGCAGCTGCTGCGTTTAGTGTATGCCCCCTGGTGGTCAATGCATGTTATAGTGACCGGTTGACTGGTTGTTTGGTGGTTCGGTCACTTAGGCTTTCATATATATATATAATTTCATAATTCAAGGGACTGAAAAAGAAACACCCATGTGATGGACCAAAAGTATATTAAAATACTGACATCTAAATGTATTCATGTTTGCTAACGTTAGTTATTTAAGATATGAAAGCCTCATTACCTTCAGCACCCCGGGGCCACTTGAACCAGACACCCGTGCCTGGATGAAAAGATATTGCTCTGTAGGCCACCGGAAGGTAGGAACTTTGCAGCTGGCTCCCTTTACTTGATTTTACCAAAACATGTATTTGCATGCAATTCCCGATCTCTTGTCCACATACATTTAATTTGGGTGAAGTGAAATAGAATTACCTAATGACAAGGGGACCACATGAGGCCAATTTGATGTAAAAGAATTTTAACTTCCACCAAATCAAACTCTCACCTCCTACTAGCACTGGCCGCACGCCCCTCACTGCTTCATGAGCATGGACTCAGAGGCACCTGTTTGGTCAGTGATTCTGAAGGGACTTTATGGTTTCCAGGATGGCGAGGCTTTGCAGATTCCAACTGCGGCCACAAAGATGTTGAGACAGTGTTCTTGTTCCAACACTGAGGCTGGGAAATCCAGCAACTGCAACAGGAAAGGCAGTCATCAAGGTCTCTCAAGGTTTGCAAGCAAGACTTGAAATCTAATACCCCTGGCACCTACTCAGCAATTTTAACCGATATTTCATTTTGCTTTTCTCTTTCTGATCTGCCTAATGAGCAGCTGTCGAGCGTTAAGCAGAATCATCCCGTTCCCTTCATGCTAAAAATACACTGTATGCGCCAACTTTCCAAAAGGAAGCCACGGAGATGATGTATAGTTTTCTGTGTCCAGGTGCCTTATTCAGTCCCAGTCTTTATTTGGTTCTTGACGCATCCCAACAGTCATCATGTTTGCTGACACTCCATGACAGTGCCAGAGGCTCGAGGCTGGGAGTGGTCGGAGGCGAGCATGGCCACGTGCAGGGTTTGAGGGGCCGGAAGTACTGAGAAAGCTACAGCAGGAATAGCATGGGGCCCTCAGTGGCAGAAACGTAACTGGCCCAACACTGTGCTTTTTCAGTTATGGTTTTCCTGGACAATTCGCTAATGAAACAACTTAGATAGCTATGTTATTCATTTTATAAAATGAGATGTTTCTCCCTATTAAATTTACTTTGATCTTTTTCTTTTATTTAATGGCAGGGTTAGCATCTAATTCCCCCATCCCATAAAATATAATTATTAAAAATAGATACAATTTCCACCCAAATATTTCAACAATGACATCACATCAATTGACTTAATTATCACCATAATTATTATGCATATTTTAAAAATACATCTTTGGGTTTACTTTTTAATTACTTCATAAATGTATGTACATATACACAGTATAGTAAAAGGTAATCTAGAAACCAAAGGTTTCGGCTGCATAGACATCAAAGTACATTTATGCAGTTTTTGATAAATATAATACACACTAGAGGCCCAGTGCACAAAAATTTGTGCGCTCAAGGGGGGAGGGGTCCCTCAGCCCGGCCTGTGCCCTCTCACAGTCTGGGACCCCTCGGGGGATGACCACCTGCTGGCTTAGGCCTGCTCCCCAGGGATTGGGCCTAAGCTGGCAGTCAGACATCCCTCTGGCAGCCCAGGAGCCCTCGGGGGATGTCCACTTGCCAGCGGGGAGCAGACCTAAGCTGCAGTCGGACATCCTTAGCGCTGCTGAGGAGGCAGGAGAGGCTCCCACCACCACCGCTGTACTGGCAGCCATCAGCCTGTTTTGTGGCTAAGCAGAGCTCCCCCATGTGGGAGCACACTGACCACCAGAGGGCAGCTCCTGCATTGAGCATCTGCCCCCTGGTGGTCAGTGTGTGTCATAGTGACCAGTCATTCCCAGTCTTTCTGCTGTTAGGGTCAGTTTGCATATTACCCTTTTACTATATAGGATAGAGGCCTGGTGCATGGGTGGGGGCCGGCTGGTTTGCCCTGAAGGGAGTCCCGGATCAGGGTGGGGCTCCCGCTTGGGTGCCTGGCCAGCCTGGGTGAGGGGCTGATGGCTGTTTGCAGCTGGTCACACCCCCTTCAGGGTGGGGGTCCACACTGGGGTGCCTCGCCAGTCTGGGTGAGGGGCTGAGGGCCATTTTCAGGCTGGCCGGCGACTGAAGCTCCCAGCCTCTCCTTTTTTTCTTTTCTTTTTTTTAATTCTGAGATTTATTTACCTTCTATAATTGAAACTTTGTTGCCATCACTGGAGCTGAGAGCTGGCTCCTGCTCGCTCCAGCTCTGAGGCCACGGCCTGCTGAAAGCAGGTATCTGGGGTTTGTTTAGCTTCTATAATTGAAACTTTGTTGCTTTCGGAGCTCAGAGCTGGGCCACGGTAGGCGGGGAACCTTGGCTTCCTCCATCACTGGAGCAAGCAAGCCTCCTGCTCGCTTCAGCTGAGTGGCTGCCGGCGCCATCTTGGTTGGGTTAATTTGCATATCGTGCTGATTACCCAATGGGAGGTGTAGCAAAAGTACGGTCTAATTACCATGTTTGTCTATTATTAGATAGGATAATGAAATATCTTCAACTGAGTTCAATATATATTAAAATTACAAAATGATTTGCACTTTAAATATAGATTTATGATTTTCATGTTTTATATCTTATGAATGATCTATAGCATTTTTAGTTTTAGACTGTAGTGATAACAATGACAGATACATGAGATAGAAATTAAATTAAGGCACATAATATGAATCATCATAATTGCAACCAGGAGATGGGCTGGAGACATTCATTAAATGAGCACTGAGGTGGAGTTATGAACAGGCAGACACTGCAGGGCTGGTATTATAGAAGGACTGTAGAAGGAGGGGGTTGGAGTGAGAATATGTGTGTGTTGGTGTGTTTGTGTGCTCTAAGATGGGGAGAGCCAAAATGTTTGCCCAAGAGAGCAGAAATATAAGGAAGAAGCAGCTCATCTTTTCTGAATGAAAAGAAGTAAAAATGTATTTAATAGAAGCTGGCAGAAGAAAACAAAACTGAAATGCATGGGAATGTTTATTGTATTTTGTAGAAAGGCCAGAGAGAAACAGCAGATTTAATTTGTGGATGACCTCATGCGTAAGTTCATGACAATGATTTCTACAGTTATCTCTTTGACTACTCTATTTCAAAAATAAAGTGGGAATCAATGAGATATTTACATCCAACAGTATGTTGATTTGGCTGAAAACTCCAAGGCTTCTGAGAAACAACACTAAGGAATACTGATCATTATCAAAATTATGCAAACAGTGCTGCTAGTTGCCACATGAATTGCCACTAAAAGTTTTCTAAGCCTGGCCAGTGTGGCTCAGTGATTGAGCATCACCCTATGAACCAGGAGGTCACAGTTCATTCCCTGTCAGGTCACATGCCCAAGTTACCAGTTGCAGGGGCATGCCGGAGGCAGCCAATCAATAATTCTCTCTCATCATTGATGTTTCTATCTCTTCCTCCCTCTTTCTTCCTCTGTGAAATCAATAAAAATATATTTTTAAAAATAATAAAAGTTGTCTTATATATAAAAAGTAAATCCTGAGTGTGTCTAGGTGGGAGTATATAGATGTGTGTTATGTCTGAGAGTAAAAAGTAGGAAATAAATTCAAATTAAATTTTAAAAGATTATCTTGTGAATTCTACCATGTTAATTTTGAAGAGTGTCAGAAAAACTATCAAAGCAGTCCTCAAACAATCAAATAAGGAATCTGATAGTCAAGGACCGCAGACTGCAATGAAAGTTAGGATATCATTTATCAAGAATGAGATTACCATTCATTAAAAATTGTCCCCCAATATAAAGCTTCATCACCAAAATTATACAAACAGTGCTGCTAGTTGCCACATGAATTGCCAAACATCTGTTGGTCACTTATCTAGTTTGCATCAAGAAATCTGTTTATGGCTCGCTCCCAGCCCCACTAGGCATGTGGCACCCTCCTGGCCCAACCATCCGCCCCACTCCGCCTCCCCTACAGCAATCTTCACTCCATACCAAAGTGCTTTCATCACGGCCCACTTACCTCCTTTAAGAGGGAGAGGAAGAGGGAGTGAGAAAGAAACATCAACATGAGAGCGAAACAGCCTCCCACACGACCCATACCAGGGATCAAGTACACATCCTGGGCAAATGTCCTGACCTGGAATTGAACCTGCAAGGGACAAAGATCTCTGGAGCTTTTTCATCTTGCAAAACTGAAACTCTGGAGAGTGTTTGGGAAGAATGGCACCTGGATAGGCAGACATGTCCTGCTCCTTGTCCCGAAGCAGATAAAAGGAGCAACTAAATCGAGTAAACTCTACACTAGACACAGTTGATGAGACAATTCTCAGCCCGGAAGGGCAGAGGATGCCTGGAGAATGTTCATAGGACCTTTCAGTTACAAACACTCACCCAAGGCTGCGGTGCAGGTAGAGGTGTGGATTTGTGGAGGCTGGGAGAGGCTGTGGAGGAGAGGAGGACAGGGAGGGGTGACCAGGAATCCGGCACTGGGACATTTGTGACCCTCCAAGCCTAAGCAGCCATTTTTCTCCTGCAGAGCCAGCCCCTCCCAGCAGCCTCAAGGCAGCTAATACAGCCACACCCAGCCTACACCTTGAGCTTCACAAAGGAAACAAAGGCTCTGAACAGCCCCAAAGAGCCCTCAGGGACTGGGGTGAAGAGGGCCATTCAGCCCCGGAAAGCAATACAGCACCACATCCACCCAAAGCCCTGTCAGAAACAGACACTTCAGAGATTGAGATGAACAGCAGGCAGACAGGCAGAGTGGTGCCACTTGGGTTCAGCCAAGGCTGTGGAGAGACGCAAACAGAGAGATGGTGGATCGCTTGGAACTTCAACCCGGTGCTGACTCCGTAACAGGAAACTGAGAAGTGGCAGACAGAACACAAGAGTGGAGTCTTAAACCAGCTCCCATGGGGCATTAAAACTTGACTGAAGCAAACAACACTTCACTTTTTAATTTTTTATCTTTTATTTTTAAAAAATTGTTTTTTTCTTTTATTTTTTGTATTATTTTTTCATAATTCTATTTTTAATCGGTATTTTATTTTAACTTATTTTTTTCTTTTTTACACCTCTTCTTCCTCACTTCTCCCTTTTTCATGTTTTCTCTTCTCCTGTCCTGCTTTAGTTCTTCTCCTTCCTTTCTTTTTACCCCTTATTAAAAATTATCTGCTTTATTAACATGTTATTATTGTAATCTCAGTTGGCTTACTCATATATCTTAATAGATACTTTTTGAAGGAGGACATACAGAAGTCCAAGAGACATATGAAAACATGATCAAAGTCACTAATCATCTGAGAGATGCAAATCAAAACAACAATGAGGTATCATCTCATACCTGTCAGAATGGCTATCATCAACAAATCAACAAACGACAACTGCTGGTGAGGATGCAAAGTAAAAGGAACCCTCGTGCACTGCTGGTGGGAATGCGGACTGGTGCAGCCACTGTGGAAGACAGAACAGAGTTTCCTCAAAAAACTAAAAATGGAACTCACATTTGACCCAGTAATCCCACTTCTAGGAACATATCCCAAGAAATCAGAAACACCAATCAGAAAAGATATATGCACCCCTATGTTCATAGCAGCACAATTCACCATAGCTAAGATTTAGAAACAGCCTAAGTGCCCATCAGCAGATGAGTGGATTAGAAAACTGTGGTACATCTACACAATGGAATACTACCCTGTCTAATAAAAGAGTAATATGCAAATTGACCATCACCCCAACACACAAGATGGCCACCCCCATGTGGTCAAAGATGGCTGCCCCCATGTGGACACAAGATGGCCACCACAAGATGGCTGGCAGGGGAGGGCAGTTGTGGGCAATCAGGCCAGCAGGGAAAGGCAGTTGGGAGGGACCAGGCCTGAAAGGGAGGGAAGTTGGGGGCAATCAGGCCTGCAGGGGAGGGCAGTTAGGGGCAATTGGGCTGGCAAGGGAGCAGTTAGGTGTCAATCTGGCTGGCAGGGGGTGGTTAGGGGAAATCAGGCAGGCAAGCAGGTGAGTGGTTAGGAACCAGCAGTCCTGGGTTGTGAGAGGGGTACCAGATTGGAGAGGTTCCAGGCTAAGCAGAGGGACACCCCTCCCCCCCCGCACAAAGTTTATGCACCGGGCCTCTAGTGCTGTTATAAAAACAATGAACTCTTACCATCTGCAACAGCCTGGATGGACCTGGAGAGCATTATGCTAAACAATATAAGGCAGTCAGAGAAAAATAAATGTCAATGATCTCACTCATTTGTGGAATATAATCAACAACATAAACTGATGAACAAAAATAGATCCAGAGACATAGAAACATCAAACAGACCATCCAACCTCACAGGGAGACAGGAGAAGGGGGGTTCAACCAAAGGACTTGTATGCATGCATATAAGTATAATGAATAGACACATACAGTAGGGGGGTGAGGGCATGTGCTGGGTGGTGGGAATGGCTGGGGTGAGATAAGTGGGGGGGAAAGGACACATACGTAGTACTTTAAACAATAAAGAATTTAAATTAAAAAAATGTTTGTTTCTTTTCTCTCTTTTTTTGTACTTTATTATAATGCCTATAATTGGCTGTAAAATAATTTGTATTAAATTGTAGTACATGCATTTTATGCTATACCAGTGGTTCCCAAACATGTCTACAGAATGGAATCATCAGAGAATTTGAAAAAATATATGTGCTCATGTTCTAAAGCCACAGATTCTAGTTTAATTGGTCAGGAGTGTGGTTTAGGTTTCTAGAATATACTTATATTTTAGAAATAACTCCTTTGTTATATATGATATTTGTAAATATTATGTCCAATTCTAATGGTAATCTTTACTTTCTTTTCATAGTATCTTTAACAGGGAAGAAAATATTTTTATGTTGATAAAGTCCAATGTATTAAGTTTAAGTTTTCTAGATAATACATCTAATATCATGTTTAAGCTCTCTCTGCCAAACAACAGGTCCAAAGATTTTCTTTTAAGTTTTCTTCTAAAAATATGTATCGTTTTACATTTTACATTTAGATTTAAATTTTTGCTCACCATATGAGGTTTAGCACTAGATTCAGTTTCTGAAATATGGATATACATTTTTTTCCAATGCCATTTGTTGAAAAGAATATCCTTCTGTATTGAATTATTTTGTACCATTTTTCAGATTGGGGGGGGGAGGATGTAGTAGAAAAAGTTTTCCTATATTTCAACTAATTTCAAATAAAAATCCTGGATGTTAAATATAAAATAAGAGTAGAAAAACTCTTAAACACAGAGAGAAGCAAGCAAAAGAGCTAAGAAACTTGGGACTCAAGGAATAACAAAATGGAGAGTTTCCTGGATTTTCTTTTTGTCTCAAATATCCCAGAATAGATGCCAGAGAAGTTGGCAAAATTAACCCCAAGAAAAGCCTCTTTTTTCTAGTCAAATAAAAGAACATTTTACATGACAAGAAAATTTACAGAAATTGGCCAATCTGCTACTGCCAAACACAACCGTGAAATAGAGACTACCGGCTCCACACCTGCCAGCCAGGCTGAGTGGAGAGCCCTGCTGTCCACTCTCACCATCTGGAACCCAGTCCCAGCCCCTGGCAGGGTGATGGTAGAGGCCAAGTGGGGAGCTGGGGCTTTCATCTCTGCCAGGCAATAATGAACCTAAACATCCACTCCAACATGGATGTGACAGGGTGGTTCCAAGCCCTGTGCCATGGATCTCTTCAATCAAAGCAGGCCATGCAAAGTCTTCTAAAATAGAAAATCTAAATAAGATGTACAATTTTATGATATACAAAGTTATCAGTTATCAATGGAAAGGAACTCATTCCAAGAAACAGAAATGTCTCAAACTGAATGAAAAAAAGACAGCGAACACAGAGAGATGACAAGAATGTTAGAATTATCTGACTAGGATTTAAAGTAGCCACCATAACAATACTTTAAAAAGAAAATACAAACATGCTTCAAACAAATAAAAATTAGAATGTCTAAACAAAAATAGATATAAAGGAGAAGCAAAGAAAGTTCTAGAATCCTATCTAGTAATAGAAAAACATGGTAATTGACCGCACCTTCACTATGCCTCCCATTGGCTAATCAACATGATATGCAAATTAACCGCCAACAAAGATGGCGGCTAATTTGAATACTGCAGGCAGGGCGGGTCAGGGCCATCCTGCCTGCCCTGCTGGCATCCAGGCCTGCTATCTGCGACCTGGGGCGGCAGGCATCCCATGTGCGACCCAACCTGGGGTGGCCAGGGGGGGCAGCGTGGCTCCTCTGTCACCTCAGCTTCCTTATCACAGCTCCCTTGGGGGCCTAAGCCTTCAGTCGGACATCCCCCAAGGGCTTCCTGGCTGCCAGAAGGATGTCTGACTGCAAGCTTAGGCCTGATCCCCTCGGGGAGTGGGCCTAAGTTGACAGGTGGACATCTCCCAAGGGGTCCTGGACTGCAAATGTGTGCAGGCCGAGGTAAGGGACCTCCCCCCCCATCCCCCCCGAGTGCACAAATGTTTGTGCACCAAGCCTCTCATCTATAATAACAAAAGCATAATATGCTAATTAGACCAGACATCATTCCGGACGACCTTCCAGATGTAGCCGGGGCTGTGAGGGAAGCCCAGGTCCCAGGTGCCAGAGGGAAGCTTGTGCCGGCAGCAGAGGCAAGGAAGGCCTACTCTTGCATGAATTTCATGCATCAGGCCTCCAGTCACATTACAACAAAGGGTTAATCCAAGAAGAGAACATAATAGTCACAAATATTTACCTTTCCAACATAGGGGCACCTAAAAATATTAAGCAAGTATTAACAGACATAAATGGAGAAATTGATAGAAATACAATAGTAGTAGGGGAACTTTAATATCAATGCATTGATCATCCAGACAGAAAAATCAATAAGAAGACATTGGTCTTAAGCAACAAATTCAACAAGATGAGTTTAACAGATATTTATAAAACATTTCATCCAAAAACTGCAGATAGACAAAAAATAAACAGAAGCATGTTGTACAGAAAATTATTAATTCACAAAGTAAAACAGGGAACAACAAAAAACTATAAAATAGCCAGAAAACTATAAGATAGCATTACTAAGTCCTTACCTATCAATAAATACTTTATTTTTAAAAATATATTTTTATTGATTTCACAGAGGAAGGGAGTGGGAGAAAGGGATAGAAACATCAATGATGAGAGAGAATCATTTATCAGCTTTCTCCTGCACGCCCCCTACTGGGGATCAAGCCCACAACCTGGACATGTGCCTTGATTGGGAATCGAACTGTGACCTCCTGGTTCATAGATCAATGCTCAACCACTGAGCCACTGCAGCCAGGCTCAATAATTACTTTAAATATAAATAGACTAAATTCTCCAATCAAATGGCATAGAATGGCTAAATGAATTGAAAAATAAACAAGACCCATCTATGTACTGTCTATACCGGTAAGATAATTACTTCAAATGTAAGGATATGCACAGATACAAAATGAAGGAATGACGCCATGTTTCCTGCAAATGGAAGCCAAAAGAAATCTGGGCTAACTATGCTTATAAGAGACAAATAGACCTTAAGCCAAGCCTGTACAAAAGGACAATCAAGGGCATTACATAATGATAAAGGTGCCAATTCAACAAGAACATGTAACATTTGTAAATATTTATGCACCCAACAAAGGAAACCCTAAATATATAATTCAAATATTTAAAAAAACCTAAAATAAGAAGTAGGCAGCAATTCAGTAGTAGGTGGCTTTAATAGCCCAGTTACATGAACTGATACCACAGAAATACAAAGGAATTTAAGAGAAAACTATGAAAAATGATGCACCAACAAATTGTACAACCTAGATGATATGGATAAATTCACACTCACTAGTGAAAACACATTAACACCAAACATCAGAAAGAAAAATTAAGAAAATAATCCAATTTATAATTAGGATAGGACACCTAGAAATAAGAATAAAACTTAGAAATAAATTTAACCAAGGAGGTAAATCACCTAAACAATGAAACCAATAAGGTATTAATGAAAGAAATTGAAAAAAACACAAATAAATGAAAAAATATTCCATGCTCGCAAATTAGAAAAATTAATATTATCAAAATGTTTAGACTACCTAGTGACACATACAGATTCAATGTAATTCTTAGTAAAATTCTAATGACATTATTTTTACAGAAATAAAAAATTATTCCAAATTTTTCTATGGAGCCACAAAATATCCCTAATAGCCAAGGCAATCTTGAGAAAGAAAAAAAATCTGGAGGCATTATACTTGCTGATTTTAAACCATATAGATGCATGAAATAGAATAGGGGACCCAAAAATAGACCCATACATATATGATCAATTAATTTATTGTCAAGATTTGGGAGAAGTCCAAGTGCCCATCAATAAAAAAAAAAGCTGTGGTACAATTACACAAGGGACTACTACTCAGACATAAAAAAGTAAATGTTACCTTTGCAACAGCATGGATGGACCAAGAGGCTATTATGCTAAGTGAAACAAGCCAGTCAGAGAAAGACAAATACCATAGGATTTCACTTACATGTGGAATCTAATGAACGCAATAAACAAATTAGAAACAGACTGACAGCTGGCAGAGGAAAGGATGAGTAGGAGACTGGGTGAAATACACAAAGGGATTAAGCAAAAAAAAATCTCAGACACAAACAACAGAATGGTGAGTATCAGAGGGTAGGGGGTGTGGTGAGAACAGGTGGAAGAGGGTAAACAATCAGGGATAAATGGAGATGGAAGGAGAATAGACTTTGGATGTGTGAGCATAATACAATGTGAAGATATTGTAGAATTGTATACTGGAAACCTATATAATTTTATTGACCAATGTAACCCCAATAAATTCACTTAAATTGTTTAACATTTATTACAAAGGAGGCAAGAATACACTATGGGGGAAAAGACAGTCTCTTCAATAAATAGTGTTAAAAAATTTGACAGTCACATGAAACAAATAATGAAACTAGACAACTATCTTCCCCTATACTTACATTACTTTACACTTATGCCATATTTTCTTTTTCCATTTATCCATTAGGTTGTTTCCACATCTTGGTTTTTGTGAATAATGCTATAATAAACATGTAAATGTCTCTTTGAGATCTTTCCTTGATTTCTTTTGCATAAATACCCTGAAGTGGGATTATTGCTGAGTAGACTGTCTCTATGCCATTGTATGTTCTTGCCTTCTTTATCAGATAGTAATTGAACATAAAGGCATGGATGTGCTTCTGTGGCCTTTATTCTCTTCCATTGACCTGTATGTCTGCTTTTATTCAGCAATAAGCTGTTTTGTTTACTATGGCCTTGTAGTACATTTTGGTACTAGGTAATGTGATTACTTCACTTTGTTCTTCTTTCTCAAAATTGCTGCTGCTATTAGAGGGTCTTTTGTGGTTTCATGATAATTATTACATTATTTATTCTAGTGTTGTGAACTATGTCATTGGTATTTTATAGGAATTGCATTGAATTGATAGATTGTTTTGAGTAGCATAGGCATTTTAACAATATTAATTCTTTCTATTCATGACCATGGTATATGCTTTCATTAACTTGTATATTCAATTTTTTGCTTCAGTGTCTCATCATTTTCTGACTACAGATATTTTACCTCCATGGTTAAATTTATTACTGGGCTTGTTTGTTTTTTGATGCAACTGTAAATGGGATTGTTTTCTAAATTTCCATTTCTGATAGTTCATTATTGGTGTATAAAAATGCAAGCAACTTCTGAATATTTATTTTGTATCCTGCTACTTTACTGAATTCATTTATTCTGATAATTTTGGTATAATCTTTAAGGTTTTCTATATACTGTATCATGTCATCAGCAAATAATGATATTTTTACTTCTTCCTTTCCATTTGGATTCCACTTGTCTGGCTGCTCTAACTAAGACTTCCAGTACCATGTTGAATAAGAGTGTTGAAAGTGGACCTTTTTTTTTTTCTTCATCTTAAAGGAAATACTTTTATTCTTCACCATTGCGTATGACGTTAGGTGTGTGTTTGTCACATATGATCTTTATTATGTTGAGATCTTTTCCTTCTACTTATGCTTTATGAGACTTTTTATCATGAATGCATACTAGATTTTGTCAGAAGATTTTTCTGCATCTACTGATATGATCATATGATTTTTACTCTTCATTTTGTTTGTGTAGTGCTGTGATGGAGAACCTTCTGAGCTCGGCGTGTCAGCATTTTGAAAAACCCTAACTTAACTCTGGTGCCGTGTCACATATAGAAATTTTTTGATATTTGCAACCATAGTAAAACAAAGACATATTTTTGATATTTATTTTATATATTTAAATGCCATTTAACAAAGAAAAATCAACCAAAAAAATGAGTTCACGTGTCACCTCTGACACGCGTGTCATAGGTTCGCCATCACTGGTGTAGTGTATCATATTAGTTGATCTTCAAGTATTGTATCAACCTTAAATTGCAAGAATCAATTCCACTTCATCATTATGTTGACCTTTTTAATGTATTGCTAAATTCGGTTTGCTAACATTTGGTTGAAAATTTTTGCATCTATATTCATCAGGGATATTGGTCTGTAATTTTCTTAATTTTTTTGGACTCATCTAATTTTGGAAACAGGATAATGCTGCCCATGTAAAATAAGCTTCTTTTCTTTTCTTGTCTATTCAAATCTTTTGAGGGTGAGGGGAAAAAAAAAGGTGATAGTGCCTCATTGGATGCTTGGTAAAATTCACCTGTGAAGCGATCTGGTCCAGGGCCTTTGTTTATTGGAAGTTGTTTAATTACTGATTCAATTTCACTAATTGTAATCAATCAATTCAGATTTTTTTCTTGATTATGTTTTAGGAAATTTTATGTTTCTAAGAATTTATCTCTTTTATCCAGATTGTCCAACTTGTTTGCAAATAGTTTGTAATATTTTTGTATAATCCTTTGTATTTCTGTGGTGTTATTTCTCCTTTTTCATTCCTGACTTTGTTTTAAATTTGGGTCCTCTGTTTTTTTTTATTCTTCTTGATGAGTCTGGTTAAAGTTTTATCAATCTTTTTATCTTTCCAAAGAACCAGCTCTGGGTTTCAGTGTTTCTTTGAATTGATTTATTAGACTCTATTTCATTTATTTATGCTCTGATCTTTATTATCTCCATTTTTCTACATACTTTGAGCTGTGTGTATTGTTTTTTTCTAGTTCCTTTAAGTGTAAGGTTAGATTGAGACTTTTCTTATTTCTTGTGATAGTTCTGTAATACTGTGAGTTTCCCTCTTAGGGCTTCTTTCACTGTGTCCCATAGATTTGAGGTTTTCGTGTTATTATTTTCATGTTTCAAGGTATCTTTTGATTTATCCCTATATCATTGTTAACCCATTCATTGTTTAGTATCATGTTATTTAGCCTCCATGTGTTTGTGTGTTCTTCAGTGTTGTTTTTTTTATTGATTTCTAGTATTATACCATTATGTTCAGAGAAGATGCTTGATATGATTTCAGTCTTCTTAAATTTATTGAGACTTGTTTTGTGTTTTAATATGTGGTCTGTCCTAGAAAATGCTCCATGTGATGTGAAAAGAATGCATATTCTGCTGCCTTGATGTGAAAAGCTCTGAAGATATCAATTGAATCCATCTGACCTAGTGTGTCATATAAGGCCACTCTTTCCTTGTTGATCTTCTGTCAGGAAGATCTATCCATTGATGTGAAATGGGTGTTTAAATCCCCTACTATCATTGTATTATTCTTAATTCCTCCATTTATGTCCATCAAGAGTTGCTTTATATAATTAGGTGCTCCTATGTTGGATGCATAAATGTTTACAAGGGTGATAGCCTCTTGTAGGATTGATCAATTTATCATTAAGCAGTGTCCTTTCTTTGTCTCTTTTTAAAGCTTTTGTTTTAAAGCTTATATTGTCTGACTTAAATATTGCTACCCAGCTTTTTATTTTTATTTCCCTTTGAATGGAATATTCTTTTTCATCCCTTTAGGTTTAGCCTGTGTGTGTCTTTTGTTCTTAAATTGGTCTCTTCTGTACAGAATATATATAGATCTTTTTTTATTCATTTATCCTATGTCTTTTAATTGGAACATTTAAGTCATCCTATATAATAAAAGGGTAATATGCAAATAGACCGAATGACAGAACAACCAAACAACCAATCAAAGCATAATATGCTAATAATATGCTAAGGCTGCTCAACTGCTCACTATGACGTGTACTGACCACCAGGGGGCAGATGCTCTGACTGGTAGTTAAGCTTGCTGCTGGGGTCTGGCCGATCAGGACTGAGCAAGTTGGGCTGGACACACCCTGGAACCCTCCTGTGGTCCCTCCCTGGACTGATCATGCACCCACGGGGTCCCTCAGCCTGGCCTGTGCCCTCTCGCAATCTGGGACCCCTTGGTGGATGTTGGAGAGCTGGTTTCGGCCCAGTTATGCAAGATCAACAAGGTAATGGAATTAATGAGCCGCTCTCTTTTAATACCTTTAAAGAAATAAGGAAAAGTATTAGAGAAAATGGGCTAACAGTCCATTTACAAAAGGATTCCTTACTGCCTTGTCTGAAAACTATCACATGACTCCTTAGGACTGGCAGATTTTAGCCAAAACAACTCTAGACGACAGTCAACATTTATTATGGAGAGCAGAATATGATGAGATCTGTGAACAACAGGCTGTTGTGGGTGTTCACTGGCCACCCCACCCGGGATCCCCCCTGGGCCACATTCTGGCTGTAAGTCCAGGGCACTATAAGACATCTTCTGAAAGATCCATGGAAAGGACTCTGGTTTATTAAGTCTTGTCTGTAGGTTGTGCACGCCTATAAATATTGTACATAGAGTTCTGTGTCTTTGTTGTTTGGTTTGATTTGTTTAAAGAAGGGGCATACTTTGCTTTGCTAGGGGCCCCAGCTACTTGCAGCAGGCTGAACATGTGGCAGGGATGGCAGGGACTTCCCAGCGCTGCCAAGAATTCTTAATCTTGAGGACCTTTCCTGCTCTCCCTCTCAAGACATTCAGCCACTAGAAACTCTTAGAAGTTCTTGTCTGTCTATCATGTAACTTGGTTATTGATTGATGTTCTTTGCGTCCTTTCTTATCTTTTGGGGACTTAGTTTGCACCTCACCATTTTATGAATATAGGGAATCCTCGGTTTCTACTGTTTGGACTTCGTGCCACTCAGAACCCGTTTGCTATAATGGGTTAGTGTAACATAAAATTGTAAGGCAGATGTCCCAGTCCTGTTGTGAGTACTCATTCGTTTATTGTAGGGTTTTTTTGTTTGTTTCTGTTTTTAAGATCTTTTCTTATATACAAGATTATATATTATTAGTCTACTCAAAAAAAAAGAAAAATATGGGAAATAATTATTTAAATTCCCCAAGTATATATCCTAGAAGGCTGGAGCTGCAGAAGTACCCTTAAATAGGCTGCAGAAGCAGCAGCAGCGGGGTAGGGGTAGGATTGGCACAATCCTTATAAAAAAATAACAGTACTTTTACACTAAAGCTGTTAGAGGCCCAGGAGTTACTGAAGTCCTGGGAACAAACACCCACCTTTCTCCAGCCTCCTGAGAGTTGTCAAGGTCATATTATCTCTGTTATACTTCTTAAGAATATGGGTATATTTTCCATTGGAAAAATAAGCCTATTTTTAAAAGTAAAGGGGAAAAAAAGTTTTTCCTGTATTTGCCTAAGAAGCAATATGTTATATAATCAGGAACGTGATTACTTTAAATAAATAAATTACTTAATACTGTTTAGTGATAATAATAATACATAATCTTTTAGTCTTATGTATTTGACTGCCTTCCCAGGGTTTGAATTTTAAGAAACGTTTTCTTGACCTAGAATTGGCTTTAGATCATTCCAATAGGCTCTAGAATGTCTAAGTGTTTACTTTCTCTCTCACGAAGGAAAATTTTCTACTTAAGGTACATGGGAAGCTTTGTCAAATAATAATAACTATATACGCTTTCATTTATAGCTCTAATTGTTATTCTGGAATGTTGTGTTTTACACACAGGACAAGATTCCATGTCATTTGCATTACTCTATAAAGTATCTGAATTTATAGAAATACTAGAAGGAAAAATCAGAAGAAACAACAATTTTATTATAGAATTGAATAAATAAAAAATAAATATATAGTTTTTGTAACTTTTGTTGAAAGTATTGCTAATTCTTAAACTTTTTGTTTTGCAGATATAAAGAAGCATTTTTAAAGCAATTTGGTAAATTATATATTTCTCTCAGCAGGCAATCTGGCCTCTGGCAATCTAACTAATGCTATGGTGCCTCCCATACCTCCATGTAAGCAAAATAGTGGTGGGACCCATCTGCTGAGGCATTCCATTGGGAAGTTTGTCAAGGAAATCATGCCCATTTGATGGTCCTGGGGTCAACAGGTTATATATTGGAGCCCACATGGTCATTTGCAAGCCAACCACATTGACGTTCTGGTACACCATGTGTCTAACACTAGTTACATCGGTTATGCAGGCACGCCTGAGGTTTGGACTGAGGGAAGGATGAGTTCCCCACAACCTCAAGTACTAGGCTTGCCAGTTCAGGAAACTTTATGGAGATTAGGCCATGTTTTCAGCCCTTTGAAATTGTGGCACAGTAATTACCAGAACTCCTCTGGCCACTATAGTATAACCTTTACTAATAATCTTCCTGACAATAGCCTGACTTACACCACTCACCCCCATGTCTTTGTTATGGGCCCCCATCTACTAATAAACCATAGTTCATCTTTTCTAGTACAGGCTGAAAAGGGAGCTTATTCTGCATCCTGTATTACCACCCAGAATATTACTTCATTGAACATCAGCACTATTATGGTACTTAGGAGACCAGCAGAAATCCTAAAACCTGTTAATCTCACCAGGAAATGGCAAGGCTCATCAGCTACCAAAGTCTTAGAAGGGGCATTGAGCCAATTACGGCCCAAAAGATTTTTGGGAATGCTCATTGCAGCCATCATCTCAGCTGTTGTTATTCTTACCACCGCCAGCATCAGCCCTTTCTGAGTCTATGCAAACTACCACATTTCTAGACAATATGGCCTATAATGTAACTAGGGAATTCACTATACAACAGCACATAGATTAAAAAATATTAGCTAGACTGCAGGCAATAGAGGCAGCCATTGAATATCTGGGGGAAAGACAAGGCACTATAGCACACAGGCAAGTGCTTAATTGTGATTGGGAGCATAACCACACAGGTGTCACCCCTTTAAAATGGGACAGTAGTCACCATCAGTGGATTGATGTTAATAATCATCTATGGGGAGTCTTTCATGATAACCTTACTGAAGAAGTAAACATGTTGCAAAGGCAAATTAAAGAGTCCTTACTTGCTGTCAATGAACATGAAAAACAGACTACTGCTTGGAATATGGTAAAGAAGCGTCTGGAGTAGATAGACCCCACCACATGGTTTCTTAGAATCAATTGGTACCCGATCAGACTAGCCATTGCTATCATTGTAATTCTCTTTGTTTTTCTTATAGTCTACAAAATCAGAACTCAAGTAGTGAACTGCTTTGTGGACCCCAACATTCCAAAGTAGAAAGTTCACTACCTCCCTCTGTTTTCTGCAGCCAAAAAAACAAAAAGTGGGGAGGTGTGGGGAAGCACAGGACTTGGTTGGAAAGTCTGTAAGGAGGATTTTCCAAAAGGTTGAGGGCCTCTAGGGGGACATTGCCAAAAACAGCAGCCCCTGCCTTGATTTTCCAAACAAGTCTGAGCCCCCAGGTGTTTTTCTGGAATCTCTATGTTTAGTCTTTAGACCCAACCTTGTAGAAGCATGTGCTTTCTCAAGAATACTTACCCTGCTGATTGTACCTAGAGGTTAATTTTAGTTTAAGCCAGCAGTTCTCAAACTGTGGGTCACGACCCCTTTGGGGGTCGAACGACCCTTTCACAGGGGTTGCCTAAGACCATTGGAAAACACATATATAATTACATATTGTTTTTGTGATTAATCACTATGCTTTAATTATGTTCAATTTGTAACAATGAAAATACATCCTGCATATCAGATATTTACATTACGATTCATAATAGTAGCAAAATTACAGTTATGAAGTAGCAACGAAAATAATTTTATGGTTGGGGGTCACCACAACATGAGGAACTGTATTAAAGGGTCGCGGCATTAGGAAGGTTGAGAACCACTGGTTTAAGCTGTTGTTACAATAAAAGCCTAAGGAGACAGGCAAACAGGGCTGTTTGGTTGCTATAGCCAAGCAGTCCCTTAGTCCTCTCTTTCACAGAAATGTGTGTCTGAGTAATCCATTCATCCACTGCTCAGGGTCTGCCGATCAGTCCCAGCAAGTAACTCCCACCCCCTGAGTCTATGGGGCCCTCTATACCTTAGGCCGAGGCAGCTGAGTCCTGTTCAGTGTGTACTGCCCTCCCTCCAAGGGAACCCAAGGTGAGTGGCTCCAAAACAGATTATGTGTGTTGGCCCTTTAGGAGTGTGCCTGGATCTCTAGCAGACTCCTGTCTCTTTCTGGTGAACAGAATCCCCACTGATTTTCACTGCCAGATTTTATGTGGGTGCTTCTTCCCAGCTCTGGTGCTCTGGGCTGTGGAGCTTGGCATGAGTTTGAGACCACTCACACCTCAAGGGAAACATTTGCAGCTGAGATACTAGTATTTCTCTGGATTCTCAGTCACCATGGGAGCAGGGCCAGCCCTTTTCACATCGTGGTCTCCATGTGGCTTCTTCTGTAAATCTTGGGTTATAAGGTTTCTGTTCAGCTAATCTTCAGTTGGTTATTCAGGTTGATTGCTTTAGAATTAAGTTGTAATTCCAGTTTGGTCCTGGGAGGAGGTGAGATAACATCCAGCTATTCCACTACCATCTTGGATCCAAACACCTTTTAATGCCTACTATTTTACTCATTATTTTATTTATTTGAGTCTTCTCTCTTTTTTCCTAGTCTAGCTAAATTTTTGTTAATTTTTTAGAAATATCAAAAAAGCAATTCTGTTTATTTTTTTAATTGTTTTTCTGATCTCTATTTTATGTATTTTTGCTTTGATCCTTGTTGTGTCCTTTGGTCTTAGTTTGTATTTCTTTTTATAGTTTCTTAAAATGTAAAATAAGACTGTTTATTTGTGATTTTTTTTAATGTAGTCATTATTGCTAGAAAGTTCCCCCTGGATCAGCATTCTATAAGTTTGGTATGTTGTGTTTTCCTTTTTATTTCTCTCAAGATATTTTCCAATTTTCCATTTTTTTTCTTTGATCAATTGGTTGTTTAAGACCGAATTCATTTATACACATTTGTGAATTTTAAAATTTTTGTTCTGCTACTGATTTCTAGTTTCATACTGTTTCAGTTGGAAGAGTTGCCTGATAGAATTTCCATCTTCTAAAATTTGTTGATGCTCTTTTTTTTTTTTTTTAACCTGCAAATAATCCATCCTTCAAAATGTTCTGTGTGCACTTGAGAAAAATGTGAATTTTGCTGTGGTTGAGTGTTCTGTCTATACTCATTATGATTATTTGATCTATAGTGTTCTTTAATTTTTCTGCTTCCTTATTTATTTTCTGTCTATATGTTCTATTTGCTATTGAAAATAAAATATTAAAGTCTCCGGTTATTATTGTACTTCTGTCTCACTTCAATTCTTACAATGTTTATTTCATATTTCTAGGGACTCTGAAGTTGGATGCATATATACTTAAAATTGATATGACTTTCTTGTCAGTTGACCTTTTTCTTATTATATAATTAACATTCTTTGTTTTTTGTGTTAGTTTTTAGCTCTAAGTCATTTTTGTCTGATATTATTATAGCCATTCTGCACTGTTGGTTGCCATTTATATGGAATATCATTTTTGCCCCATTCAGTGTTAGTCTAAGTGTGTCCTTAAATTACTGGTCCTCTTCTAGACAAGAGTACTCATTTTTAAAATCCATTCAGCTACTGTATGTTTTTTGATTGGGGAGTTTAATTTATTTAAATTTAAAATAATTATTGATATGGAAGGACTTACTATTGTGATTTGCTCTTTTATTTATATCATGTAGTTCTTTCATCCTTTTTAATTTCATTGATTTTTTATAGTTACACTACAGGCCCGGTGCATGTATTCATGCACCAGTGGAGTCCCTCAGCCTGGCCTGCAGGATTGGGCTGAAACCTGCTCTCCGACACCCCCCGAGGAGTCATATTGCAAGAGAGTGCAGGCCAGGTTAAGGGACCCCACAGTGCATGATCGGGGTCAGGGAGGGACATGGGAGGTTGGCCAGCTGGGGAGGGACCACAGGAGGACTCCAGGGCATGTCCGGCCTCTCTTGCTCAGTCCTGATCGGCTGAACCCCAGCAGCAAGCTAACCTATCAGTTAGAGCATCTGCCCTCTGGTGGTCAGTGCACGTCATAGGGAGCAGTTGAGTGACCTTAGCATATCATTAGCATATTACACTTTGATTGGTTGAACAGCCTACCGGATGACCGGGCACTTAGAATATTAGGCTTTTATTATATAGGATGCTTTGATTGGTTTCTTATTTACTGACTAGAGGCCCAGTGCACAGGTAGGGTCACTACACCTGGCTGGCGATCAGGGACAAACTGTGGGGTGACAGGTGGGGCAGTCAGTGGGGGGCACCCGCCTTGGCCAGCCTGGCACTGCCCACTCGCTGGTCCCACCCCTTCCCACTCAACCACCGCCAGTCATCTCCCTCTGTGGGGCTACCAGCAGCCTGGGGCCTGTGAGCTAGGGGGAGCTCCTGCGTTGAACATCTGTCCCCTGGTGGTCAGTGCGCATCATAGTGACCGGTTGTTCTGCTGTTTGGTCAATTTGCATATTAGGCTTTTATTATATAGGACTAGAGGCCTGGTGCACAAAATCTGTGCACAAGGGGTTCCTCAGCCTGGCCTGCATGCTCTCCAATCCAGGACCCCTCAGGGTATGTCCGACTGCCCAGGCATCTAGAATATGCTGTGTCCCATCCGATTTGTGTTCTGAGACAAGTGAGAGAGAAATAAGTCCCCAAGCAGCCATTCAAACATTCTGAATGTTGGATTTATGTTTCTGGCTTTTCTTTTTTCTTTCTAGAAAAGAGCCCTGGACTGAAAGTCTTCTTGATTGTATTGGGTTGAGATGGGAGGAAGGCTCCAGCAGATGAGAACATATTAGTCCAAGTCTTCATCTTTGTCCTTAGCAGCCCTCAGACATAGAGCATGCAGGGTCTCACCAGCACTCCATCACAGGTGAAATAGGAGCCGCTTCTTTGGAATGTATGATGTGTGTTCCACTTCTTTACCTCTCTAGAAAGAAGACGATATTTGAAGTATTTTTCCTGCTCATTCTGTGCTGAGCTGAGAGTAGGGAGTATAGTGAGTATTTGTATGACAGTCCAAACCATCATCATTCTTCTCAATATTATCCAACCCCTCTTATAAGCAGCTCCCCCAAAAGTCTGAATGTTGGATGTACATTTAAGTTTTCTCTTTCTCGCCACAAGGAGAAACCAAGGAATGGGAGTCTTCCCCATTGTGTTGCACTGTGGAGGGAAAGGGGGCTGTCACAGGTGATTGTGTACTAGTCTAACCCTTTACTTCTATTCTCAGCAATCCTGGGCATCTTATACTAGTACTAGAGGCCCAGTGCATAAAAATTCATGCACCAGAGGGGGTGGTCCCTCAGCCCGGCCTGCCCCCTCTCCCAGTCCAGGAGCCCTCAGAAGCAGGAGGCCACCCGGCGATCAGGGGAAGGTGACGCCCCCATCATACCTCTGCTGCTGCCACTGCTGGCAGCGCAAGCCTTGGGTAGCCCTGGGTGGCTGGACAGCCGCCATCTAAGGATTGCCTGAACCTTGGGCCTGCCCTGGGTGGCTGGGGGGCTGAGGGGACTGGGGGACTCTGGAAGCAGGTGCACGGCAAGGCCTTGCCTCGTGCCTGCCACCCTGGCAGGTCTGAGGGGACTGGGTGCCGCCTCCTTATTGGCTGTGGGTGCCGCCATCATTGAGGGCGGGGCTGTCAATTAGCATATTCCCTCCTTATTGGCTGTGGGCGCCACCATCTTTGTGACAGTGTGAGGGTCAATTAGCATATCCCCCTTTATTAGATAGGATATGTCAGTCCATCAGCACTCTGAGACAGGTGAGATCGAAGCCAGTTCCCAGGGCAGCTCTTTGGAAAAGTTGGAGCATGAATGTATGGTTCAATGTGTTCCTTAGCCAGAGAGATGCAGAATTTGGGATTTTTCGCTAACTCTCTGTGTTGAAATGTGTGGAAGAGCTATGGGTGTGTGCATGCATGCTAGTCCAAATTGCCATCTTTGTTGTCAGTGGCTCTCAACCTAGGGTCCTTTCAGATTCAGACAGGGACAAAAAAACTCCCTCGGGCAGTTCCCTGAAAAAGGCAGCACATTCACACTGAAAATACAGCCCATGCGTGGCTTTCTTCCCACAGGAAAGCTGCCGGTTTTCTCCTGATAGTGTGGCACTGTGCCAAGGTGATGGATTCTGATAAAACGGGAGTCTCAAACTGTCCTATCAGCTTTTTAAAAAAATCTTTTTTGTTGAAAGTATTACATATGTCCTTTTCCCCCCCATTGTTTTAATGTGCCTGTTTTGGCATTTTCCTAGAGTGTAGGAGCTTCTTAGCTGGTGTCTGGATTTCACACAAATGAAGATGGTCTGTGTATTATTGCTGCCTACCAGTCTCAGTGTGGTCTCCACTTTTTATCCTCATGTATGATGGTTCTCTCCTGCAAGTTTTCCATTTATTATTCAGGAGGTTTTTCTGCATTTTATTATAATTCTAGTTTGTTCCTAGAGCATGTCTGTGCAGCATCCACTTACTCTGCTGCCATTTATAATTCTCTCATTGTGATACTTTCTGACTTAGAGTTTTTAAACATTGATACTTATTAAGTTATTATTATGTTTAGATTTAAATCTAACATCTTTTTGTTTTCTCTTTATTTTATTTAATTTTTATTTAACGATTCCCCTTTTCTGTCTGTTTTGTATTATGTGAATATTTTCAGCATTTCATTTTTGTTTTTTACTATATTATTCTGTTATCCTATATAATAAAGAGTTAATATGCAAATTGACCATCACTCCAACACACAAGATGGCTTCCCCCATGTGGTCAAAGATGGCCACCACAAGATGGCAGGCAGGGGAGGGTAGTTGGTGATCAGGCCAGCAGGGAGGGCAGTTGGAAGGGACCAGGCCTGCGGGGGAGGGCAGTTAGGGGTCACCAGGCCTGCAGGGAAGGGCAGTTGGGGGAGACCAGGCCTGCAGGGGAGGGTAGTTGGGGGAGACCAGGCCTGCAGGGGAGGGCAGTTAGGGGTCACCAGGCTGGCAGGAGAGGGCAGTTAGGGGCAATTGGGCTGGCAGGGGAGTGGTTAGGGGGTGATCAGGCTGGCAGGCAAAAGCAGTTAGGGGCAATCAGGCAGGCAGGCGAGCGGTTGGGAGCCAGCAGTCCTGGATTGTGAGACGGATGTCCAACTGCCCATTTAGGCCTGATCTCAAGGGGTCCTAGATTGGAGTGGGTGCAGGCTGGGCTGAGGGACACACCTCCCCCTGCCCCGTGCATGAATTTCATGCACCGGGCCTCTAGTAGGTATGATAATATGCATACATAACCGCCAGAACCGGTTTGGCTCAGTGGATAGAGCGTCGGTCTGCGGACTGAAAGGTCCCAGGTTCGATTCCGGTCAAGGGCATGTACCTGGGTTGCGGGCACATCCCCAGTAGGAGGTGTGCAGGAGGCAGCTGATCGATGTTTCTCTCTCATCGATGTTTCTAACTCTCTATCTCTCTCCCTTCCTCTCTGTAAAAAATCAATAAAATATATTTAAAAAAATATGCATACATAACCTCTTCATATTCTTCCTTGAATTGATATTTTATGAGTACTTGGTGAATTTAGAAATTTTACCATCACACAGGTCCTTTTGCCCACAGCCCTCCATGTTATAATTTTATATTATAACAACTATACCAAAATTTCTATCAATATTCACATTTTAAAAAATGAATAGGAAAGTGCTATATTATATCATCCAAATAGTATTAATTTCTCTTGCTCTTCCTTTATTTCTGATATACAAAATTTCCTTCTAGTATCATTTTCCTTCTTTATTTTATTTTTTCCATCATGCCCTCTATGCCCTCTTCCACCTCCAGTCACTCTATTGCCCCCTGCAATTACCACACTGTTTTCCATGTCCACAAGTTTTTTCTCTCTCTCTCCTTTGGATAAAGAAGTTCATTTAGTAATTGTTTTAGACAGATCTTTTGAAACCTAAGAATTTCTTTCATATGAGAATATGTACTTACTAGAGGCCCGGTGCACGAAATTTGTGCCTGGGTAGGGTCCCTAGGCCTGGCCAGTGATCAGGCCTGATCAGGGCCTTCCAGCTGCTGGCTGAAGCCTCTCTTCCCCAGCTGCTGACCACCAGTCTGGGCCTTCCTTCATTCCACACCGCTCCCTGGTGGACAGCACATGTCATAGTGAGCAATCAAACTCCTGGTCTCCTGATCAAATTCCAAGGGGACGCTTTGCATATTAGCCTTTTACATATATAGATAATGCTGCTGTTATTTCTGAAGCATATTTTCACTGGTTATAAGATTGTGGGTTGAGAGGCTTTTTTGTCCTGCATTTAAAAATGCCACTTTCTTCTCATTTCCCTGGTTTCTGATGAGAAATCCACAATTATTCAAATTGTTCCAATTTTTCCCCCAACAGATAATACAGCTAATTTTCTTCTCTATAGTTTATGTCAAATTTCATTATTATTATTGTTAGATTTCAGATTTTTATTATGATAGATGTGGCTGGGCATGGATTATTTAATGTCAATTTTTGGGTTTGCTGGAATCTGTAAATTTATGTCTATCACCAAATTTGAGCTGCTTTAAGTCACTTATCTTCAGTTTTTGTTTTGTTTTTGTTGGTTTTTTTTCAGTATCTCTCTCTCCTCTCCTATACCTCTGATGCCATAAATGTGAGAGATAATTGGACCTGTTCTTTTTTTCCCCAATTATTTTTCTTCGTTTATATTACATGATTTTTATTTTCTATCATCCTGCAAAAAAAACTTTTGCTTTGTCATCTTTGTTATGCTACTGAGCCTGCATTTTTTAATTTTTTAGTTCTAAAATTTGATTTTTCTTTTTAAAAATATTTTCTGCTTTTTGTTGAGGCTTTCTGTTTTTCCATTTATAACAAGTATTCACACTTAGCTTGCTATGCCATTGTTACATAAGCTGTTTTAAAGTTGTGTTTTTTTCATGTAATTCCAACATAACATCATTTCAGCATTGGCCTTTCCTTATACATGTTGAGATTTTCCTGGTACTTTATATGCTGAGTAATGTTGGATTGTATCTGGTATTTTGAATATTATGTATGAGACTAGGTCATGTTTTAATTTTATGGTCAATTTTACATTTTTATTTTAGCAAGAAATCAACCTGTGAAAGTTAAGGCTGCATGTTCCAAACAACATTTTGGGGGATGTGGTCCCAATATTAGCTTAGTTTTCATAACATTTTCAGTGTTATCCTATATAATGAAAGCCCAGTGACTGAATGACGGAACAACCAGAATGACTGGTCGTCCAGTCGCTATGACATGCACCGACCACCAGGGGACAGATGCTCAATGCAGGAGCTGCCCCCTAGTGGTCAGTGCGCTACCACAATGGGAGCTCTGCTCCACTGATCTGGATGAGCATCTGCTCCCACTATGAACCCCAGGCCGATGGGCAGGAACCCGGGCTGCAATCGTTGCCTCCTTGCCCCAGGATCCTCCTCCTTGCTCCCTGCCACCTCCTCCGGATGCCTGCAGGCCATGCAGCGCCACAGCCAGGCTTCCAGAACTGACCTCAGAGGCTGGGAGGCAGGTACGTGGCCACCGTGGGACTGAGGCCTACTCTGCTGCCTTTCAGTGCTATTGACCCTAAGCCCGGTCCTGACTGGGTCCCTGGAGAGGTGAGTGTTCCAGCTTCATGGAAGATGCCAGACCAAGGAGCACCCACTCAGAATGCAGGTCTGGAATGAGTGGCACTCCCACAGTGGGCCAATCCCCCCAGGACACACCCCCCACCAGTGCACAAATCCTGTGCACCAGGCCTCTAGTATGAATATGATTGTGTACTTGCCACCAAGTGGCAGTTCTGAAACCTGGGTGATAGTTTGTTTTTAATCCTTGAAGTCTTTTATTGTGCTTAGGCTTGGTTTCACAGTTATGCACAACTTGGGCATAAGTTGTCAAAGAACCTCCATGTAGTTTATGCATTCTTGGACTCATTCTTGAGCGCAAACATAGTAACAGGTCTAATATTAGAGAATAAAGGTCATAGGGGGCAAAATATCTCCTACCACAGTCTTAAAATAGTTGTTCATTCATTCTGGTTATGTCTATTATTTGTATCAATGGGAGAGGCAGAGTGAAATGTGCTTGCTCAATCTTACTCATGATATAAACCCTCCAACTTCAGTATTTCTAATCACAGACATAATTTTTATCTCTGGATACTTGATTCCAATTTTTATTTATATTTTTTATTTCCCTAACTTTTGCACAATTTTCTTTGTAGTGTCCCTGTCCCTAACTTCTGCACAATTTTTTGTTTAACTTATTGAACATATAAAATACAATTTATAATAACTTTTACTCTGTTTACATATTTTATCAACTGTATAATTTCTGGGTCTATTTCTATTGACTTTTTACTCCTCTTTCAGAGTCAGATCCTCTCAATTCTTTGCATGCCTGGTAATTTCATATTGAATGACCACCATTGGTAAATTAACATTGTTGAATGTTAGAAATTTTAGTACAACCGTAGTTGTACTTGCTCATTGCCCTGGGTTGCAGTAAGTTTTTGAAAATGCATTGATCTTGGAGGCTTGTCTTTAACCTTTGATTGACAGAAATAGAGAAATCTTTAGGTTAGTGTTAACCTTGTTTCAGTGCCAAGGCAATACCTTTCTGAGTATTCCACCTAAGATCCCTTGAATTACAAGATTTTCTGTTCTTCCTAATGATGACACATACATTCGCAGCCCTGTGAGCTCCAAAGATTGTTTGCTCCTTTTAAGTGGTTTATTTTCAGGCTCAGATAGTTTCTTCACATATATGTGTTGATTAGTAATCAGCTGAAGATCTTGCAGGAACCTTCTGAGGACTTTTAATGTTTTCTCTTTGGGAAATTCTCTTTTCTTGTACTCTGCCTTGTACTCTGCCTCAGACTTACTGTACTTCCAGCTTTGCCTCATTAATTCAAGTAGTCTGCAAGGCTCTGATTGGGTTCCTTTTCTGGTATTGAAGCCTGGAAATTATCTCCAGGCAGTAATTGGGCCAATCATAGGGCTTATGTCATCTAAACTCAGTCCATGCTCTCTAAAATCAGTCTTGTGTTGCCTGATGTTCAGTCCCTGAAAATCATTGGTACATATATTTCAGTTGTTTCAGGAGGAAGGTAAACATGGTCTCCATACTCCACCCTGGCTAAAAGTAAAATTCCTGCTCGCTCCAGCTCCGTGTCTGCCAGCTGCCATCTTGTTTGGGTTAATTTGCATATAGTTGCTCTGATTGGCTGGTGGGTGTGGCTTAAGGCATAGTGAAGGTATGGTCAATTTGCATGTTTGTCTTTTATTAGATTAGATATTTAATCTTAATTATTTCACATCAAACTAGTTTATCATAACAACTTACAAAATTCCTTTGATTATTTTAAATCAGATCCTGAAGGGTACTGTAAATGTGTTTAGCTTACTAAATGTGAATAGCGAACCAATGTTTTATTAATAATCTGATTTTTCAAACAAAGGACCTGAAGCTTTTATAGATCAAATACCTTTATCAAAGTCGTTCAGTTGGCATTGCCACTGCCCAGACATGAATTCAGGTCTGATTGGATCTAGAGCTCAACCCTTCACACTCTCTTATTGGGTCATCAGTGAAGACAGCAGACATTATTCAAACTTTGACTCAAATAATTTTATTATTATAAATATTTTAGCATTAAAAATAGTATTGTAACCAGGGAAAAAAATCACAGAACTAACTTTGCAATGTTATGAAGCAGCTCCTCATATGTATGAGAAAACATCATTTATATAGATTTGCTATAGATCACCTCACATGGCATCATCATTTGTTTGCTTCTCATTTCTCCAAGAAGGCATCTTGAGGTCAACAGCAATCTTTGATTCTTATTTGTATTCCCAGCATCTACTTTAACACCTGGCTTTAGGAAATGTTCAATAAATGCTTATTAAATGAATGAATGTTTCCAATGTAGTCAGTTAAAACTCATTTATATTTTATTACAAATAAAAATAGAGAAATAACTAAATTTATTTCCCTTATATGAAATTAGTCCATAGAAATTACCTTCTGAGGAGAATAATATTTTTTTTTCAAATGGGTCTTTTCATTTAACACATACAAATTTCAGTACTTGTATACCCTACACATATTCCCTACATGCTCACATACATCCATTTAACATCCATACCCATACTACTTGCATTCTAACATTGGCTAGGATTCTTAACTGAGACCCACTGAAAGTTTTGGACTTAACGAATGGATTTCAAAGGGACTGTGAACTTCTTTGAACTATTTACAAAATCTTGTAACTATGTGCAATTTTCTTGGTAGGAGCTGAATAAAATTTGAAGAGGGATTTATGATTTTAAAAGGTTAAAAATTCCATTAAAACCTTCTAAAGTGAACCAAATCTTTCTCTCTTTGCACGAAAGGTAGAATAAAATGGAATAAATAAAGGAAGGAAAGACAGGAGGAAGCAAGCAAGGAAAGAAGAAAAAATAAAGAAGATGGAAAAAAGATTGGAGGGAGATGGTATAGCAAACTATAACACATTCTCCAGTTTCTCAGTGTCTTATTTCCTGAGTGTACTGCTTCTACTCTAGAATTTACCAAAATAGCTCTGCCAAGAGTAACCAGCAATGCCTCTATTGCCCAAAGCAAAGGATTTGTATAAATCCTTAACTTACTGAATGTTCTGCTATATTTTATATTGTCTGTTCTTTGAAACTTCTAACACAATCTTCTGTCCACTAATGTCTTCTCCTTTCTTCAGTCTGGTGCTTCGTGAAATTCTAACTTTAACCTTCTTTTTTATAATAGACTCACCAAAGTTAATCATATTAACTGCCATGATTTTTATTGTGCTTAAGGATCCTTCTTCTAGATCCCTAGACAAAGTGTTGCCTATTCAGAGGTATGCAGTGTCTGTTGGATGTCATCCCCTGGATACTTCACAAGTTTCTCAACCTGCAGATGTGTAAGGCTAAATTCACCTCATCTCCAGTGTTTTACCAAATTCCTTGTCCTCCAGTATACTTGCGTACTTTCATTCTGGGCTACTTTTTTGATCATATATCTCTACCTGGAACCTATACTTTCAGTCATGTTAGGGCAGTGGTCGGCAAACTGTGGCTCGCGAGCCACATGTGACTCTTTGGTCCCTTCAGTGTGGCTCTTCCACAAAATACCGACTTCTGTGCGTGGGCCACGAAGTTTCAATCCCACTGTTTGTGCGCGCCTGCACTGGTACTTTGTGGAAGAGCCACACTCAAGGGGCCAAACAGCCGCATGTGGCTCGCAAGCCACAGTTTGCCGACCACTCTAGGGTATTCATTTGTTAGTGATTCTATCATACCAGTGATCACAATGGATTAATTACTTCATTCATGTCCTCTAGATTATTAGCAACCAGGCAGCAAAAATTCTGACTTCTATTTTTGTATCAACAATGTAGCACTATGAATCAAAACAGGGCCACACTGAGTCATTCCCCCAACAAAGGTCTTTTTTAATTAATGGAGAACAAGCCAGTAGAGTCACATCTATAATAATAAAAGGGTAATATGCTAATTAGGCCAGGAAGCCAGGGCCTGAGGGAAGCCAGCCCAGGTCCCAGGAGCCAGAGGGAAGCCGGTGTTGGCAGCCAGGGGAAGGAAGGCCTACTCTTGCACAAATTTTGTGCATCGGGCCTCTAGTGTAATAAGAAAGAACACTTCACAGAGAGCTAGGAGACTAAATAATGCTGTTTTCCCTGTTCATACTTAACAATTTTACGTTGTGCAGTTTAACTATCTTTGAATATTAGTCTCCCTTCTCTCCTTTAATCAATAAAATAGCCCAACATTCCATCTCATAATGTCATGTAATTACATGTGAAATAACTTTTAGAAATATAAATGGCTATTCCACATAGCACACTATATACATAAAACAGACTTAGTGAATTTTATGCACATTGATTCAAGTAGTCACATTTTGAAAGGATCTTATTTCTCTACTAGAGGCCAGGTGCACAAAAATTTGTGCACTTGGGGGGTCCCTCAGCCTGGCCTGTACCCTCTTGCAGTCTGGGACCCCTCGGGGAATGACCACCTGCTGGCTTAGGCCAGCTCCCCAGGGGATTGGGCCTAAGCTGGCAGTCAGACATCTTTCTGGCAGCCCAGGAACCCTCGGGGGATGCCCACTTGCCAGCGGGGAGCAGGCCTAACTGCAGTTGGACATCCTTAGTGCTGCTGAGGAAGTGGAAGAGGCTCCCACCACCACCGCTGTACTGGCAGCTGTCAGCCTGGCTTGTGACTGAGCAGAGCTCCCCCTGTGGGAGCACACTGACCACCAGGGGGCAGCTCCTGCATTGAGCATCTTCCCCCTGGTGGTCAGTGTGTGTCATAGTGACCAGTCATTCCCAGTCGTTCTGCTGTTAGGGTCAATTTGCATATTACCCTTTTATTATATAGGATAGAGGCCTGGTACATGGGTGGGGATGGCTGGTTTGCCCTGAAGGTGTCCTGGATCAGGGTGGGGGTCCCACTGGGGTGTCTGGCCATCCTGGGTGAGGGGCTGAGGGCCATTTTCAGGCTGGCCACACCCCCTTCAGGGAGGGGGGTCCTGCTGGAGTGCCTTGCCAGCCTGGGTGAGTGGCTGATGGCTGTTTGCAGGCTGGCCACAGCCCCTTCAGGGTGGGCGGTCCTGCTGGGGTGACTGGCCAGTCTGGGTGAGGGGCTGATGGCTGTTTGCAGGCTGGTCAAGTCCCCCCCAGTGGGGACCCTCACCCCATGAGGGTATGGGCAGCCTGGGTGAGGGCTTATGGCTGTTTGCAGGCTGGCCACAGCCCCTTCAGGTGAGAGTCCCTTCTGGGTGCCTGGCCAGTCTGGGTGAGGTGCTGAGGGCTTTTTTCAGGCTGGCCATGGCCCCCAGCCACCCAAGCTCCCAGTGGAGACTGGCTAGAAGCAGGTATCTGGGGTTTATTTATCTTCTATAATTGAAACTTTGTTGCCTTCAGTGGAGGCCAGAGCTGGCCAGGGCAGGTGGGAAGCTTGGCTTCCTCCATCACGGGGGCAACCAAGCCTCCTGCTTGCTCCAGCTCCTTGGCTGCTGGCCGCCATCTTGGTTGGGTTAATTTGCATATAGTTGCTCTGATTAGCTGGTGGGCATGGCTTGGGGGTGTATCAAAGGTACAGTCAATTTGCATGTTTCTCTTTTATTAGATTAGATGTATTAACTTCCTAAATTTACTAACACTTGGATTCCTCCATGATAGAAAATTATGATGCAATTTAATGTTGATATATTAGATAATATTAGGAAATTACTTTATGGATTCCATGGAACACCTATTAAATTCAATAAAAAATGAATGAACATAAAACAAAATGAATTTGTCCTTGTGTTTTTATGGACCTTTAACCTAGTAGTACCACTGATGATCTATGAAGCTGGAATGACATAAAAATGGTCAGTCAGATTCCCCCATGGTTCTGCTCAACCTCTCTCACACTGTACTTAAAAAACAAACAAACAAACCAAACTTTAGTTCTCACCATAACTTAAAGAACCCCCATTAATATTTAGAGGAGTCTGTATATTAAAAAGAAAAAATGAATTCCAGCTGTGGTTTCTAGGCCACTTGTCAATCAGCCAACTTCATGTTAATAAGTGGTAATGTTAATAGTAATAACAATAAAATATGGTAAGATGTGCAAAATCATTCTTAAATAAATATGGGGGTATAATAGATTGTATTAGCATAGAGACTATATGATTTCACCTATATGTGGAAACTAAAAAACAAAACAGAAAAGAAAAAGACTCAGATATAAAAAACAAGCTGATGGTTTCTAGGAGGAAGGATTTAAAAGATAATAAGAGGTACAAACTTTCTGTTATAAAATAAATAAGTCAGGGAGATGAAATATACAGCATAAGAAATATAATCAATAGTATCAAATAACTTTGTACAGTGACAGGTGGCTATTAGTTTTATCACAGTGATCAATTTGTAAGGTATATAAATACTGAATCACTATGTTATATACACAAAACTCATATAATATGGTATGTCATCTGTACTTCAATAATAAAAGTAAATTTGGGTAAGTTGTTTTTTTAAGGAAAAAAAATTTCTTATTTATTTATTTTAACAAAAAAAGTTAGCCAATGATTCTAAATCACACAGTTGTTTTTTTGTTTTGTTTTGTTTTTTTTCCTGGCATTTCTCTCTGGAGTAGATTTTTTGCTCTAGTGATTAAAACAGAAAATCAGATACAACAGTCTTCAAGTTCAACCAATGTCTTCACACTCTCATCTCTTTATCAGCATACTAGAGACCAGGCGCATACAATTTGTGTGTGGGTATGGTCCCTAGGCCTGGCCTGAGATCAGGGCCATCTTCCCCAGCTGAATGCAGCCAGCCCTGCCTCCCACTCCACCCACCCCCAGTTCCCTGTTCACCATCAGGTGATCTGAGCCTGCTGGCCGAGGGGAGGGACTGAGAGGTCGGCCGTTCCTGCCCACTCGCTGGCCCCGCCCCAGCCATGGGTCACCCTCTGTGTGTGGGGTGACCAGCAGGGCAGGGGCCTTGGCCTGGCACTGCCTGTGTCCCCAGCCACCCATCCCTGGTTCCCTGTTCGGGCAATCGGAGCCTGACAGCCAGGGAAAAGGACCGAGAGGTGGTCAGTGTGCCTTATAGTGACTGGTCGAGCGGTCATTCTGGTTGTTCTGCCATTAGGGTCAATTTTCATATTACCCTTTTATTATATAGGATACTAACTATACTAGTAGGTATGCCTTCCCAAAACTATATGGTTATATTCAGATATGTTGTTGCCCAAAACATTTAACATAAACCCAAACTGATTTATCAAGTCTTTATGTGATTAAAGTTGTTTTTTATTGAAAAAGTGAGGAAAATAATTACTAGCAAAGAGTATTAAGTATTTTTATACTTTTCATTACATCTCTTCTCTTGAAAGATACAATATGAAGAAATAGAGCATTTTAGAGTGGCCCAAGTTTTTTGTAATAAATATGAAAACTCAACCATATTTAGTTATAATAAGTGTTATTAAATACTTTGAATGTAAATAAAGTTTTCTGTTAGGAGAAAAACATGAAGTATTTAACTATTATAAAACATGACTTTAATAATTTTTACCAAGTTGGAATCATTTTCTTTATAAAAGGTATGTGAGATAATTTTATTTATTAATAGTTAATAATTTAAAATAAAGTTTGTATGCTTTAAATACCCCCATTATCAAATATATACAATATATATTAAAAACAAGTATTACCTTCATAAAAATGGCTAATATTAAAGGATTCAAAATATAACATGGAAAAATCTGTAGTGTTGAGGAACATATCATTCCATGCTCACTGTACCTTATTTATTATAGCTCACTTAATTTGCATTGGAAAAATGTAATGGCTGTATTATTACACATACTATTCATGCGTGTGAGAGCACTTCATGAACATCCATTTAAAACAGAGCTTTAAGGCAAGACTTCCTGAATGGTGGAGTGAGGACCTTTCTGAATCTATACATCAATTAAAAGCAACAAAAACACTGGCAAATTGCCATTATCAACTTTTTCAAAAACTTCCAAGCACCAGAAAAATAACTCATCACATACAAAGGGTCCTCAATGTGAGTAATTACTGATTTCTTATCAGAAAGCATAAAAACAGAAAGCAACCCATCATTCCATGTGTTGAAAGAAAAATGTTATTAATCAAGAATATAACATTCAGCCAAATTAAGACATTTTCATATAAACAGTGAGAGAAATTCTTGCTAGCAGAACACTCTATAAGAAAAACTAAACTTGTATGTCTGTTTCCTTCACCAAGATAGGGAAGCTTTTGTCATTATTTTTTTCAAATAAGTTTTCTATTTCTTATTCTCTCTCTTCTCCTTCTGGCACCCCATGATATGAATGTTGGTATGACCACTAACCACCAACCTCCAACTACCTTGAAGGATCATCTGTGCAATGATACACCACACAGAGCAGGGCTTACTTCATCAGGGCTCTGGTACCTGCAGAGTCTGCCATTGAATGTGTCACTTAGGGAGGTAGTTGGGTGGTGATGCTTTGACATGGTCTGAAGCTGTCCACTGGATGTGCTGGCTCTGGGGCCCCTTAGGAGGTGCAGACCAAGGCCAGCCACCATGTGTGTTCTGTAGGTTAGGGCCACAAGGCATAAACTACAAAGCGATGTACAGATAGCTGTTTCTTGTGCTGGGCTTGGAGGTGCCAAGGGGACATCAAGCTGTGAACCAAGGCTGGCTGCTGCTAGTGCTGGGTCTGGGGCCACTTAGTTAAAGGCAGCAAGAAAAAAGTAGTTAGTTACCTACAAGGAAGCTCCCATAAGACTGTCAGCTGATTTCGCAACAGAAACTTTGTAGGCCAGAAGGGAGTGGCAAAAAAAATTTGAAGTGATGACAGGCAAGGACCTACAACCAAAATTACTCTACCCTGCAGAGCTATCATTTAGAATTGAAGGATAAATAAAGAGCTTCCCAGACAAGAAAAAAACTAAAGGAGTTCATCACCACCAAACCAGTATTATATGAAATGTTAAAGGGTATTTTTTAAGAAGAAGAAAAGAAGATAAAAAATATGAACAAGAAAATGGCAATAAATCTATCAACAACTGAATGTACAATCAAAATGAACAAGCAGAGCAGAAACAGATGCATAGATTCAGAGAACATTTTTTTGGTTGCCAGAGGGGAGGAAGGTTTGGGAGGGGATGGGTAAAAAAGGTGAAGGAATTAAGAAGTGAAAAGTGGTTGTTACAGCATAGTCATGTGTTGAGGAGCACACGAGACTTGATTGGAAAGTTTGTAAGGAGGACATTCCTAGAAAAGGGAAATGTGCAGAAGACCGCCCGCACTGTTTATCAGAATTCTGACTTATGGGAAGGCGGTGCTCCTAATTATTCCCTGACCTTCCCAATCAAGTCTGTGCACGTGCAGACCCCCAGATGTTTACTGGAATCCTTATGCTTAATCTTTGGGTGTCCTTGCTTAAAGGACACTGCAAACACACGTTTCCTCCCAATATTACTTACCCTACTGATTGTATCTAAAAGATAAACTTTATCTCAAACTGCTGTTACAATAAAGGCCTAATGAGGCAGGCGATCGAGGCTGTCTGGTTCCCTTAGCCCTCTCTCTCACCAAAAACATTGCTTCGGAGTAATCCATTCATTCATCGCTCAGGGTCTGCTGGTCAGCCCCGGCAGTCACGGAGATGTAAAGTATAGCATAAGGAATATAATCAGTAATATTCTAATGATCAGGCGCGGTGCTGGATGGGTTTGGGATTTATTGGGATGATTGCATATTAAGTTATGTAATGTCTGGTTACTGGGGTGTACAAAATATATAAAAATAGAATAATTTTAAAATGTAAAAAATTATAAAAAACTAAAGCAAATCATTCAGGTCAAATAAAATGATAATATGTAAAATAATAGGTTCATTTTGCAGGACCATATTAAAAAGCATAAATGTATTGTTGGTAATATTTTCCTCTTCCATATAATTTGAAAGAAAACTGTATTAATCAATAATTATAATTAATAATTTTATGCTATGCATACAATAGTCAAAAGAGAACTGAGTGCCTAAAATAATAACTAATTAGCTAATAATGGATAAAGATTAATTTACATCATGATATTATCCCAAGGAGTGGGAATAGAGCAATCTTGGAGCAAAATTTCTGTAAACTATTTAAATTAACATTAATCTGATCTCGATTGTTTAAGTTAGGATGTTAACTGTAATCTCTGAATGACAATTAAAGAGAAACCACACACATAGGAACACAGACAAACACACATAAGAAATAACAAAGGAATTAAAATGGTACACTAAAAATATGTATTTAATATAAAAGAGTAGTAACAGAGAAATTAAGTATCAGAAATATAAGGCATATAGAAATACACAGCAAAATGACAGAGGCAAATCCTGCCTTATTATTAATTACCTTAAGTATAAGTAGATAAAACACTAAACCAAAGGAATAAACTGAAAGAGTACATACATAAATATGACACAAGTACGTGCTGTCTAAGAAATGCATGTTAGGTACGAAGACACTAGTAGGTTGAAGATAAAAGGATGAGGAAAGATATGCCATGCATATAATTGAAAAAAAAGAGAGCAGAGTGGCTAGATTGATATTAGACAAAATAGACTTTAAAATTAAAAATTAAAAGAGTAGAGTAGAAGTAAATAATAGAGAATTTAAAAGGGAATAAACATATTTATCTTAAAAACCATAAGACCCCAACTATAAGTTACATAGAAGAAAATATAGGTACCAAACTTATGTACCTGGGAGGTAGAGGACATTTTATGGACTTGACCCCAAAAGCAAGGGAGGTAAAGGCAAAAACAAATGAATGGGACTATATCATACTGAAGAGCTTCTGCACAGCAAAATAAATGGACAACAGACAGACAGCCAAGCCGGTGGGAGATGATGTTTGCAAACAGTAGCTCCAACAAAGGTTTAATTTCCAAAACATATAAAGAACTTGTTAAACTTAACAACACCAAACAAACACACAATCCAATCAAAAAGTGGGCAGAGGACTTGAAAATACACCTCTCCCAAGAAGACATATGAACAGCCAATAGCTATATGAAAAGATGTTCAACCTCAGTGGCAATTAGAGAACTACAAATTAAAACTACAATGAGCCGAAACCGGTTTGGCTCAGTGGATAGAGCGTCGGCCTGCGGACTGAAAGGTCCCAGGTTCGATTCCAGTCAAGGGCATGTACCTGGGTTGCGGGCACATCCCCAGGGGGTGTGCAGGAGGCAGCTGATCGATGTTTCTCTCTCATCGATGTTTCTAACTCTCTATCTCTCTCCCTTCCTCTCTATAAAAAATCAATAAAATATATTAAAAAAAACTACAATGAGATATCACCTCACACCTATTGGAGTGGCCATTATCAACAAGACAAACAACAACTATTGGAGGTTGTGGGAAAAAGGGAATCCTCATTCACTGCTGGTGGGAATGTAGATAGATGTACAACCACGATGGAAAGCAGTCTGGCGATTCCGCAAAAAGTTAAGAATAGGGCCGAAACCAGTTTGGCTCGGTGGATAGAGCGTCGGCCTGCGGACTGAAAGGTCCCAGGTTCGATTCCGGTCAAGGGCATGTACCTGGGTTGCGGGCACATCCCTAGTAGGAGATGTGCAGGAGGCAGCTGATTGATGTTTCTCTCTCATTGATGTTTCTAACTCTCTATCTCTCTCCCTTCCTCTCTGTAAAAAATCAATAAAATATATTTTAAGAAAAAGAATAGAGCTACCGCCCTAATCAGTTTGGCTCAGTGGATAGAGTGGTGGCTTGCGGACTGAAAGGTCCCAGGTTCAATCCGGTCAAGGGTATGTACCTTGGTTGCGGGCACATACCCAGTAGGGGGTGTGCAGGAGGCAGCTGATCAATGTTTCTCTCTCAATGATATTTCTAACTCTCTATCCCTCTCCCTTCCTCTCTGTAAAAAAATAAAATGAAATAGAGCTACCATATGACCCACCAATCCCACTCCTGGGTATGTACCTGAAAAATTCAAAATCATTTATATGCAAAGATTTATGCACCCTATGTTCATGGCAGCATTATTCATGGTGGCCAAGACTTTGAAACAGCCAAAGTGCCCTGCGATAGAGGACTGGATAAAGAAGATGTGGCACATACACAATGGAATGTTACTCAGCCATAAGAAAGGATGCAATAGCATCATTTACAACCACATGGATGGACCTTGAGAACATTATGCTAAGTGAAATAAGTCAGACAGAAAAAGCTAAGAACCATACGATTTCACTCATATGTGGGATATAAAACTGGAACTCATGAACACAAACAGCAGAGTGATGGTTTCCAGAGGGAACGGGGTGAGGGGAAAAGGGTGTCCTACTATGAGGTGACAGGAGAAGTCTTGACTTTGGGTAGTGGGCACATGGTACTATATACAGACTTTGTAACTTAGAAATCCACACATGAAACCTATATTTTCATGTAGACCAATGTCACCCCAATAAAATTTAATAAAATAAACATAAGGAAATGCCATGAATACTTGTTAGTAAAGATATTAGATACTTAGATGAAATGGTCAAATTCTTAAAAAGATATACGATGAAAATGACTGAAGAAGAAATTAAAAATCTGAATAGGCCTATAAGAAGTGAGATTAAATTACTAATTTTAAAACTTTCCACAAAAATAAAGTTGAGGACAAGTTGGCTTCCCTGATGAATTCTATCAATCATTTAAGTATTAACATCAATTATTTACAAACTCTTCCACAAAAGGAGAATACCAGAGCTTGCAGGATACCAGATCAATATAAAAAAATAGTGTGCTTCCTTGCACTTGTCATGACCATTTGAAAATATAATAAAAATTGATTTAAAATACTACAAAAATTATAAAATACTTAGGAATAACTTTAACAAAGGAGTACCTCACTTGTACACTTAATACCTCAATATGACACTGGAACAAAGATAGGCATATAGATGAATAAAATAGAAGTGAGAGTTCAGAAACAAATACATTTATGGTTATTTTGTTTTTGACTAGATTAGCAAAACAATTTAATAAATGATGCTGGCACAACTGGACACACATATAAAAAGAATCAAGTTGAACCCTACATAATTCTACACACACACACACATACACACACACACACACACACAAACACACACACTAAAAATAGATCATGGACCTAAATATAAGAGATATAACTATAAACATTTTGAATAAAATGTAAAGTATAAGAATAAATCTTTGTTACCATGTGTCAGGCAATTATTTTTAAAGGTAACATCAAAAAAAGTAGGTAATTGGACTTCATCAAAAGTAAGAACTTTTGTTCTGCAAACAATTAAGAAAGTTAAATGACAACCAAAAGAATAGGAGAAAAATTTTCAAAACATATTTGACTTAAACCTTGATTACACAAAATGCCTACAACTAAATCAGAAGACAAATAACCCAATTCATAAATAGGCAGAAAGTATGATATCAGCAAGATGGCAGAATTGGTGTTTTTATACAATCTTCCTAAAAGTACACCAATTTTGATAATCACTTACAAACAAGAGTATGAACATCCAGAAAAAATTTTCAACATGCCATTGGAGAAAAAAATATCCAAAATTGGATGAATTAAATTGGCTAAGGGAAACAATTTTATTTTACTTGCAGCACCCCTCCCCTAAGACAGCATAGCTCAGTCCCAACAGAGACCTCCTCAGCCAGTGATTCTCTCTAGAGGGGAAAGTGAGAGTATGTAAGTAAGCTTCCATCTTACCCAGCTGTGTGGGATGCTGATGAAGTTGCCCATTATTTTTTCTCACCTACAGAATACTGAGGTGATCTGCACAACTGAGGGATGGGGAGAGTCTGGGAGTATAGCAACCAGGGCTCAGAATTTATCAAAAGACTACAGATCCTACTAGCTATTGTCTTCATCAGGAAGGTATAGCAACAAGCTGCTGGGGACAACTTGTATGCTGACTAACTCACAGGCACCTTCAATGCTATCTACACCTCATCCAAACACCCTCTGTCAGCTCCTTGTAGGTGTTCCCAAGGGAGGTGGGCTTCTGCAGACAGCTAGTGAGAAATGCAAAAAGACAGCCTGACTGTGGTATTGGCAGAAATCACACCACTTGAGCATTTGTTACCACCCTAGAAAAAACACCCAACCTAAATTTGCAGGAGTTAAGGAAAATATAGAGTCTTAAGAATTCCCTTCCAAGAAGGAAGAAGAAGTGTGTAGAAGAATATCCATAGATACAGTTTGAGTAAGCCTCAGAATCCCTGGAAGGACTTACAGATTGGGCAATTCTCCTCCAAGCAAGTTAGTAATGTCTAGAGAAGATAACTATTCTTCAAATCCTATATAATAAAAGGCTAATATGCAAATCGACAGAATCGCAGAATGACTTGTTGTTATGATGTGAACTGACCACCTCATGTGCTCAATGCAGGAGTTGCCCCTGGTGGTCAGTGTGCTCCCACAGGGGGAGCACCACTCAGCCAGAAGCTAGGCTCATGGCTGGTGAGTGCAGTGGCAGTGGTGGGAGCCTCTCCTGCCTTTGTGGAGACAGACTCACGGCATCCCCAGAGGGATCCTGGACTGTGAGAGAGCACAGACTGGGCTGAGGGACCCCCCTGAGTGCACGAATTTTGTGCACCAAGACTATAGTGCAAAGATAATAATGCAAGACTTTAAAAGGAGGCAAAAGATTTATGTGATCTGAAGAGAAAACAGAGTATGATAATAATACAAGACTTTAAAGAACATAAACTATCAAAAGAATATGACACTACCAAAGGAATACAATACTTTTTCAGTAATTAACACCAAAGAAAAGGTGATGTACAATTTGTCTAATAAAATTTTTAAATAGTAGTTTTAAGAAAGTTCTACAAGCAAACAGAAAGACCAACTCAGCAAAATCAGGAAAACAATTCTATATAATAAAAGTCTAATATGCTAAGTGTCCGGTCATCTGGTAGTCTGTTCAACCAATCAAAGCATAATATGCTAAGGCCACTCAACTGCTTGCTATGACATGCACTGACCACCACGGGGCAAACACTCTGACCAGTAGGTTAGCTTGCTGCTGGGATCCGGCCAATCGGGACTGAGCGAGACAGGCCAGACACACCCTGGAGCCCTCCCGCAGACCCTCCCTGACTGGCCAACCTCCCACGTCCCTCCCCGGCCCTGATCATGCACCAGTGGGGTCCCTTGGCCTGGCCGGTGCCCTCTCACAATATGGGCTGAGGGACTAACCCAGCCGTGGGCAAACTACGGCCCACTGGCTGGATCCGGCCCGTTTGAAATGAATAAAACTAAAAAAAAAAAAAAGACCGTACCCTTTTATGTAATGATGTTTACTTTGAATTTATATTAGTTCACACAAACACTCCATCCATGCTTTTGTTCCGGCCCTCCGGTCCAGTTTAAGAACCTATTGTGGCCCTCGAGTCAAAAAGTTTGCCCACCCCTGGACTAACCCCTTGAGTGCATGAATTTTGTGCACTGAACCTCTAGTAACTAATAAACAAGAAAAGTAACAGAGAGACAGACATCATTAAGAAGAGTCAACAGAAATTTTGGAGCTGAAGAATACAATGAATACAATTTAAAAATTCAATAGAGAGTCCTGGCTGGAGGCTCAGTTGGTTGAAGCATCATCCTGTACACCAGGGGATTGTGGGTTTGGTTCCTGGTCAGGGCACATACCTGGGTTGCAAGTTTGATCCCCAGTCTGGGTGGGTGAAGAAGGCAGTCAATCAATATCTCTGTCTCACATTGATCTCTCTCTGTATCCCTCCCTCTCTCTTTCTTTTACTTTTTCTCTCTAAGGTCAATAAACATGTTTTTGTGTGAAGATAAAAAAAATCAATAGAGAGCATCAACATCACATTTGATCAAGCCCAAGAAAAAAAATGAAAGACAGATAATTTTAAATTATCTAGACAGAGGAGAATGAAGAAAAAAGAAAGAAAAAGTGTAAAAAAATTTACCTGAATTATGAATACTAAGGAATGAAACAATTCACACATTGTAGGAATACTAGAAAAAAGAGAGGAGGAAGGTGGCAGAAATCTTCTTTAAAGAAATAACGGCTCATAGCTTGCCAAATCCTGGGAGAGAATTTGATCTATGTATTTATAAAATACATAGATCCAAATAAATTCAATCTCAAAATATCTCCTCTAAAACACTTCATAATAGAACTATCTAAAAAAAATCAGAGATAGAGTATTTTGAAAGTGGCAAGTGAAAAAACTACATTTTATGTAGGAGGAAACTCCCTAAAGGCTATCAATAGATTTTTCAGCAGAAACCTTGCATGCCAGGAAAGAATGGTATGATATATTCAAAGTGATGAAAAAAACAAAAAACTGCCAACCAACAATATTTTACCTGGAACTGCTGGCCTTCAGAAAATAGAGAGAGATAAAGACTTTCCCAGTCATATAAAAACTTAGCAAGTTCATCACCATTTGATCTGCCCTACAAGAAATGCTGAAAAGAATCTTTCCAGCTGAAATAAAAAAAATACTAATTAGTATTATCCTATATAATAAAGAGGTGATATGCAAATAAACCCTTACACCCTCACAAGATGGCTCCCTATGACCAGACTGCCAGGGGGGGTTAGTGAGGGATGACCAAAGGACTGAACAAGCAAGCTCCATGAGGCGACCAGGCCGGCAGAGGGGTTAGTGAGGGACGATCAAACGACTGAACAGCAGGCTGCGTGGAGTGACCAGGCTGGAGGGGTGGGGGCACTTAGGGGCGACCAGGCCGGTGGGGGGTGCAATTGGGGGTGACCAGGCCAGCACAGGGGCAGTTGGGGGCAATTAGGATGGAAGGAGGCAGTGAAGGGTGACTAGACTGGCGGTGGGGGCAATTAGGGTCGACCAGGCTGGCAGGGAGGGGGTCGTTGGGGGTGACCTGGCCAGCAGCAAGGGAGGGCAGTTAGGTGCGATCAGGCTGGCACACAGAGGCAGTGAGGGGTGATCAGGCTGGCAGGGGGGTAAGTTAGGGGTGACCAGGCAGGCAGGCAGGTGAGCGATTAGGAGCCAGTGGTCCAGGATTGTGAGAGGGTCTAAACCGGCAGTTGGACATCCCCCAAGGGGGCCCAGATTGGAGAGGGTGCAGGCTGGGCTGAGGTGACCCCCAACCCTGTACAAATTTCATGCACCGGGCCTCTAGTGAAAGCATACACTACACTGGCAAAGGTATGTGTATAGTCAAAGTCAGGATAATGTGTATGGTAATGTATTAAACATTTAACTCTAGTATAAAGTATATAGGATAAAAGTATTAAAAAGAACTATCTATACTAATAAAAGTCTAGGTGGTCCTCGTAACCTTGTGTGACGCCCTCTTGTCATCACAAGATGGCCGCCACAAGATGGCCACCACAAGATGGCTGGCAGGGGAGGGCAGTTGTGGGTGACTAGGCTGGCAGGGGAGGGCAGTTGGGGGCAATCAGGCAGGAAGGGGAGGGCAGTTGTGGACGATCAGGCTGCCAGGGGAGCAGTTAGGCGTTATCAGGTCAGCAGGGGAGCGGTTAGGAGCTAGGGGTCCCGGATTGTGAGAGGGCCTAAACCGGCAGTCGGACATCCCCCAAGGGGTCCCAGATTGGAGAGGGTGCAGGCTGGTCTGAGGGACACACCCCTCTGTGCACAATTTTGTGCACTGGGCCTCTAGTATATTATAAATATATAATAATTTGTTAATGGATACAAAATATAAAAAGATGTAAATTGTGACATCAAACATGAAATAAGAAGGAAGAATAAAAGGGTAGAGTTTTTGTATATTATTAAAACTGTTATCAACTTAAAATAGGTAAATATTATGTTTTATGTAAGCTTCTTAATGACCACAACACAAACATTGATAGTAGATATGCAAAAGATAAAGAGAAGCATATTGCTACAGGAAATCATTAATTTACAAAGGAAGACAGAGAGAGAGGAACAAAGACAAACAACCATAAAACAATTAACAAGATGGCTTTACTAAGTTCTTATCTTTCAATATTTACTTTAAATGTAAATAGATTACATTTTCTAATCAAAAGACATAGAGTGACTGAATGGATAAAGAAACAAGACCCAACTATATTCTGCCTGCAAAGATGAACTTCTATTTTAAGGACACATGTAAACTGAAATCAAGGAATTTAAAAAGATGGTTCAAGAAAATGGAAATCAAAAGAGAACAGGAATAGCTTTACTTACATCAGACAAATTAAAATTTAAGTCAAAAATTTTAATAAGAATTGAAAAGATAATTATATTAGTGATAACATGGTCAATTTACCAAGAGATTACAACAATTATATATATATAT